>NC_141820.1:33120249-33450963 GCF_982586985.1 Callionymus lyra
TTCCATCCACAGAAGTGAAGGAATGTTGGAAAAGATCGGGCTCCGTCGAGTCAGACTCGAAACCACCATCCTGTTGGAGACAGACCTCTGCAGAAGAGCCCACACATCATTTTAGTGTGACAGAATGACATCAGAGTTACACTTCAATTGTGATTACAAAAGTTAAAAAGCAATTAAAGAGTGCATGTCTCCACCCAGGACTTAGTTTCACAAACTCAGCAAACATAGCAATCAAGAACTAAGTCCACGATTAACTTTTTGTTTTGGATCAGAGTAAGAAGAAGTTTCTTGATGGGGATTAAAACCTTTATCACCTGTGAGGACCTGATGGGGCTATGGCTAAGTTATCTTACCATTATTTCTGAGTGGATAAATACTACACATAATTCCCCCAAAATATGGAATGAACAGAGACTAACCTGCGGAAGATGACAGTTATGTGTATCTAATTGTTTTGAATTTCTGCTTCTTTTTAATTATGGATTAAAGTTTTCCATTTTTTGCTATTTATGAAAAAATGTAGCTAGTAGCAGTACATGCTAGAAGTAAAAACATGTGTAAATCCAACCTGAATCCAAATGGAACTTTAGAAAACTGCAGAAATATAATCATCTTTTTCTTGTGTAACTATCAACATTTCCTGAAAATGTACTTTTAAATAAATTGAATTTGGCAAACAGGCAGATAAACACTATCAAAAGCATAAGACGGGAAACATCTGAGTAAGGCTACTTTCACTAGTACACATTGAGGAGTGAATATTTACACATAGCTAGTGTGATACATGTGTAATAGTGTAACGACGGTACTCACGGCAGTGACCATCGTTTTTAATCTTCAGCTCCAGAATGCTGTATGCGATGACTGTGCGGGTGGGGATCTCCAGAGAAAGATCACTGTCCCACTCCAGTTTGCCGCTTTGCTCGACACACATCTGGAATGATTGTGTTTATTTTAAAACATTCATTGTGTACATCAAAAATAGATTTTTTCCCTTTTATGTCCATTCAAACCCAGGGTCAACTATGAGGGTGAATACAGTATTAATCTTTGTTATTAAAATTACTTCTGTACATGACATTATAGATAAAATCACTCAAACCCTTGCAGGAACCAAGGTCTCAAGTTTACCACCCCCATAACACATAATAGACTTTAAATTTAAACTGAATGTTATACTTGCTATCTTAGCTTGTAAATGACTATGCTAGCCACTGTCATTCTGAGGTGAATTTAAAGATATGGAACTTGATTACAAATTTAAAGGCAGTAAGTCCCTAATCATGACGATGTTTTGAAAATATTACTGTATTATCCTGAAATCTTAGCAAATGAGAGGTTACAAGAGCGGAGTCCATTATGATTTAATAATGGTTTCACTCCTCCTCCAGCCAGTTGTAATCATGCCCCGCTTTGTTTAAACAATGAGTCCCTTGGAGGTGCAGACTTCTTGGATTGATAATGCATGGTGATAAACCTTAATGCTTGACCAATCACAGCAGAGTGGGTGTGGTTATGGTAAACAAGATTTCATCTCCAGAAAAATGAATTGTTTTCAGTGGGCGGGGCTTAAGTACATATTCTAATGTAAATATTTCAATTAAAAGAGAGTTTTGCACAAACAGACACATACTGATGAGTACAACAGATTATCAATTTGAGAGAAAAATCAACACATTAGTTTCCCTTTAATAAGATATAACTAGTAAGTAAGTATTTTTTCAGTTAATAACTCTCTTAAAATGACTTACCCCTATGCTTAAAGACATTTTGTGCTTAAAAGTCCGTATTGTTACACGGATTGACCATTGTGGGATTCTCAAAAGATTTAGAGTGAGCAGGTAAAAAACACAAAAAAAGCTGTAAATAAGTCTTGAATATTATTAATGAGGTGTTAAGGTGAAGGTGTGTCATGAGTTTTTTGAGTAAGAAAAGTACACACTTATTTACAACATACAATGACGATTACCACTGCGACTGTCATGAGAAGGTCATATATTAACATTTTATTTGTCATCTCCTGCACACATACTCACCTTGGCAGAGCTCCCCAGTTGTGCAAACAGTCCCAGTATTGCCTTTAAACTGAGCTCATTCCTCTTATTTTGTACGACAGAGCTGTTTTCGGTGGTGACGATCGTCTCTTTGACCACGGCCAGAACCACCTTCGACTTCTCCATCTGCTTCACCAGCTCATGGTTCATGTCCACCAGCCTGCTACCGACAAAGTAACATGTTGAATGAATTCCAAGAGAAATTTTAAATTTTTGCAAATTTGAATCAATAAAAATGGTAGTCGACCTCTCATTGGTATAATCTAGCAGCTTCTGTATTTTCAGTTCCTCTTTCCTCAGCTGACCGAACCTGGACTGGAGTTTTGACGTGCCCTCTAATGTAACAGCAGCGCGGCCCACTTCAGGGAAACTAGTTTCAAGTTTCCCAGAACGATCTCCTCCATATGTCCCGCTGTACTTGACGAATTCTCCCCCAGACTCTATCTCTGCATGTGAGAGCGTCATATATGGATTATTTGATCATTTCACATGTTTCATGAAGGTTACAAGAGCAACTAGAGCGATTTTTGTAAATGTTCCGCCATGAATATGCAATATCAATGCAGCAAGACGTGTGTGTCAAGTTTGAACCAAGGGCCACATAAAGCCCAATTCCTGCATTTATACAGTTATTACGAGGTTGGGCAAAAACTAAATAAAGTTGATGATTTAAAATATTTGCAGCTTATAATTCCCCTTTGCATTATTTTCTGATTTTCTTTTCAGCTTGATTTTTTTTTTTTCAACAATAAAATTCTTTTTTTTTTTGCTCAACTTTGAAAATATCTTTCTTCTTGTATCTTAAACAAAAAGCAACATGTCATAATTTTTCTAAAGATGTTTTTTTAAACAGAAATTCATGTCATTTAACTAGTTTGTGAGTAAAACAGGTTTTATTCAACTCCACTACAGTAGATTGTATTGTAGTTGTTTTCAGTTAAATCGTGTTTTGTCTTTACAATTTTCAAGTATTACAGTTTGTGTACAGTTTTTTCTTAAGCGTTAATAACATTCACACTTATCACAATATGTTAAAATATTGTATTCTGGGGTTCTAGCCAAGATCTCTCTTTAAAAATGTTCTTTAAATTAAATCACATTTTTAGCTTTTATTACTTATTAATTATTGCCTTTGGTTTTACCATCATGACAAAGCCTCCATTTCTATGTAATTTAAAGAACTTTTTTCGAAGATTTATTGGATGTATTTATTTTCTATATTGTTAAATGTTTATATAGCTGGACAAATAATATTCAATCTACTTCTCTAACGGGAAGCAAAGCAGCAGCACTTCTCTAAAAGTTTAGAAAAGTAGAGTCAATACAGGGATAATAATACAGGAGCTTAATCAGCAGTTAAATAAACAAGTCATAAGGTGGCAACAAACTTTCACTTTCTTGATAACATAGTTTGAATAAAACATACCAAAAGTCAACCCATCACAACCCAAAAGCAAGTCCTTGAGGCTAAAATCTGTGGCATGGTATTTGGGCTTTTTCCAGAACCAGATTGGTTTTCTTTTGACAACCAGAGCCCACGGAGCCAGTTTCCGTGAGTCATTAATCCGGCACACATGGATGAGGCTCCCTTCAGGGTCGATCTCTTGCACAAAGTTGGCAGTCGCTCTGGAGAACATGGCCCTGTGAAGAAAATGTGTTGTAAGGACCTGGACCAAAGTCTTTCATGTTTTGTTTTTTGCATACAGACAAGTCGACATGCAAAAGTATCATAAACAAATGAGACTAAAGCAGAAACGGAGTCTCCTCAGGACAGACTTCACATCAGACAGATCGTTCTGCTGCTCTTTACTGACCATGTGTCCAGACAATCTCTTTTTAAAACGAAACCATTGCGCAATATGCGTTCTATAGTGAACATTGAACCTCATTGCACTTGAAAGGCATCATAGGGTCAATAACTAAAAGTAAAATTGTTATTCGTTCTTAAATATGACTGAGTCTGTGTTTCTTAAAGACATATACATAGACTTAGTATTGTTTATTATAATTTCAGTTGCTTGTAAAATAATTGTGTTCAAGGGTAGAAACTTCACTCTTGTAAATATGGTAAATATGAGTCACAGGTGTGATGGTAATAATATATTAATAATAAGAATTGTCGCGTGTTTCTTTACAGCTCGTGGGATAAATAAAGGTGGAGCGTTCGCGTTCAAATTGCGCGTCACACTCATGGACGCGTGACTCGTATTAACTCACCAATAGACTGAAAACGGACAATATGAAAACAAAAATAAACGCTAACAAACTATATATATATATATATATATATATACAGGCGTAAAATTAAGGCGGTAAACATTTAAACGTGCTTTGTTGTCATTTGTAATCTGTTGTCAAAAGAGAAAGACTTTAAAAAAGTAAGAAACATTTTTTACCTACCTGAAAGAAGTGGAAATAAAGGCTCAGGCTTAGTGTTGTCTGTCCAGCTGCAGGTTTGAAGTATGAGAAAGTATAACTGGCTCCAGATTAAACCTTTCACTGAAGTTAAACTGAGGTGGGCGTAGTTATAACTCCTCCCCCTTGAGTTACCCTTCTTACCCACGACATGTTGAGTTCTTGTATGTGCGTGAATATACAATCTGATGTTGAGATTTACACTTAGAAGTTTAAATGTGACAGTATTACCTTTAGTTTGCACATTTGCGATCTTTATTTCCTTTACAGAGGATGTTTTAACAAGTCTGTAGTTTCTGGCTCCCCCTATTGTTAGGACATTGTAACTGCAGAAGCTCTGTAAAGCACGTGGTGGTGTCTCCGGGAGCGTCATCCCGTCAAACTTGAGAAGAACATTTTTAACTTCGAGATTTCTATTACATGAGACATGACTGTTGAAAACTATGACAGAAACTGCGAAAAAAAAATTGTTACCGTGTCTCAAATGACCAATAATGTCATAGTTTTGGGATGCATTGGAGTGTTTACATGTGGATCCCTACATTGACGTTGTGCAACTTTGGAAGTTTGAACAAAAGGAAGTTATAAGATGCAGAGATCTACCAGGATCATGAACTCAAGTGATTTCTCAATGTGGGCAGTTTGGGTGAATTCTACTGTCTATTACTCAAACAAGTGTATATGTAGAGAAATGAAATTGAAAATTTACTGGTAAATATCAATCAAATTCATTTTTATCTTCCTGGAAAAGGGCAAAGTTTGTCACTTTTGAGTTTGAGTTTCCTCGAACTTCCTTTTTTCACTTCCCCTTTTTATTGCTGAATCCCTTTTCACTCATTTTTTTTTCTTTTTTTTTGTCCCTCAGTTTTCTCATATTGTTTTTTTTATGAATTGTGCGTCACAAGAAATTAGTCAGGGAAGTCAAAGGCATTATTGTAAGAAGGAACTTTAGAAGTCTTGTGAAAATAAAAGTATAAAAATGAAGTTAAAAAAGTAATATAAGTTTGTTTAGACATTTGCATTGGTGTTAAATAAAAACAGAGCTTTATTGCTTGTATTTCTTTTTTATTAAAATCAATAACACATTCGAACCAAATCAGCAAAAAGACATGATATTTTAATAAAATAAAAAAGTAAATAAATGCTATCGAACATATTATGGAAGTTGAGAGCATATGACAGGAGTAGAAAAAAGAAAAATTATAAGTGGAGTTTAAGAATTATATTTAAATGATTGTATGACTGTTACAAAGCAAATAATGCTATTTATTAGAGACACAAGCATTTAAATAAAATAATTTCTATTTTAACTGAACATTTATTAAAAGAGGAATAATTAAAATTGGTTTTATGATAAACAAGATTTAAAAAAAAAAAAAAAAAAGATTCCACAAATTTCCTCTGTTGTCTTCACTTTAAATTAATCAAGTTTGTAAGCACTTTAATAGTCTAAGGCTCATATCATCTGTAGCAGACCTGCAGGTGTGGTCACTGAGGCAGAGATAACGGACCCGTGTCCAGGATCAACATCACGACACATGTGCTTTTTAACGTGGGCTGTTCCTCCAGAAATCATTTAGAAAAAAATAAATTAACAGCAGTGATTAAACTGCTACCAGATCCTTCATCAAATAAAATACTAAACCACAATGCAACAGTGAAATATGAACCAGACAAGGTTTAAATCAATTATCTAGAAATAACTCAACACAAATGTAGAAAGAATATTTTATTTATTACACCTTTTTGTTTGTTTGTTTTTTTACACACTTCTAATCAACCATTATTTTAAAATAAACATTTCACGTACAAAAGTTCTCCAAAAATGACTGAAGAGGAAAATAAAATTTTGGAGTGATGCCGACTTTGCAGCGGCGCGGTCGGTAATGATCAGTTCTGATTGGATCAGATACATTTGCACGTCTATTTTTTAGAATAAATAGTTTTTGTTTCATAAAAGGCACTTTTACCGGAGGACACGAGATATGCTCATAGCATTGGAGTGACAGGGAGGAGAGAAATCGTACCATTGACTACAAACGTGAAGGAGAAGTGACTAATCTAAGCAGAAGTCAATCCAAGGTTATGTTGACACAGAGACCACCGTCATCATCAGGTTGAGTCCACTTCCCTCTCCGAGTCTGCCAGCTGTGCAGATGTCGGGCTCACATTACCACAAGTCGGGGAAGTCGACTTGACTGAAGGCAGCTTCCTTACGCTGCTCCCAGTACGTGTTGTTGCTGACCCACACGTCGTCCTTCGACTTCCTGCCACACAAACATCGACAAAAATCAGATGTGCTCGGGATTTTTTTAAATTATTGTCTTCAAAAAACAAAAATGATAGAAAAAAACTAAGGATTCTCAAAAAATTTACACAGTAAATCATGAGTGTCAAACGTGGTAATGTTATAATATTGATTACCTTGATTACACGATTAAAATGGAACAAAAATTAAAGAAACAAATAGAATTAGACAAAAGTGTTAACGTCAACAGTACTATATAATGTAGTATCAGTATATGCTGTAATTGATCAACATTCAACAACTAACTTCTCAAAATGCTCTTTTACGATGTTTCTTTTTTTTCTACGTGATACATTTATTATATAATCGCAAATATTTTAATGACATTTGTCTTTCTGTGGCACAACACAGGTTTTTTTTAAGGGTTGGTGATGATGTGTTCACATTTAAACTTGAAATAATTTCATAAACCTTTGAAACTGCAGTTAAAACTTCAGCGGTGAAAAGGAAAAATCCACAAAACATTAGGTTCAGGAAAAAAAAACTGCTAAAAGAACCCGCAGCTCCTTATCGAAACAAATGGACCTCTGATATCATTAGAATTATTGCTAACACTCTAATGATATAATGTTAATTCTAAATTGGTTCCAAGAATTCATGCATGTTAAGATGCTGATGCTACTTTTATACTAGTGCTTAAAGCACTATTTCTAAATACACATTTATTATGATTACAGATGATGAATAACCAATGCTTTATCACTGCTTATTCTTTACTGTTGACGTCGATCACATATGTAAATAATAAAGCTTCTATATAAAGCAGGACCCTCATGTACAAAGAAGTTTGAACTTCTACTAAATATGGACACTCAAATCTAGAAAACCGGGCACAAAAAATGTACATACAAAAATGTATGAATCTTGTTTGCACAAAAATAAAAGCACTTGTCCTCCGTACGTCCCAAACAACGTAGAATTCATCGCAGCCTTGTTCCATGCCCTCATTTACATATTTAAATCGTAGTTAAATGAACCACAGTCTGTTGTTTTTCTCTCCGCGATCAGAAAAAACAAATAAAACATGAATTTAAACTGGATTAACGTTTTATATTCGTTCATTTAAACATGTAAAATGTTTTGTCTTTTTAAGTTAAAAATTCTGTTCTTGATTAAAGCAGTAAGAATAAATACATTGTTTAGACAGGGTCAGAACAATGCAACAAAAATTTCATGGTCAATGTAAATTGGTCCACAAAACAAGATAAGGTTCTTGTTGAGTCAGTTTCTGGTTTCATCTTAATGGTAGGTTGAAAAAGTCTCTGAGTACTTGATATAAAAACTCTCTGACACACTGATGTATAGCAGTTTGTTGGCCACATGACACGGGCAGCTCCCCAGGCTACCCAGGCATAATAAAAATAAACTTACTTAAAAAACTTGGGCTGGTGTGACTTGTTTTTATCCTGCAGGACTTTCCTCCTCTCTCTCTGAAGCTGCTCGATCCGCTGCTTCTGCTCCTCTGCTGCATCGGCATCCCCCTCCTCCAACAGCCTGGACGAGGAAGAAGTTCTCAAGGATGTCGGCGAAGAAGAGCAGATGAATCCAGCACTAACCTTTGGTCTGGTCTGAACCGTGTGTCAGTAGGGGGCAGCAGAGCTTTCAAGACGGAGTCCAGCTCGTTTAACTCCACTGCAAACTGGGTGAAGCCGTAGTAGCGCTCGTGGTCTGCAGGCATCGGGTCTGCACCACAAAACAGTCACGTCTTGCTAACAATAAATACATACGCAGCTAAATATCACTCACTCGCCCTCCAAATACACATGGCAGACGGGGGATCCCCTTGAAACACGGACTCATGCCATTTGCCAAAAAGAGAGTGCACGACCTTCCCACTGGCGTCAGTGACCGTGCCCTCGATCTCGTTCACTGAGGAGCTCCAGGAGTTCGCCTGCAATACAAGCGTATAAATGGAGAAGATTCACCTTCAAATAAACTTGAGTTTGTTGTTAATATGTCAACGTTTGCTTGAGTTTCATGCATATTTTCTTCCTTAATTGATTACGTCTTTCGCCAGTAGATGGTGCTGTTTCTTTTTCTAGAGAAATATTTTCTGAGCTAAATTAGGCGCAACATTTATTTTACTGCTCGTATTTCACTCTTCACTGTCCATAAGTGAGACTTATATGGACTCACTAGTTTAATCACATAGTAATATTAAATGCATTTACTTTTCAGAAAGTGCATGTGTTGAAAATCTTTTTTTTTTGGTTTTAAAGTCTGCCCTGCTTCACTTAGACTCGTCCTATGAGGTCAGTGCTCAGCTCTTCTGTCATAACAATACTGGTTTACTTTGAAGATTTAAGAAATGGTCCGTTTCATTTAGTTTTCCGACTCTAACCTACAGATGTTCATTACCAAAAATGGGTTATTTTAATAATACTAGAATCATGAAAAAGTAACGACATTTTATATAATATTAGGAGCTTTTTTTTGGGCAGAAAAATAAAAATGTAGTATCAATATTTCTAAAATATTTCTAAAAGCAGCAACGATGGTTTTATTTGGCGCCGCAACGGCCGATTTGTTGCTTGGTTCTTTTTTCTATTGCTTATTATGTGTGTTGTATTATTTTATTCTTTAATTCTAGACTGACAACACAAACATATGGTTTGTTCACAACTCCCAAAAATAAAAGTTTCGGGTTCCGATGAAAGAAAAACGTTTTTAGCTCCCCCAGTGTCACAACAGTGTAACTGCAATGTTGTGGAACCACCATTGCCAGACACCACGTGAAGATTGTTGTTTCTGGTTTTATCCTCTGGTAAGAAAAAACCTCAGAGTACTTCTTATGAAAACACTGTCTCTGACTGACTGATGTAAAGTTGTTCAGTGGTCACATGACTCTTGGGGAGGATCATCCAAATAAAGTAGTGTAGTGAAGAACATTTTTAAAATAATGGTAAGAGTTCTACTACATAAGTCATGACTGTTAAAAATGATTACAGAAAATATGAAAACATTATTATCAAAATGTTGCATAGTGCTGCTTCAAAAGGAAAGATAATAACACCTGTCCAGTGCCAAATATAAACATGTGTTCCAACGCTCTTCTTACCTTAACAAACGTGATCACACACTGACAGGCTTCGCTGTTCTTATTTCGGATCGTCATTTCTCCATAATGCTCGATCCAGCGCTGACCGCTCAGGATGTTGTGGATGCAGGATGTCACTTTGTTCCACTCGTAGTGGTCCCCGAATCTAAAAGGTAAAATGAATCATTTGGAAGTTCAATTTTTTATACAAAAAATAATTAAAGTGAGATTTACCTTTTTTACATGCATAAATATTTAAATGTTTTTTTTCTACATATTGGAATTTGTCAGTGTAAACATATTTTATTATGTTATAAACAGCACACATTTCTAAAATAACTAAATGCACATCTTTTAAAATCCTTGCTTTAGTATTTTATTTCATTTCATTCATATTTCTTACTCCATGTCTTTCTTGATGACCGTTTGTGCTCCATTTTGTGTCCATTATGTTGTGTTAACGCACAAAAAAGAATTCAATAACCATGTAACAACGCTGATATAATGCATTATAGAAACCCAAATGAGAAGTTGAATCAAAGGAAACAAAGAACAAACGTACGCAGGAAGTGTGACATGAGTTGTTCCCATGGGAACGATCTCCATCGATTTCCCCCAGAATTTGTTTTTCCAACGCACATCTGGAACCCATACATTATTATTTCATATGTTGTCTATTTATTACACCATCATTCATCTTAATTCATTCACAAAAGTACACCCATCAGATGAATCCTGTGCAACCCAGTCATCAATGTGTTAAAGGATGAACAGATCAACAGACTTTCTGCTCACCTTGCCAAAAGGTGAAGTTCTTGGAGTCAGAGTGACATGCTGAAACTGGAGGATGATGACTCACCTGAGAGACAAACAAGAGCAACAGATGAACCTAAGTTTAGCTGCTGTTTGTGATATCTGAATGTTTAAATGTCAACACTTCATGATGTAACCCTCTAACCCCTGTGTAATCCAAGGGTCAAGGTGACCCAAAGGCTAGAAAAAACTTATTTGTGGTAACTGTGTTGTTTCTGTTAAATTGTAAGAAAATGTTGGACAGAAAGACAAATGTCAAACATTTATATAATTCCGATAATATAACAAAAGTATTACAAGTAGTGTTACAGACGAGCACCACAAAGGTATTTGGATGTTTTAAGTGGCAGCTTCAGTCCTACATTAAATTAAACCTACATTGTTGCCTGTAACTCTAAAAATTAACAGATTACTTCGAAAATAAAGTAGAAAATGAGATATTTGGGATGAAATTTCACTTGAAATCTTTTTTAATGTGATTAGTATTTCATTTCAAATGACAACCAAAGAGGTTTGTGGATGCAGTAAACGATGACATCACAAATACATTCTAAAAATTAAATTGCACACTTTAATACCCAAACTTCATTTTATATGTCTAGCCATTAAAAAACGAAATGGAGCTTAATGAAGAAAACACATCTGTCTTATGTGTCTTGGTTTACATTAGCACAGAATAATGCTTCAAGGAGCAGTATCTTCTAGTCCACTAGATGTCACTCTCTGCTCTTTAATTAACCTTTTAATTTTTTATTTTTTTTAACGTTACGTACTGAGCTAAACTTAAATAAATGGGAAAATGCTTCACGAAGCTTCATCAGACCATCACCAGGCTCAGTTCAAACCTGCTTGAGATCCAAGTCAGCAGAATTATTCCTCACCTGTTCAGCTATGAACTTGAATCCCTTCTCAGGTCGGTCACACTCGTACGTCTCTCCCAGCAGCGGGTTAAAGGGTTTGCTCCCAGCGCGGAAGAAGGTGGAAGTATACGCCGAAATGGCAAAGGTGGCAACATACGCCTGTGTGGTTTCAGAATACAAACATTATAGAATATTTGTTTTAGCTTGTAGTAGCTGCAGGGTCTCTCTTCACACTCACCATGCGCTGATAAGGGTCCTGAGTCCGGTTGGCCGTGTCCAGCAGCTCACTGTACTCCAGCTCCTCACAGAGTCTCTGCAGGGTGTTGAGCGGCTCGTTGAGCTGGACCGGCATGGCCACCTTGGACAGGTCTTTGCCGATGTTGTTCCTCAGGATGTTCCAGAGGCTGACGTTGGTGGTGGGACTGGGAGAGGGGAGGGTGGAGCGCCGGCGAACCAGAGGGGCGTCGACGTCATCTGCAGGGAGGTGACAGGAAGGAGAGGTGAAGGGTGTTTATTTGTTTCAATCATCTGCTACATATCAGTTTGATTGAATATAGTTTTTGAACGGTTATACACTTTGAGTCGACACAATTTAGCATTTATACGAACATAGAGTATTATACTATAGTTAAACAATTTGAGATGATCAAACAATTTGACGTTTAGAAAGACACAGAAGGAAATGTTTTTATACTTTCTAACCTATTTTAAGACTTTTCTATTTACCTGAAAATAATATTTACTACTTACTTAAATATTATTTATTAGTTCATTCATGTAAAAATATTGGTTATGTTGTTTATTTATTAGCGCTGTTCCACAACTATTTTCTTTATCTCCGTGTGTGTCATGTAAACATTACAGTCAGATGATTGACAGCTTCATTTACCAGTCGCAGGCTTGTCCTCCTCGTTGCTGTATGTATCGGCGGAAACGCTGTCATCGCTGATGTACGAGTCGTCGTCAGACACCTGGAGACAGAGTCACAAGTCAACAGACGAAAGAAGGACCACGTTTCTTTACCTAAACCCTGTTTACAGAAACACACCCTGTGTTTGTTGTGACAAGAAGAAGACAGAAGAAGAGTCTAAACATCTGCTTGATTTACCCTGAAGAAGAATTTAGTCTGAGTTCTGTAAATCTGAAACACACGAACGCCTCATCAGCTGTGGGTTTACCACAAGTCCTGGCCGAGTAAATCACGAAGGCGATGAAATCTCTTGGGGGAAAAAAAACTGGTGGTCTTACCTCATTCTCTGAAGAGGATGAGGAGAGGAGATACTCCTGAGCGTCAAAGAACTCTGACATGGACTCCTGCATGGACAGTTTGCTCTCGTTCGACGACTGATGGACGAGCACAGGAGAACCTCCACACTCCTGTGGAGATGAAGACTTAATCTTAACATCTACTATTCTTGTCAGAACTGCCGGCTGTGACTCACCGAAGCATAAGTGTTCTTGAGACCCATGACCTGCGCCGACTGAGCAGGCTGCATGTCCATGGTCTGCCTCAGGCGCTCTTTCTCCGCAGACAAGGCACTGAAGGCCGATTTTAGGGTGGAGTGAACTTGAAAAATAAAAATGTTTTTTAGCGTACACAAGTTAACACATCAACTCCTCCCATGGATCACTCACTGTTGCTCGCAAGTCTGCAAAAGTCCTGCTGCAGACGAGAACTATCGATGGGAGAGTCTGGAGATTCGGTGCAGACCTCGGGAGCATTGGAGTTAGTGGTGGAGAGATTTGGATTGGAGACATGATGGCGGATCACATCGGATGATGCCGAACCAGAAACCTTAAAAAAACAAGAAATACTCTAAACATTGACAACATATGTTCTTTACATGCTACTACATCAACCCAACATTTAAATAATGATCCTTTTGTGTAATAAATCAGCAGCTTTTAAAATATCCACCCTGAAATCTAAAATGTATAACGCAGAAACTTCACCTGAAGTTTTTAAAGAGCTCAGAGCCTCTAGATTAGGAATATTAGTATAAACACAACTGTGGTAAAACTCGTCAATACAGCAACATGTGACATCAGTGCCTTTTAATTTGACACTTTGTAATTACACACCACAATGATTGTTCAATATCACAGAAATATATTTCCTTTATCACTAGTTAGGTGAAGAATGGCTGCCATGGTGCTTGCTTCTGTTGTTTTTCTATTGCTTATTGTGTATGTCGTCTGATTGCATTCTTTTATATTGTACTTCCACCACATGAATTCCTATGCCGTGTTTACAACACTGGCAATAAACTGGTTTCTAATTCTGAAATTGCTGTTTCTCTGTCTTGTTCCTCCATGAAATTGTTATATCAGGCTTTTGACCTTCTTACACTTGCAGTCTAAAATGATATTATCTAAATTTGGATTCATGTGTCAACCACAACCACTCATGCTAGGCCAGCAAAATGAATGTCCACCACTATGCCCCCTGAATATCACTATCAGCTGTCCAACATTTACTGGTCAACATGCCCCATTACCATAACATTAATTTCAGACAAGCAATTTTCTATCATTTTTATCATTTCTCATCAGACATTTTAAACTTTCAATGTTGTTACGAACAAATGGTTGTTGTTTTTCTTCTAAGCTTAATGAGGGAACAGGCAGGTTGTGTCTTGTGTAACTGAAACAAAATCATTTCTGAATAAATCATTACTGAATATAGTGAAGCAAAATTAATTTGTTAAGATGTTACCAAGTGCTGCACCAAGTAAAATAAAGATAACAAAATACACGTAAATATAAAAACATACATGTTTTTTAAAGGAAAGAAAAGTAATGTTTGCAATTGGATCAATAGAAATAAATAGAATATTTATACTTTCAAGGATTCCTTAGTTGTTACCTGTCGTTTTTCTTTAGATTCCTTGCTGTTCCTGTGACGCCATTTCCTCGGCCGTTTCCCCTTTTTAGGAATGTCATACACCGATCCCTGTGATCACAACATTCAACATTAAAATGGTAACTTCTTTTACAGGTAGTTCTGCCATAAAATCAGGTCGTTCACCTGAAGTGCGTTGATGGCAGGGGCCGAGCACGTGCGATGTAGAACCTCCATGCTCCTCAGCAGAAGGTTCAACTCCAGCAGGTAGGATTCACACTCTCCCAAGTCTAAACAAACGCAAATTTGATTCATCACGATCAAATATTACGATTAGCGACGATTTACAATTTCATTTTTATTTTCTTTAGCTTCTCAGCATTCTGATCCATAATTTTATAATATAAATATATTTCATGGCTCATCATGCTTATTCTCAGTTTCTCTGATGATAAAGTCAAACCTTTGCTGCACTTGTCCATGTCCTCAGATGAGTGGAGCCATGAACTAACTTTAGCCTTGTGGATCGACGCCTGCTTGGTAAGCGTCGCCCTCTACAACAACAAAAAAAGAGCAAATAAATGAGTTTTTTGATCTAACATCACCTTCTGCAGAACTGCACTTCAAACTCACTCTACTGAAGGACTCGTTGAGGAACGGGGAGGAGGCGGCGTGTGGGGGGAACAGGTGCTTCTCATGGGGATACATGGCAATCTCATTCTGCCGGAAGAGACGGTGGTGACGCAGCTGTGACACCCACTCCTCAAACAGCTCCGGAGACTTCAGCTGTGGGCAAGAAAAGTCTAATTATTTCTCAAATAATGAGGAAGCAAAGTACTTAAAAAGATCCAATCACAGCAGGAAGATTACTGAAGAAATCCCTACGAATATAAAAAATAAGTCGATATGAAAAGTTAATTTGTAGCTTCCTACTTCTATATTTTCCCCCACGTTTAATAGTTTGATTTATTGTAACCCGGAAAAACACTAATATTCCATGTTCATGAGTTTAAAACTCTGAATCTGTTTTGTGTCACTAATCTTTTCTAATCTATTAAAATGTAACTTTAGAGCATATTAATTAAAAAACAACTACAACATTTCCAGCTTGAAGTATATGATTTAGCTCAAGGTGGATAAGTAGTAGGATAGTAAAGATCCTTGTGTTAAAGGTAGATTAAATATGTATAGATACTTGCTTTTTTATTACTTTGTTTGACTGGCTCTTGCATAAGAGGAGTTGCTGATCTTGTCATCTTTTAAATTAAGTTTTATTGTCAAATGTTGGGGTGTTTATGAATAAAACACATGATCTGAAATATGATAACTCAGATCCAGGTTTTTTTACTGAGCATTAAACTTTTCTAGAGTATATGGTCCATTTATAAAACATACATAAAGCATTTAATGGAAAATCTTCCACCGAAATTTTTAGGCAAAACCTTTTTAATTTTCAGCCGAATTTAGATTTTATTAAGTAAAATAAATCATAGATACAGCAAGAAATCCAAAAGAACTAAATATAAATATGTACAAATATGTCAAACAACTTTCATTCCTCATAACTAGTCAAGAATATTTTCATCCACGGATCAGTGTGTAAAGCCTCAGAGTCATGAGTTACCTTTAAGTGATAGATGTTGTCCTCAGTGTCCAGGTCGATGCACATGGCTTTCTTTTTGATGGACATCACAGAGAGACCGACATCGATGCAGCCATGAAGCTTTCCCTTCTTTAGCTAGAATACAGGGACACAATAATGTAATTTCTGGCAGCAACGTTCGACTGATGCTTCCACTCGTAAGTTGATACCTACATCCGCACCGCACTTTGCATACTTCAGGATCCCTTTGTCCAGTGCAAAGAATCGCTGTGAAGAAAACAATAAAATGTTATTTTTCTTTGACATTTTTGGTCTCTCACTGTTTAAATAAACCTACAATTTTAACCCTTGTGTTATCTCTGGGTCAAGGTGACCCGGTGGCTGAAAACAAATGTGTTTGAGGTGTCCCTTGTGTTGCCTATGGGTCAAGGTGACCAGAGACAATACAAGGGTGAAGTATAGACCACCATTTTTTTAAAAAGATTGACAATTCAAAAACCAATGAAGGATAAAAGACTTCTATGCAGATTCAAAAATGTTAAATAGTGATTCATTTGCATTCAACCATCTTATTTGAATAAAACCAAAATTATTAAATGGCTGAAAACAAATTAAAATGTACTTGTTACCTAGGTTTCTGATTAATATAGAGTATATCATTAATATTTCAAAGGATAGTAATAGCAGAATTAGACTTCTAGAACATAGTTCAAATACATTTTCTTCTACCCCATGATTTAGTCATGTCGTCATTTTCTTTTGCAAATGTGTCCCATATTTTAGTCCAAGAGTTAGTTAATGTTCTCAGTGTTGTCGAGGCAGATGCTAGGAAAGAGTTCTCTCTGATTCTACGTTCCTCTTCATGAGGTGTTGGTTCAAGTAGTCTTTGATATGATCCATTTCTGCTATTGTACATAAGCAACATAACGGACATTTACAGTACTCTGTATTTTTTTTAAACTTGTGGCCTGCAGAATATTTGTTCCACGTGAGAATATATTCTGCGCTTTGAGACCCCCTTTTATTTTCATAGACCCCTTTTCTGTAGATGAAGCAATGGTCAAGTGCTACTTTGATGGGCATTATCTGATACTTCCACACTGCACTCTTTCTTTCAAATGACTATTCATTATATACAAATCTTTCGCTGTTTTACTCGTTTCCATGTAATTTGTTCATCTGCAGAGCACGCTCAGCCTGTGCTGTTAGATAAATGTTGCATCTGCAGGTCAGTAAAACAAGCACTTATGAAACACAGTGCTGACCTTCTGCAGTTTTTACCCCAGTAAATCCACTTTCCACCCCTCGTCATGTTGCAAAAGCACGGATGATAAAGGTTTACAAACAAAAGTCCTGCTGACCAAAAGGAAAGCTACATATAAAAGGTACTTTAGTCCTCTGTGACAGATCATTTATTGGCTGAACTTCAGTCGAGCACAAACAGTTCCCAAAATGAAAGATGACGTGGACAAAAAGTCAGACGATCTACATAAAAAAGGAGAAGGAAGATGCTGAGAATTTCTACAGGAAATAAACGGGTGCTGGTTAAATTCCCCTGGTGCACAATGATGTGATACAGATATACTTAGAGATAAACTGAATATGTAGTCGTTGAAAGCTTTAGCCGAGATGTGATTAAAAACTGTGCAGGGGAATTTCCATCAACAGATCAAAAAGTGCTCGGTCCTACCTTGTGCCATCCCTTCATGGGCCACTTCCTCCTCTTCAGCAGGAACCCCTCTTGTCTCTCAGGCTCATGTATGCTGGCAGGAATTCCCTTCAGGCCCTCCACGATCTCCCAGCTGTCCTGGAAGGAGACATAAAAGCCGGTACTTAGAGTGGTCAACATGACCGTCTCCTTCAAATGTTTGGTTAACAATGAGTATTGTTTGACCACAAACCTTGTGGCTCTCCTGCTTTGAAGAGCTGCTGCTGTCGCTGAAAGTTGGCGAAAGTGATGAAGACATTTTCAACTAGTTTGTGACGTTTTTCCTTGAGAGAGCTGGAGAGTTCTGTCACAACGACATTTGGAGGCCTGAGTAGAGCCCTGGAGAGAAGCACAAACAAGCGATATATTAGGAGTGAGTGAGGATTTAATTTCAGTTTTTGTTCAAAAATTATAGAAACAAGTAAACGGATAATGAGGTTTCATGATCCAGATGGCATTATTCTTTATATTGTTTGGCCCTAAACCACTAATTCAACGAAACTTCAACCAAGCTCTGAAAATTGGTGACACTGTTTCTTGTAACCTCATCAACATATCACTAGTCACTCATGACTCTACTTTAGAGTTTGTTTGTCTTTGGCCAACAAATGCAAGCCACACTTGAAAAAAAAATGTTGAGCACGCCAGAAATGCATCTTTGAAAATTCCTCCTTCAAGAAGTTAGTTGTAAATGATAGCACAGGAATGTGCGAGTGGCTTAATAGCGTGTGCAAGAGCAGGTGTACAGTCTCCACAATCTTTTAATGGTTGCTATTTGCATATAACATTTTAAATAAGTATTTTGAACATAAAATATTTTACACTTTTGAAATTCCCCCAAAAATGTGCATGCTCATCTAATCCTTGCACTTTTGACATTTCAATGGTTTGTGTGTACATTAATACACAGAACAACTTATCTGTCGCAGTACATTTCCATTTAACTTTGGGGACATCATGTAATTTCCAGAAAAACTAGTAATGCTAGACGACCTTGGATTTTTTTTTTTTTCTTTTTTTTAAATGGAGAGAAATCCAGGGGAAACACCACAAAACACCAACTGCACAATATAATCCATTAAAAAAAATCACACAAAAAAAACCCTTGAAAACAAATCATAAGCACCAATGAAGCAAGTTAGCATTTAGACGAGCATCACAAATGATCTGCTCATAATGAAAATATATTTTATTTTTTAACATTAGAACAACAAATCAAAAAGTTGTAAAGAGTAAAAACAAGATAAATATAAGATAGATACAAGAAAGACATATTAAAAACTAAAATAATGTTCGACATCAAAAAGCTACAAGAGAAGAGAACTTGTGTTGCATTACTATTTTCTAAATAAGAAATAAGTGATGCGTCGTGATCGTCTCGGAATTGCAGCTTCTTATGCAACATCCAGACACAACACACATGCTGCAACCTGGTTGTGCACATGCTTTACCGTGCCACTCCCTTCATGATGCAAAACTGTTCTTTCGATCCAGGTTTAGAAACCCACCCATAAAATGTCTCTTTGTCGTAATGTAAATGTTATTTAGCCAGAATACATTCATTTTAATCCTGCAGTGATGGTTTCTACTGTGGTGTGCGCTTCCTGTATTTTCCCCAAAGTCTGTGCCCACAGGCGGCACCGAGCCCGGCTCATGAGTCATCCGCGGGAAAGAATGTGCTCACCGCCTCGATACCCCTGACACACCAAAACACACCGCTCGCAACAGTCAACACAAGAGCAGACGCAGGCACCGGGAAAGCTGTTTTTCCCCTTCAAAACTCAAAAGATCAGACCTCGAAATGTCAGTTTTTTAAACAGTATTTAAGCATGAGTAAGAACTTAAAACTATTTTGCTGTATCACTTATTTGATAAAGCCAATGTTTATTGTATTTAACACACTCTTAAAGATCATTAAATATAATAATATCATAAATATATTATATACAACAAAGCTAAGGCTGCTATTGTGCTTGGTTCTGTTTTTCTATGGCTTATTTTGGGTGTATCTTGTGTTTTTTCTAGACTAAACCCACAAAGAAAATCCTATGCTGCGTTTACAAAACTGACAATAAAGGACTCGTATTTTGATATATTAATAATAACAAAATAAGTGTTATGTTAATTTAAAAAAAAGCTAAGGAGTTTGTTTTGTCTTAAATAAAGATGGCGTCAGCGTACATGTACATTATCATATATAATGATGGTTGATTATCGTTTATGACGATAGATAAATAAATGTTATCAGCACTGGAAAAAGTAAGTAAGCAAGTAATGGTTACTTGTAAAGCACTTTACTAGGCCAGAGTCACAAAGCGCAATCAAAAACAACACACAGCTAAAAAACATGCTTTAAAAGATCAAGAAACAGTCCTCTGGTCCGGAAGCGTGTTCAAGAACCATCAGTAGATTCTGATTCACAGACCTCAGAGCCCGAGCTGGGGTGTAAGGCTGGATCAGATCAGTGATGTAAGGAGGAACCTGACCATGAATAGATCTGAAAGCAAGAACCAGAATTTTAAAATTGATCCTGAAAGAGCCAGTGAAGAGTTTTAAGGATCGGAGAAATGTGAGTTCTTCTACTAGAGCGGGTTAGAATTATCGCTGCAGAGTTTTGTATTAACTGCAGGTGAGACAGCTCCTTCATGTTTAGACATGAAAATAAACTGTTACATTAGTCTAAACGAGAAGGAAAAAGAAAAGGGTTTTCAGCAAGCTAGTCTGTGTAATTTTAATACTCTGATGCATGCAACAGGAAATCGTGGACCTGCTCATCTGGTCATAATCTCATCACTGCTTCAAACCCAGGAAATGATGAATAAAATCCCTGGATCACAGCACTCTCTGACATATGTGAAGATTAGCGTGTTGGTCACTTTACTGGCTTAAGATCTGAGTATTAGTCTGACAGCTTTGGCGTGCCGGAGATTTCAAATCTGTAACTGAGACTGATAAAGTCCCCAAAAACACTGCAGCGCTTTGCTTATCTCATGGAGCAATTATTATAGTTGTGCGCACTCAAGTGTGGCATTTCACCTTGAGATTGTGTAACGAGAGTCAATCATTGATGGACAAAACTCATAAATCAGACTTTCAAATGTGTTGTATTGCATGAAAAGTGAACAAGGAGCAAAAAGGGATTTGTTTGGCTGTTAAGCAGTGAGAAAATCATATTTTTTTGCATGAATTAATAGATAACCTTGTGAATAATATACGTATTGATTATGAATCAAGTCAAACAATGCTGTTTTGAAGTCATCACAGAATTTTACAATAATCTTGTTCTCAAATTCATCATTTATATAAAAGGAATTTTAAGGATGTTATCCATCAAATAATATATCCAATATTTAATATGAAATATATTTGTGTAAAACAGATCCTTCAATAAGAGTCCTGAATGTTCATAGTTCGTCTAATACACCGGTCAAAAAGTCTTGTATTCTTGGATGATTCAGATTGACAGGAAAGGTTGAGAAAGATATTTTAAATGAAATATAAAGTTGGTCACAAGTACCAACTGGTTCTCTCTCACAATGGCCCCGATGGTCAGATCAGTCTTTAAAAACTAGCATTAAACAATATACATTGCTGATACAACTGCATTATTGACGGTCATGAGCATTGAATCCTGATATTGACTCTTTATTTACATGTTTCAGTCTATTTGTTGACATCATTTGTCTCAACTCTTATTCATTAGTTCCAACTCTTAAGTGCTATTCTAAAGTGAAAGTTTGTATAGAACTTAAAATCTGTCATTTTGCATTTCTAGATAACACCTTTTCTTAAAGTGAAACAACTAGCAGACGTCATTAAAATGTTGGAGGAGCCAGGGTCTCAAGCAGGCAAGATTCAACACAACTTGCCAGCATTTTTGGTGGACTGTTTTTCAGGTTAGCTAGATAACATTTGTAAAGCTAAAGATTAGCACATAGGCAAAAACGATAGGAAAACTTTAAAAAACATTGTTTTTTTTAATGTAAATTATATTTCTTTTTTAAATGTTAACTGAATGTTTTAGTTGCTGTGAAGAGTGAAAATGGCAACTATTTAGTTTAATAACTTATAATGCAACCTTCACTAAACAGTGTTGTTTTGTCACAAAACACTATTCAGAGAATATTGCCCTGAAAAAATGTGACGGCATGACATACACACAAATGTTGACTTTCGAGCCAATCCTGGAGTTGAATGCATTCCTGCTCCAGCAGAGCTGCCATCACAGCAACAGTGCTCCGAGTTGTGTAACTGCACTCACACCATGCCTTGCTCGCTGGACGGTAAAAAGGTCCTCACAGATGGACCATCTGGGTCTTCTCATCTTCTCAGAGTAATCTGCCCATGTAACTGGTTATCAGACATAATTCCAGGATGAAATACTTAAAATGGTCTCACATCCATTTTTACACACAAATATGTCAGATATGAAAAACATCCGCTTTTTAAGTTGTTTGATGTACTAGAGATTACCTTAGCAGATACTTTTACTAGCGGAGTGCACTTGTTTAATGTTGGTAGAAATAATTTCAATATAACATGCTACTCTATACAAGCTGACAGAAAAACTTGACTCCATAGTCAAGTACTCCATAGAAAGAAACGATAAGTCAGACAATCCAATACACAACCCCAAGTAATGCTATTTATATATATTTTTTTAAATTCTATGCCACTAAAATTGTCTTTATTAATAAAAAATAAGATCACCTAGTCTGTACAGGCATCAAAAGTGGGTTGCTAGATATATTAGAATGCTAACCTCATTAAATAGAAATAAGGGAAATTGATTGTCAAGGTGAACTGTATATTACTTGTTATACGTTTTTACTTATGGCACTTTATATATACTTTTTATACCATTTTCAAATCTACACAGCAACATTCAGACCTGTTGGTGGAAACTAAAGGTTGCAGCAGAATGTAAACGACTACAACTTTCTACGTTCAAGTCTGTTAAAACAATTACTTTATAAAGTAATAATTAAATCTATACAAGTTGCACGCTTTCCTCAATACCATTCACTAGATGATTTAGTTTGATTCATTACATATCATATCCCTCAATATTTCATTTCTTCATCTAAGGCTCATTATATAAAACAGCAAATTAAAGTAATTTTGGTCCATTAAAGGATCAAAAATACGAGGAGACATACTTCAGTATTTCAGCTTAAAGTCACTAGTTCAACGGGAAAAGTTTGGATTGGAATTCTTGATCAATGGCATTCTTGTCTGTCCTAGTTTTTTTGACACAAGAGGCACTTTGTGTTATTGCCCCAAGACGTGTTGCTATGGATACAAGCAACTGCGAGTATGAATGACATTCTCAATTTCCTCTCTCTTAAACGGAAAGAATGAATGATATTTATAGAAGATGATGCAATGACCACACATTTTTTTTCACCGGCAGGGTCTCCTTTTCAAGAAAGTGGGGCACAAAACACATGCATCTGGAGTCAAGAGTGGCCACTGGGAGAGGTAGCAATCCCTAAGTGATCCATGTTTACCAGCTTTTAAGTGGGTGCTGTACACATGGGAGAGAGTGACACAGAGATACGGCTCAATGACTCATGTTTGCTGGATACCATCACCCAGACATGGGATTTTTTATAAACATTTGATTTCAGCAACTGTATAAATAGAGAGGATTACTCTGGTTTGGTGGGAACCACACGCAGTGTGGGAGGGACTGGTTGTATACTTTGAATACTTTGCTTAGTACATATGAAAAGTGCTTCAAAGATTCGACACAGACAGGGAAATGGGAGGATTAAGTTCAAATTATTTACATGGGGGATCCAAGCCTGTGTGGTCTTGTCAAACAAATGAACCACTATTCACTTTAGTCAAAAGATGGTCCAGATAAAAGAAAACAGGGTGTCGTAACATTTCCCGAGCATGACAGTGTTGATAATAGACGTGCTTGCATGAGAACTAAGGATGTGATGAATCACATTTTCTTTTAACGCAGAGACCCGTTCTCTCTCACACACACAGGTAGAAGGTTAGTTTAATCCTACTGATGATGTGTCATCTGGTGTTTTACAATGACTCATATTTACTGTAATGCACTCTGTTGTATAAAATACGGTTAATATGCAAAAAGCATTGCAAATCCAACCAAAATTAAACAGAAATGTCAATATTATTAACTGTTTTGTCATGAAAAACAACCATTTTTGTTAGGTATATTTACAATTCATGTTATTGTATGATCCAATATTTGATGTGCCATATTGGGTAAAAACGTATTCATCTTGATATCCATTTTTTTTCTTCTATCACCCAAAAAGTGAAGCCATCATACCAAACTTTGCAGTCTCCTAAGATCAAAAACACTTAATGGGACAATTCACCAAAACATTCAAACTCATTTCCCTGTCATGTAGACTAAGGGTTGGGATTATCCGAGTTATAGAATATATAAAAGGTTTATTCATTTTAATGTAGCAACTGTCTTCGTTAACGGAAAGTACCTCCGGGTAAATATTGCGAGCACTTCCAGTGAAGACAGTAGACAGGACTCGCAATATTTGCCCGCAGTACTTCCTGTCTGTGTAGCATGTTAGCCTTTAAGCTTCTGCAACAATCATGCTTCATATATAGACTTGTTTAAGTTTTTTCAGAACAATTCTTCATGTCGAGGCTTCAATAGAAGATGGACTTTACAGGTGAGCACCACTGAGGTATTTGGATGTTCTTTACTCTGAAAATAATAGCAACTCTTAGTCAACATAGTGAAATTTGAAAATTTCGGTGAAATATAACTTACATCCTGATCTGCCAGTACAAGCAAGCAAACATAATAACTATTTCATTGTTTACAGGAGAGTACATACAAGAGTTAAAGCAGAATAACTAGATTTGTATATTTTGCATAGTGGTTAAAACAAACACAGGCCTTTGTTATATTAAATTCCATTATGAATAAAAGTTCCAAATTGTGGGACACAAACTAGTTTAACACTTAGTCTGGCTCTACTCCAGCTTTCTTCCCAGTCTGGCACAGATATCAACATCATAGGACCTGTGTCACCTCAGTATGAAGACACCTGTATCTGTGACACATGGGAGCAGCTCAGGTGAGCTTCAGTCACACGTTAAGAAACATTTATTAGAGTAATAACCTGTAATGACGTGAGCAACATCGACGTCAATCAATCACCAGAAGCACTGGTGTGTAAAGCCAACTGTCTAACATGGAATAAAGTTATACGTTGCTGTTAGCAACCGGAGTTTTTAAAACTTTAAACAAGTGCCACAAGTCAGGTTCAGAAGTGAGAAACTAGGACCGGTCACCAAAACAGCGTAAACGTGGACCTAGAAAACGCAAATTCAGCAGATTTGCGTTTGAAATGCCAAAGAAAACAGCTTCAAGCTTTGCTCATTCAATCGTAGACATGCCGTCCGACAAGTGGATGAAATGAAACATTTGGTAAGAAAATGAAGAAACGTGCTTACGGTTCCGTGAAGTCATGTCCTGACAGGCAGATCCACAAGTCGAGTGAAGTCTTCCCACCACAGAAGAGCGAGGGGGCGGGGCTCGCCACTGGCCAATCATACAGCGGATCGAATAACACGTGACACAGGATAGGCGGAGACGATTGGTTTGAAACGGGTGTCAGGTATCTGTGACGTGTTCTGATTTTGTTTCCTTATTTACACTTTAAACATCTAATATAAGATATATTATGTTTGGAGACGAATTAAAACTTGACAGAAACACTCACCACCCCAACTATTCATCTTCTATTTATCAACGACCCCCTTTCTTCCGCTTATGTGAGGTGTCATGTTGTATATGTATGTTTACATTTTAAAATAACCTTTGTTTATTGTGAATTGTGTCCTAATTCATTAATAAATAGAAAATCTGCTTTGCTTTTATTTTTTTAATCGTACTGTCATGACCAAAAATATTTTTTATTATTATTTATGTTCTTATTTTGATTTATTTTTTATGAAAAATTGCTGTATTTTCTGTGGCTATAGGAAAAAAACTATTTCAATAAAGTTTTACCTTACCTTACCTTACCTTTATTATGATTATATTCTTCAAATTCAATGAATTCCAATCTAAAGACTGCTTAATGAGGATCCGTTCGATTACCAAATAGTTTCTGGATTTTTTTTTTACTGATTTATGGATAAATGTTTTTGTCCCTAATGGTGATAATCCACCAACTTCTGAAGGTGTCTTGTAATAATGAGTCAGTGAGCCAGAAAGAGTGAGTGGGTGAACAAGTCAGCATGTGTCTTTGTCTGTGAAATGGTTGTCTTTTGTCACACAGCTCGAAATAGTTCTGAACAAACGTCCTTTTGTGATCTACACAAACGTCCATGTGCCAAATCCATACCTTATTATAACTCTCACAAAAAAAACAACCATCTCCTTCCCTCAGTTGAAATATCTTTGAGGAGAGTCAGTGTTGGGTGTGTCTGTGTAACTTTCCGGCTCTTAAATAATAATTAAAAGTCAACACAATGTGTGTTTCAGGAAAAAGTTAAGGGTAATTTGTGGTTTTATGGAAAGGAAAGAGCTTTTCCCTTTTACCTACATCAACACACAATAGAGCGTCATTCCTGAACACACCCTCTGCTCTCATGTTGACGTTCACACAACTGTATTTTTATTTCTATTGCTTCTATTTTGGGAACTCATTAGCCTTTGTGCACAGTACTCTGGATTTCTTGAGTCCATACTGCTCACATAGTAAAGGATTCTTATTATTGAACAGGGTTTTATAGCAACCCATCACTTTTAGTATTTATTAAGCAAACTTAGAATATACATTATATAAATTAATCAATAAAAGAAGAGTGAACATCTCTCAGAAAGAACATTGATGGAAGAATAGCTGATAGGAAAGTGTTTCGAAAATTCCCCTCCAAATGATGCCATAACCAACAGGAGTGTAAGGGCGACAGTACAAGACCAAAAAAAGAGGAAGCATTATCCAAATTTTCCCATTGAAAGTAAAGTTACAGGAGAGACCATAATAATATCAGAAAACAAAAGTACCAAAGATGTAAAAGCAGAATTGTAACTATGCATACCACTTGAAACCCTCTAATGAGCTCAATAAATGTAACAAATATTAACAACAGTTTGTTGTGTGAATTCCCCGTATGTGTTCTTAAATCATATAATCCAATGAATATTGTTATATATTATTTGTGCTCTGTAAATACTTACAATAATTACCTTAACCTGTAATTTTCCACAATACAAATACACTAACATACTCTGTTAGGCACGATTAATGTGGTGAAAAATATTTTACAAATTTCTTTACGCTGGATCTATTCAATTAAATTAACTTTAAAGTCATTTGAATTATTTGTTTACAGCAATATTTCTTACATTTAACATATATATTATACACAGATACTTAATTATAACTTCCCTTTGGCAATTAAATTTGTTTTATTTGTAAAAAAAAAAAAAAAGTATTTTATCTTTACACATTAGAGAAAATACGTGTTTCGAATTATACGTTCATCTACATTCCCTTGTTTTTTCACAATAGTTTTTCGCTCATTTTAAGTGATTTTTTTTTTTTGCGTTCCAGGAAAAGCTTCTTTTTGACAATGGTGACTCCAAAGTGCGTTACTAATCTTTGCCAGCAGAGGTCAGCGTTGCACAGACGCAGATTCTAACCTGTGACAGCTGCAGGACAGATGCTTGTTTTCCAAACACATGGTTTTGTACTGTGGGAAGAAATATTAATCCAAGTTTCATGTGCCTGCTTGGAGCTACATGCCTGACAAATAAGTGAGCCTCTTTTCTATTCCTTTGAGCTCGATCAGTTTACTCATCAACAGATCTTGAATCAGTCTCATCGGTCATTATGTGCTTAAGTCTGATTATATGTAATCAGTTTCAAAGCGTCTCCGACCTGATCCACTCTCCTTCAACAAAGCTGTAGCATGTTCACAAAGTTTTTCCAGATGTCGAAGTGCACACTTTCCCCTCCTCCCTCAGATATTCCCAGTCTCTTTTATTCCCACCTTCTTTCCTTTTCCTATCCCACTCGTACAGACTTCTGCGCCCGAGTGTGACCCCGCAGAGGTCAAGTAAAAAAGGAAGACGGCAGTAAGGAATGCTCAAAGTGAATAGATTCCACACATGAAACATTTCCACGTGTACTTAAGAGAAGGGAGGGAAGAGGAAGCTTCTCACACATATGTGTCACAGTTTCTTTAAGGTGAAACTTGACTCCCAGGCTGTCCTTTTTTCATCATTTGTCCCCTGTGATCAAAACCAGGTGTCTGCTTTAGGATCAAAAGAAGTCATGTTTTCTTTTTTCATCCGTCCAGATATGTGTCAGTGTGAGATACATGTGCCGTTACTTTAACTGAATTCAAATAAAAACCCATTTAAAAAAGATGATAACACTTTGTGAAATTTTGTATCTGTGTCATATTCTTGTATTCTAATCTCATACACAAGTGTCTTCACTTTAAAACAACATTAAATGTGAGTATTAATCAATTATATGTATTTAAAATGTACAAATATGACTACCTTGCTAAAAATCACTGATATGATTGTGTTCGTAACAATGAAGTTGTGAATAAAGTATTTTTCATTATCAGCTTGTTAGATCTTGTTTGAAATATTGACTTACAAATTACAAATATATATATTTCTTAACAAATGTAGTATTGAAAAAAACAATACATACAATATAAATAAAATGTAGTAATGGGCTTGGGAAGTTTAATGAAGCACAGACAAAAATAGAAACACAAAGACAGACGGACACTCGAACAAACCCAACACATCACAACTCTATAACTATATCAGTATTTAAAAAATTGAATTATTTAATTTAACATTTTTAATGTTAAAACCTTGGTGTCCCCCGCCCTTGCCTAATAAAACTGGGACAGGCTCGAGCCTCCCGCAAACTCCCACAAGTGATTCATGAAAATGAATGAATGAAATGTTGTTTTTAAGCATTGCATAATATTTTATAATAATTTAATTCAATACATTTCGCATTTGTTTTTACTTTATTAATTACTTGAACAATTTGTATCTTTAAAGGTTGTTGTTTTTTAACACATAGAGTTTCATATTTGAATTCCAATAGTTTTAATTCTATTTTTATTTTAAATTACATAGATGGTGGTATAATAGTCACCAGATGATACTGAATTTTAAGGCAACCCATTGAGAAATATATTATGACTGGATACATTCTTTGACATGCATTCATTTTGAAAATGTTCGATTTTTAAAAATTAAATTATTTAAAAAACTATTTCAACATTTAAATTGTTTAATTCAACCATTCAATATTCTTATGGCACAGATAATCTTCCATACAGTTCTCTTTCTCTGTCACACACACAAAACAACACACACAAGAACACACTCACAAATGATAGAACTAACATACAACTTACAGATACAAAAATAAAATAAAATAAAAAATACAACTAACACTTACAAACACACTGACTTACTGTACATACACACCCTCACACAGACACACACACCCCTGGACACATAAATTCAAAGACAGTTAATGATTCCAGCAGCTTTTTCTCATGTCATTCTTGTTCCACACACCCTCCAACACCCTGATGATGTTTCCCGGTCAACTGCAGTTGTGGGAAATGATGAAATTATTCAGCAAGATTATGAAAAACCCTGAATCTGCTTTATGCAGGACACGCACATTTGTCATCCTCTACATGTAAGGAGGCGTCGTGTCACGGCTGTGTTTTGTAGGCTCATTAGTCGCACACTGTCAGTCCTGGGAATGCACCGAGGACATGACAAATGATCACAGCCATGTATTAAACATGATGCTGGAGATGTAAAGAGTCTTGAACCTCTGTTGGATTTATTATCGTTCTCTGAACCTCTATTTAAAATGGAGTGTTTTAGAATCTCTGCTCATATATTAAAGCTGAGATCTGAAATACTTTTAACATTTTACATTTGAATTTATTTAATTAAAACAATAAGTTATTACGAAAGAAAGATAGTTTTAGTGATTAATGAGCAGTATTACTACTATATACTAGTGATGGGCTAATGAAGCTTCATGAAACAGTGTAATATTTTTAGAGCTGAGTGGGCGAGGCCCTCAGTTTAAGTATGTTTTCATGGTTCCATAAAAAAGCTTTTAAAGCAATTGATTGCAGGACAGAGACCGCCATCTAGTGGGCTCTAAAAAGAAATATACTGCTTCATGAAGTTTCATCAGCCCATTAACACTACTAGTGGTGGTTTAATGAAGCTTCATGAAGCAGTGTCATTATTTTCAGAGCCCACTAGATGGCGGTCTCTGCGATATTTCCCTTGTTTTGAAGAATTGTTCTAAGGAAACATCACATATTTTTTTAACTGATGGCGCCACCTACTGACCTCTTCACAACATGACACTGCTTCATGAAGCTTCATCGGACCATCAGTACTACAGTACAAACTGTAAGGAAACATGCAAGCTAGCACATGTAGAAGACTATATCTCCCAGGTGGTATCATGACAGGGTTTCCTCTCCACAGTTGTTTCGGGATGAAGAAGTAGTCTTATGCAGCAGGCAGTTTACAATTCCGGTGCTAAATTAGCCAAAAAGAAACATATTCAACAATAATTTTAGAATTATTTGATAAACATGGAATCAGATGAAAGTGCAGATTCATTTTGGACTCTTGGTTAGTCTGTGGCCGGAGCGACCAAATTAAATATTGTTTTAATATTCACCAAGTTTTATGGTGATACCAACTGGATGTTGATCACGACCAGAAGAGCTCGACAGCTTCTGGAAAATGCAGGTGGAGGGGAAGTTTGTTTAAAACAATGGGATGTTCATAGAGAACAACAAAGTCTGTATTGTGAAGAAATAGTATAATATATGTCTAGTTTTATCTTGCTGAGCCTCAGAGAGTACTCAATTTATTATGACAATTTAGCCTCAGGATGTTGCAGAATTTTTGAGCTCCTAATCACTTTTAGATACTGTTCAATACATGTACATATTTTCGAGACTGCAGACCGAGAAATAAACGATGATTACTAGTGGCATTGCTAAACTAGCATTAGCTGCAATAACCAATGAGTTATTTTTCTCTAATAAATATCTATATAACTTAAAAACGGTACAAAGACAATCCAGAAAGAGGTGAATAATCTTTGAAAAGGAAGATCATTGAAAATAAAAACATAGTAGCAATAAGCTAAAACTGGAGTTTCCCAAATTGTAGCTGGTAACCCTGGGATAGGTCATAATTCTGTCAATCTGTTTTGATAGTTTTCTCTTTCCGTCTTACCACATGGCCTGATTTTAAACTTCCACCATCACCAGCACGACCTCCATAATATCATCTTAAGGCCTTGTTTGGTTTTACAAAATTCAAGGCTGCGAAGAGAGAAGCTTTCTCCGGTTCCTGGACTCATGTTGCTTACATTTTTGTGAATCTGGGTCAAACCTGAGTCTACTGCTCCAAATAAAAACACAATTGTCGATGTGTATAATGGATGATGATGTTATATGATTCCTCTGGTGGTGGATTTGTATGCTATTCCGACGTGTGTGTTCCTCAGAGAAATGCGAAGGGGTTCGTATGGAGAAACAGGCCGTCAGGAAGTGACCTCCCACGGTGGGGTCTTCCCCCAAGGGTTGCATTTCTCAGTCCCTTCCCCTGTTCTCACATACCGAGGCTCTCTCAGAGTCGCAGTGTGACCCAGAGAAAAGTGTGACAGAGCTGCTCATCTATTAGCTGTCAAGGACCGTTGTCGGCGCACATGAGTTATGACCATCCATCTTGAATCTCCATCTACAGTTGAAATCCTGGCAAGGAGAAAACAGGATGCATCTGTCTTTGCGTGTGTATGTGTGTGTGTGTGTGTGTGTGTGTGTGTGTGTGTGTGTGTGTGTGTGTGTGTGTGTGTGTGTGTGTGTGTGTGTGTGTGTGTGTGTGTGTGTGTGTGTGTGTGTGTGTGTGTAGACACATGTGTGTCTGAACCCGTTCACAGTCACAGTAAGATGATACTACAAAGCAATTGTACCTTCATTTTCAAGTCTCATTTTCAAGATGAGATTTGGCACTTTCGGTCCCTCTTGTGACAAACTCAACTTTACTCGTCTGCAGATGTGAACCATGTGTGCGTGAGGCATGATAATGAGCTGACGGTACCTACCTTCAAACACAGTTGTGTATCGGTTAAGTGAGCCATTGTTAAATGCAGGAAGTAAAAGCAACAAACAGACTCTCTGACACTGAAGTGTATATACATATTAGAAACATGTTTACATGAGTGTTATCTAGACCACAGCTGTCTTTTGCATTCTTCTCACATTCATAGAAATATGGAATTTGAATTTTTCCCAAGTCTTTTTTGGGAGGGTGGGGGGTAGGAAATCTTATTTCTTCTTGAGTCTGTGCCAGTAATCTGATTTAGATCCCAGACCGGAACTTTGGCCAAGAAAATGGTCCAAATGCTGCTCTGAATTTGTCTTAAGATTAAGTATTTACTTTTATTTACGTTCCAATTCTTTCAGAATAATTTAAGCAATCTATGTCTCACAAGTTTCTGTGTTTGTTATAATCATTAACTATGAACATTTTATATTATTTGCTATATCGAACTCACAATAGAAAGGACATTAAGAGAACATGTGAGTTAATTATATTGCAATTAAAAATGAGGTGTTTAACGATAACTTTTCCATATAAATAAAATATTAAAGCTTTAAAATGTTATTTTTCAAACGATATAATAAAGTATAGAATTATTTAATCTTGTTTAAAGTTCATCTCACAGTCCTTGACAAAGTGTGGACTGTATTTTGAAAGGCCTCGTGAAATCAGACTGATTCTATAAACTTGATCATGTAGATATGTTTCAATCAACCTACTGGTAATTTACTTTATGTTATCATTTTTGTTATATTTTTAGAAAAGTTCCTTTAATTGTGACTGTCTGTTGTTCTGTAAGATTTATGTGCGAGAATCTTTAGGTAGTTAAATAACATTTTATTTGGCATAATTATCTATACTAACAACATTTGATTGTTTACATTTTAAACATACATTACATTTTTTACTTGGTTTAGTGCATATATTCACAGTGTGTTAAAACGAGGTGAAAAACAAGCCGAAAACGAAAAACAGAAAATGTGTTGCATTTTTTTGTCAAGTGAATGCAATATGTTTTATTCTTGTGTAATGTGGCCCAGAATGAAAGTGTCATAGCCCACCCATGTTTACAGATGTTTTCCGCTCAAATTTGGTTCAGTTTATAATTTAGTTAAAACTAGCAGCTAGGAAGCATTAGCTTTTAGAACTTTTAGTAAAGTCTTCCAGTCCAAATCAATACTCCTTTCTCCATGTTTGAACCCAAACTAAACAAAAAAAAGTCTGGTAAAAAGAATATAAATGAATAACACGCTCATAATCAGCTATGCAACTACATGAGAAAGATTCAGCGTGCATAAGGTTTGTGTTTACTAGTTGGCAAGAAATGTTTTTGTATCAAAAATGAATGCATGTTAACATCTGAGATAAAAAGCTTTTAACTGATTTTGTTTTACACATATTAACTCTAGATTTACACACATCTGGCTATAGCAAGGTCAGAGAGTTGCGTGGGAGGGATCTTTGTGTGTGTGTGTGAGTGTGTGTGTGTGTAATTCACAGCAGATGACCACTTGGGGGATGGACGTTTACAGGGGAGGTAAGTGTTTCCTCAAACCTCATCAGAGAACAGCCAGATAAATGTAGAACAATGTCTCTCACAGTCGCTGCCTTGTTTTCCTCTCTCTGGTCACTGTTGGTGACAACAAGTGGAGCATGGTAGACCTCCAGCAGCAGCAGCGACCATCAGATCATCAGCGTCCGTGGGAATGGATACCAGCAACCTCCTGGCGGGACTCGTCCTTCTCCTCGCGTCGCTTCGTTGCTTCATCTCCGGCTTTTGTCCGGAACAGTGCGACTGTCAGGAACCACGTCACGTGCTGTGCAGCAACCGCGGGCTGCAGATGGTGCCGGAGCCCTCTGCAGCATCCGAGGAGGTTCTGGTCCTCAGCCTCGGCGGGAACTTCATTGGAAATATATCTGAACCGGACCTTGTTGGATACAGCGACCTCGTCCGGTTGAATTTGCAGTACAACCAGATAGAATGGATTGACCCTGAAGCGTTCCAGAATGTGTCTAAGTTGGAGGAGCTGTATTTAGGTCATAATCTGCTGTCGGCGTTCCATCCTGGTACTTTGAAGGCGTTAAGGAAATTGACTACTCTTTATACCAACAATAACAACATAAAGAAGATTGTACCTGAGGTTTTCGGCAGTCTGGATCACCTGGTTAAACTTCGTCTGGATGGCAATGCGATAGAGGTACTTCAGGACTCTGTTTTCAGGGGATTGGAAGGTCTTCTTTATCTCCATCTGGAATCCAACCACCTCCAACACATTCACAGAAATGCTTTCTCAAAGCTCGACCACCTGCGATATCTCAACCTGGACCACAACCGGCAGCGAACACTTCGAGGTGTCCTCATGTTCTCACATCTCACGTCCCTGACTACTCTACTGCTGTCCGACAACCAGATCCACCACGTCGGGAACAACGTCTTCAAAGGTCTGAGGCGCTTGACCAAACTGACCCTGAGCAACAACAAACTCTCCCGCCTCACCAGCGAGGCGCTGATCGGTCTCAGCAGCCTCCGGGAGTTTCATATAGATGGGAACCAGCTGGAGGAGATTCCTGCCAAACTTCTGGACCCGCTGGAGCGCTTGGAGGTTCTGGACTTTAGTCGAAACCAAATTTCCAACGTTGACCCTTTGGCTTTCAAACAGCTGCCACATCTGAAGGTGCTGAAGCTAAAAAGCAACTTGCTAACTAGCTTGTCGGGGGACATCTTTGCACTGAATGACTTGCTTTACGATGTTGAGCTCCATGGCAACAACTGGACATGTGACTGTCAGATGGAGCGGCTGAAAAGATGGATGACGGATGTTCACTCTCAGGGGAAATTGCTGAGCGTGTCCGTACAGTGTCATCAGCCGGCGACGCTGAGAGGGAAATATCTGGACTATGTCAATAGCTCTTTGCTTCAGCCCCTCGGGACCGCGGCCGATTTGTGCCAAAAAGATCAAGAGGACCCTTCGGCAGAGGGGGGTTACCAAGAACTCCAGGGGGACCAAGGCAGAGTAATACCCTTACTTGAGAAAGCTAAGCTAATAACAGAGTCATCAAGGCCAAAGTCACGATTTACCAAAGAGACATCTGGGAAAAAAATCAAGGGGAGGTCAAATGTCACTTCTCGACCCGACTCCCTGGTATTTTCCACCCCAAGTCACGCCGAAGACCTTAACAGATCCCCCGCTCACCCAAAGTCTGACCCCACAACATCACCCGCACTCCGTTCTGGAGAAAAGTTTGACCTCTTGAGGTCAGAACGTGAGCAGAACCTTCCAGTGGTCACAGATCCATGTGTGTTCAACCGCCTGTTCATCACCAATGTCACGGTAGACCAAGTCACGTCCAGCACTGTGACCGTGTACTGGACCACCAGGGATCACCACCGCCACACACCCGGGACAACTGAGAATGAAGTCCAATACCGGATTCTCTACGACCGGTTCGGTACACAGGACCGCTTCCCTCGATACGTGTATGCCGTGGGCTCGGCTCGCTCCGTCACCCTACAAGAACTCAGCTCGGACGTGACCTACATGGTGTGTGTGGAGGGAGTCGTAGGAGGATCCGTGTGTCATGTTGCGCCGCGTGACCACTGCTCCGGACTGGTGACCCTACCAAAAGGCAGACGCACTCTGACCTCTGACCTACAGCTCGTGACTGTCATCACACTGGCCTGTAACGCCCTGCTGCTGCTGGTCATCGGCGGGGTGTGGCTGGCGCGGACTTTAAGGAAGAGGATGCAGAGGAGGAAGTCGGCCGTACACGTGCGCCACATGTACTCCACCAGGAGACCCTTCCGTGCCAACGTGGCGACGGCGGCCCTTTCCTCAGACTTCACCAGTTACCAGAGCAGTCGCCCGTCTCGACTTGGACCACTGGAGGAAGACCTCATCGAGTTCCCGTGTGAGCGCTTTCAAGAGAACAGCTGTGCTCGCAGAGACAGTGACATGCAGAGGTTCTCCGACTAGAACTGTGTATCTCCTCTTGAGCATATTGAAAATAACAGTTTTGCTCATGGACTGACTGATAGTCCTAGATAAGATGTATTTTTCTATATCGTCAGGGATCTGTTTGAAACTGAATCACTAAGGTCAGCAGAACTTTAATCAGGCTGGACAGGAACTCTCGGTCCCTACCCTCTTCTTTTCCTTCCTCTTTTATTTCCTCGCACCTGCTGGTGTTTTTTCTAATCCATCCAGATGGATCACTGATTTCACCTATGGTGCTAATTTGCAGTTTATATTCTCTCATTGAGATTGTGTGTGTTGTATTGTTGTGATTCAGGAATATTGCTGCTTGTTTGTATGAAACTTTGCATCACAGTGACAAGTAAACTTCCCATAATGTGTCTTTCTTCCATTTTTTTACACTTACTTTTCAGACCAGGGCAATGCCACTTATGATTAATCAATTAATTTTGAATCTAAATATAACGTGGCTGTGTTTTTTCTCAAGGAAATACATGCATTTTTATTTGTCTGTTTTTAGAAAGACATTTTTTGTCCCCTCAAGTATTTGTAAGAAAAAGTAATTTTACGTAAAATGTTATGTTTTTTTTATAAATACTTGTAAATAAAATAAAAAGTATTTATTATTTCATTCATTCATTGTTTTTTCATGAAATTATGAATCTTTTGACCTCTTGAACTGTTTCCCCTCACAACAGATACAGAAAGGAATTTGGCCATTTGTGAAAATGTTATTACCCAGCAGTGCATCACAGGATAACTTTTCAAATCAAATTAAATTTGTCAAATAAAAATGTCTAATCTTTTTGGAAATATTTTAAATATACATTTTATCTAATAAAAAAAGAAAGAATGAAATGCGTCTGTAAACATCAGCTTTTTCAATTAAAAAGAACACAAAATACGAGAATAAGTATTTTTATTTCAGTATGAGACTTGCCAAAGATTGTCAACGTCCACACAGTACAAAAAAAGCAGCCCGTAGTTCATTCACTCTCTCTTTGTGTGTTAAAAGTCAACAGAAATACTGATAAAATACTGTACAATTTAATGGCTTGGCACGCGTATATACAAAAGCACAACTTTAGGAATTAGAAAAATACATTGATTGTGTTTTTATTCGCAAGAGAAGGCAAAAGGTGCGCTTTTATATTAGTTACAAATGTTAACTAATACAGTTTGTCCTCAGTGCATCAAAGTGCAGGATACAAAAGCAAGATGGACTGAGCATGTGCAGAAAAAAAACAATTGTGAATGAGAAACTTAAATAAACCCAGAGGATCCAGTTAGAAAAGTTAGGTCACTTTTTAGGAAAATATTTTTCAATAATGAGTCGTACACAACAGAAGTTCAGTGTAATTCTCTCCTGGTTACATTAACGATACACTTTTTCGCTCTACAATCTTGACTGCCGCCCCCTAGTGGTGGAGGACGTAAGTGTCTATCGAGGCGGGACTTCCTCCTGCAGCTGAACAGAGACTCTTATCAAAGGTCTTCTTTGGATCCTTTCCCCGCAGATAAGTGACCGAAAGACGCAATTACTTTCCCTGTTGTTTTTTGGTTGCTTTGATTGAATTTGAAATATTTAAAAATAGATATATGTCATATATATCATCATACAGTTTTAGTGCCTCTCTGAAAAGGAAGAAAGTGCATTTAATGGATTTAAGTGCTTTGTACCTGCGTCATAATACACTAAAAAAACAACATTATGACCAAATGTAAATCAAACCGACTTTCATTTGCTGCATGTTTAAAAGTATGAATTTGAACTATTTTCTTGTCTCTTTAGTAAAAAAAAAATTGAATATTAGTTTTGCAAAAAAAAAACCTGAACATATATTATTTATTATATGAGAAGTTATGTAATAACATATTTTAAGATTTTTTTATCAATTAATTATTTGCAGCAAAATAGAGTTTCTGTTTTACTTAACTTAACATTAACGATGACTTTATTTTAAAAAAAAAATTAAATATATATTTTTGGAATCAAACTCATTTTTTTAAAAACTGGAGGCCATATTTTTTTAAGAACAGACATATATAAATAGAAAAATAATGACATTGTATATGTGTTATATTTTGTAAATGCAGCGAATTGTCCAAAATATGTCAATTTAATAAAAAAAAGTCATTTTCCTCTGGTTGAGTCACACTCGTCTGAAGATGCTGGTGATGAAGGGGGCGCCGTGGAGCAGAGGTCAGGGACTACTCACTGGGGTATCCGTGAGCTTCTCTCTGCCGAGCAGTTACCGGACAGTCTTTGTGAGTCAGCAGGATCTGCTTCAGTTGACCCACCTCCGACTTGAGCGACGTCACCTCGTTCTGCACAGAGGACCAGGAGACGACCTTCACCATCATGGTCAGACAGTCTCGTGAAGGTGTGCGAGTCTCACCTGCAGCTGCAGGTTGGTGTGCGTCAGTTCTTCGGCCTTCTTCTCCAGCGACGACACCCACAGCTTCCTCTTCTGACGACACCTCGTGGCTGCAGCTCTGTTGCGTTCCAAGAACTTCTGCCGGCGCTCGTCGGGGTCCTGGTCCGAGGTTCTCCTCCGTCGACTGACTCCTCCACCTCCACCTCCACCACCACTGCTGCTGCAGCTGCTGCTCCCTGACCGCATTGCATGCTGGGAGTGCTGCATGTGCTGAGCAATTGGTGACACCTGTGGAGGAGAAGAGTCCAGGTCATGAGCAGGTTCATGGTTGAGCAGAGGTTCAGTGAAGGCGTCGTACCTGTGCGGAGAGTGAGGGTGGGGAACAGGGGTGCAGGTGAGGCGGGGGGGACGGGTGGGCCTGGATGTGAGATGCACTCTGATGGTGATTCTGGGAGTTCCCGTGATGCGGGGGTGGCGACGCGTGACATTGCTGCTGGTAGGTGAGAGACGGATGATGATGATGTTGATGATGATGATGAGGATGATGGGCTTGATGGTGCTGTAGTGGAGGAGCCTGTTGACGCTGTGACATCATCTCCATCATGTGACCCATAGTTGAGTTGTTAACGGGAAGCATTCCAGGATGATGCTGTTGGTAGTGATGGCCCACCGTTTGTTTGCATCTCTGTGTCGACATAGAAGAACACGAGTTTGTTTGAGGGACTTTTTTGACCCTTTTTAGAACATCTTTATATCCTGAGAATAATTATGTTGATGTAAAATGAAACATTAATAAGGTATATTTAAAACTACTTAATAATTTAGATGAAAATTGGCGTTGTTTGCAAACGATACTAGCATGATGCAAATGTTCCTTTTAAATAAACTGAACTGAACTGAATTACCTGATATAGTGATAGTTCTTTTTTAAATGTATGTTGTTTCCAATATTTATTCTGCTTTAGGTAAAAGCAGCAAACATACACAAACTATTGTCTCAACAATTAAACAACGGTCTTCACCCATGGAAATTGGAATGCTGCTTTAAATTAGGTTTTCAGTTGTGTTTGTTATTATGGACGCTTTGTTGGAAAATTTAGTAGAAATAAAGCTGAAACATACATTTAAATTATATTAAGAACATTGAAAAATAATAATAGCAAAATTAACAAAATTACATGTTTTAATAGAATGAATAATTGTATACTATTGTACTGGACATATATATAGATGTGGTATATGATGGAATTTAAACCATAATATACTAAAAAGGAAGAATCCAACATTTCAATGTTACTTTTAATGGAAGCGCAAAGGGATGAAGAAAATTAAAATACATATTAACCATATTTCATGCATATTAAATTGATAATTTCCATAATTTCAGTTACTTTCCAGGGCACTATTTATTCTCTCTGTTGTGGTCATTAGTTTGACATTGTTTGGCCTGTTTGTCATTTCTATTCAAGTTAATCCATTAAATAATTTTTCTCCAGACCCTCATTATAACAAACCTATGTACTTATGTAACTTACACTGTTGAGTATTTTAGCTAGTAATAATCTAAAGTAGGAGAAATATATGTGGGAAAATGAATAACATAATATGAGATAAAGAATGCAAATCTGTATAGTTAAATAGATTTAGAGTAGGTGAGAGACACGATCATGACTGCGTTCCCAACGCGCACCACTAGATGTCACTACGGAGCGGTCAGTAAATACTTTCTTTTGAACCCAAGTGTTGAATTTGTGGCCTTCTGACTATGGAAGTATATCAGTGCCATCAGAATACTGAATGGTTGAATTTAATATTTCAAATATTGAAAGGTTGGATTTGTTGTAGTTTAATTACGATTCAATATGTTTTTATTCGTAGCCTTTGAAATTCAATAATAAAAAAAATCGAAGCCTTTGAAATTCAATAATAAAAAAATCGAAGCCTTTTAAATTCAATATAAACAATTTGAAGTATTTTTTTCACATAACAAGTGTTATCAAGAGCGTCTCCCTTACCAGATATGAGATCATTCTAAAACATGACGTCACTTGACAAAAGTTCGAGAGCAGGTTTCTAACGCGCGACTCCAAAAGACAAACGTGACGTCACACTAAACAGACGTTGTGGGCGGGGCTTCAACAAACGGTCTTATAGAGAAGGATGAGACCGTTAGAGTCAAACATCCTTCCTGCTTAAATCCTTTGACATCAGAATCTACTGATTGTTCGTGAGATGTAGTGTAAGATGTTTAAACTCCAGACGTTAATAAAAATATCTAAACCGATGAGACAGCGCTTCGATGACGTCACCTGATCGTGTTATTGCACGCAAGTATGATCAAGTCACTCGGTACTCGTTTGGATTTGTCTGGTGTTTTTTTTTTAATATTGAATTAAAAATATATATATATTGAATAATTGAAATTAAATTATAACAAATTCAACCTTTTAATATTTGAAATATTAAATTTAACCATTCAATATTCTGATGGCACTGATATACTTCCATATCTGACAGCGTATTCATGTGTAGCACATGGCGGACATCTCTTCCACCTCAGCAACACTTCCAATCATCCACAACAAGCGGGATAATGTCGGCCTTCACACCTTCACGCCGTATGACTGCAACAGCAGACCTGCTGCCCGAGCAGCTAAATCCAACCTCGGCTCACCTTTCTCCCACCATCAGCAGAGTGGAGCGAGAGCAGGGGGTCATGTTTGGAGCATGACATCACCCCCACCCCCCCTCCACGGCCATACTCCCTGTTACACAACATTTCTTTAAGTGAAGAACACACACCCGCCCTCGACCCATCACAGACAAAAAAGGGAGCACATTGAGCGTCTGCCAAGGATGAGGTCAACTACTGTCTGTGCCAGCCCTGCTGCCACACGCACACACACACACACTCACTATTTGAGTTGTGTTTACTACATAGAAACACCCTGACACTGTGGCCTGTGATTACATCATGAATCTGCCGGGCCTGGATGACACACCACATTGATATGTCTGTCTGGAGGGATCAGTGAATTGAGAACTGCAGACCAAACACCGTCAAACATTGACTTTCCGCTCGTACTGTACGACGTCTTCACGCACCAGTCGTGGCGTCGCGTCAGATTCTTCAGGAAGACGACACATAATTTATGAAACCAAACACATCGTGCGTAAGATGGGTGTCGAGCCAGACACCATTTCTCATTAAATGACAATCTATTGAGGGACTTTGTGCGTCTGCAGTTTTAGAAACCAGAACAGCCAAATTCTTACTCTCATATAAAACGCCTTGTAAAAACACATTTGAGATGTTTGAAGAATCAAATAGCTGGACGGGAATTTAACCGTAGCTTTAAAATGCTTGTATAAAATGCTTGGCCAGTTGTAACCCGTGTTTGGAATATTAAAGCTCAGAGAAAACAGAGAAGGAAGAGGGTCAGATTCACAACATCTTTAAACTCCAACGCAATACTAGACCCACCGGAGAGCAGTCCTGATTGGTTGTTGAAGCTTCATGAAGCAGTAGCATTATTTTCACAGTGCACTTGATGTCACTCTCTGCTCTATATTCTCTTTAATTGTTTGGTTTAGCAATTCCAGGGCTATATCATGTGGCCCCAGAGGAATATTTAAATGTTAATATTAATTTAATATTTAATTACAATTAATAGAATTACAATAAACATTTGATTGTTGGTCGTTTCATTTAAAAAAAAAATACTTAAAAAAAAAAAATTTTATAGGGTTGAATACCTTTCACAATTTATTATTATAAATATTATATAAAAGCGCTAAGAAAAATGAATGTGAATTTGTCCATTAATAGGACCAATAAAAGGAATAAATGAAGATAATAAAAGGTCTTAAAATAAAGATTTTTTACAAGTTACAGTATATGTAGAGTTGAACTAGAAATACAATTTTTGGAATGGAATAACTAATTCAGTTTTATAGTGTTATTTTCTTGCTGGCCGCATATATGGAGCCCTAGGTCTGAGCTAACCTCATGTCAGAGGGCGCCACCGACTGAGCTCAAAAGAATAAGACACTGCTTCATGAAGCTCCAGCCCACTCTAGAAAACTAGCTCCCAGTACTTCAAATAAAAAACACTGTCTCTGACCAACTGTTGTAAAGCAGTTTGATGGTCACATGACACCCACAGACTCTCTGGACGGGTCGTCCAGACAAAGTAACTTAGTGAAGAACATGTTAAAATAATACCTAGAGACTTCTACCACATGAGTCATGACTGTTGAAATGAAACCATTACAGTGAATGTGAAAAACAAAATCATATGTAAATGTTACATATTTTTTGAGTATCTTTAATAATAATGAAAATGCATTTTATTTGAAGTTCCCTGTATATATTAAGTATATTAAACTGTGCTACTGGACACTATGGAAAACCGGTTAAAGTCAACAAAGGTGTTGAGGATTTGTAGCTGGTGTAAGACACGGCGTCAGATCAACAGCTCTTGCTAGTATGTGATTTTAAAATCTGGGAAGTGTTAGCTAGAAGGCTTTACTGCAAAGCTTCCAGATGGTAATGCTTGTTCTGCCTAATGTTTGGACCTAGTCTAATCTATGACCTTGAACTGCGAATCATGGCTCAAGAAAACAATCTAAAAACTCTTGCATATTTTTAGACAATGAAATCAATGAGAGGGTAAATGCTGTATTCTGATATTCTTATAAATCCAGATCTTGAGCAACATTATCTACACACAAGATTGATTTAAAAATTGAGTTACCTGAGGCGAGGAACAAGAAGGGTTGTGGACGGGACCAGGTCCACCCATAATACAGGACATCTGCTTCTCCAGCTGAAGAAAAAGAAACGTTGATAAATATCCTCCGGAGGAAGAAAGAAAAATGGTTCATATTAATAGTTTTCCTATGATGACATTAGCTTGACTTAACTATTGTTCATTCTCTCAGGTAAAGTTTCCAACGAACACCTTTCTTGAATTAGCGAGCAGATGTGAGAATTAATCCTGATACTTACTGGCAGGTGCTGAGCAGATGCCCCTTGCATGGCGGGATCAGGCAGGGGTCCAGGTAAGGAGGCTGCCAGTGGTTGTCGATGTCTGTTTCGCATGTAAAGGAGGGAGGACAGAGGTCCAGACAATGACCTGTGATTGGTCAAAAATAGAAAAATGACTGTATTGTTTAAGGAACTCTTGAAGATGACAGATATTGTTATTGTGAGCTTTTGTACAAAAACCTCTGCTTTTAACAGTATTTTTAAAAAAATGTGGACAAATAGAATTTCACAAATGTGTTTTAAGAGACTTTGTGAGACGTCAGTATTTTCCCTGGATAAAGTATTTTGCCAGGTGGTAAGCGATCACCTATTCCCAGATTTTAAAGATGTATAGAATTTAATTGTTATTATTTTTGGCTCATAAATATTTCAGTATGGAGAAATATATACTTAAAGCGTTCATGCTAATAGACACTAAGGTTGGTTGGTCACGAGTTTAGCCAGGTCATTTGCCAAATTAGTAAAAAAAGGAAAAACAATAATTGGAGAAATGGTTTAGCGATATTTAGTAAAAGTACTTAACTCCCCCTCAACATAACCAAACACCCATGACATTTGTCACTTTGACAATGTCTACACTGACATATTGACGATGAAAACTCTTTAAAAAATGAACCTTCAAGAGCTTTTTGAAGAAAAATATTCTTTGTTGTTGTCTTGGTTCAGGCTGGAGGCTCCTCTGCCTCACGTTTGCTGTAAACATTGTCTAAAGGGCTGAGCAATAGGATGACGCAGTAGTTGGCTTGTGCTCGCTTTGGGAAGACAGGATCCATTACTCTGGTCTGGTAATGTTTTGGCACTCTCTACTCTTGAAGAGGCGTAATTGATGCATTCATAAATGGACACTACAAGGTTTTTAAGTGTTGCTTTGTAGTTTAGGAATCCTTGGAGTATTGTTGAGGTAATAACTGGAATTGTAATTGTAAGTTTGGAGAACTGCTCGTGCTCTACGGAAAAAACACATGACCAAAGACAATATTGACTTAGGTTAGAAAATGAAGAACAAATCTATTATCTTATCTTATTTAGATTTATGTAGGAGAATACATTGACAAACTAGCTTGACCCATAAAACTTGTAAATAAAAAGACCAAATACAAAGACAAACAATGACTAATCTTGGGCCTTGAAAGTTTGATACTAGGGGTCTCAAACTAGCCTGTGGGCCATTTGCAGCCTATGAGTAGATATTCTGTGGCTCTCTAGATTGGCAAATGGTTAGGGAACAAAATTAATGTCCAATTTGATATGGCTTTGATTATATAGTTGTGGTTGGCGCAAACAACAAAACACCAAATGTCCAAATTCACAGTGAAACCACAGAAAACACAGAAAATCATTAAAATCAAAATAGAATTCAAATATGCATCCAAGACATGCAAAAACAAAAACAAATTAAAAACCTCATAGCCAACCACCCGTATAAAGAAATGTACCCACAGCCAGTTGGGTTTAAGACTTCCATCAAATATAACACTTGAAAAGGTGAAATAAAAACGTTACAGGAACTGTCGTCGGCCCTTTCAATCCAAATCTGATTTAATATTTTTGCTACATTTCAATAGTCTTCTGGGAAATAAACTTCAATCTGCAAATTTCATTGAATCCATTTGTTTTATTAACCGACAACGACAGGAAGTCTAAAGGAAGTCATATCAATAAATATCACTTAAGTTTCTCAATTTGTTATAAGATGGTGCGGTACGATAAGATAAGTGTGTTATGATACACACTCTTCTCCGCTGAGGTAAAACAAACAGTTGAGAAGTGCAAGCTGAGGTTGGAGGTGAAGCCGTGACAATGGAAAGTATGACGATATGAAAACAAGGGAATGAAAACAAACATGGGAAAAGAAAGTGACAGCTTGGGAGGGAGGGGAGGAGCCGAGAGATCACAGCGGGGGGAAACAGCGGACCCCGGTGCCATGTGCTGACCTAACCGCTCCGGCTCTCGGCCAATCGGACAGCGTGGCTGAGCTGAGGTCACCAGCAATGATGTCATCGGCAACCCTCCCCCCTCCCCTCGGTATGCAACTCATTGAGTGTACAACAAAGTAGAGACAAACCAAAACAGATTTTCGTAATGTAACCACAACAGCTCTCCCGGGCTGACAGCCAGAAAGTCAGGTCGCCATGGAAACGCAGGGTAAACACCAGGAGAAACAGTCAGACACTTTATCCGTCGTTCATTTGGAAGAACTTAGCTGGTTGCCCTGACTAACAGGCTGTCTCGATTCACTTGGCACCGACGTACTGAAGCCACTAAAAGGGAGTATAAATCGCTCCCCATAGTTCCGTCTGGTCCTGGACAGATGTTTGGACTTTTTAGTGCCGATGACTAACTTCCGGTACCTTGATTCGTACGGAATTAGAAACAGCATTTGTCTGTCTACAAGCTAGAAGGCAAAGTGCTCCACGTCGATGGAAGGACATGATGAGAGAGATATTCTCATTAAGAAGGTTTTCTGGCAAATACTGTCAAATCTTCAGATTTTTGTGTTTGCTTTCATGCATGTTTTATTTATAGTATAAGTCATATGTCATGCACCATACGGACATGTGAGTGTAAACAACAATCACTTCGAATACATGTTTACATCCCATTGATTACATTTTTGGAGGAGGCCGGTTCATTCTCCTTGTTTACATCCTAGATCTGATCTGTTTCGTTGTTAAATGATGTCAAAACGACAGCTATCTGTCGAGAAAATCACTTAAACAGGTCCTTCTTGAAGGACGAACGACTTTGAGGAGCGTATGTGGAGGTTTGCCGGGACACACTAGTCCATATCATAAGAATCAGAGGCGTGGAAGAGATGAGGAGGATGAATGTGGGAGCTCGGGTTCATGTATGCGGCTGGAATCTAAATTGACATCATCACGAGGAAAATAATTCGTCAGGAAGGTTGGTAGTGATGGAAACATGGCTGGACTCTGGACCTGTCTTCTCCAGAAAATAATTTGCAGAGATGTTTTGGGTTGTCAATGTTGACATTATCTATGGATAAGTCAGAAAGGTGTGTCGGAAAGTTTGTGTGTCTTTAAATCTCTTTTAAAAACCCACTTTTACAGATTGGCTTTGATATGATGTCACCCCTTAACCCTTAACTGGTTTCATCAATGGGCTTTTACTCTCTCTTATTTGCAGTGTTTTATCATTTTATTTAATACCGTTTTCCTTTGAATGGAATGTGTTTTGTTTTATCTTGTTTTACTACTGTGCTGTTGTGTCATTTTTAACTGAATATGTTTGCTTTTATGTAAAGAACTTTGTAACCACTGTTAAAAAAGTGCTATATAAATTTAAGAAAAATGTTTTGTGTGTGTGTTCAATCCAATTTCCAAGCCAAATTCGAAGTGTTTATTTATCAACCTAAAAAATAGGTGCATTGACGTAAACAAAAAACAACAAGGTGTTAGAATAACTGTCACGCGTAATACAAATAAGGTTACAATAAGTTATACCAAGATCTTGAACAAACACATATTAACATGTAACTGTCCTGTAACTAACCTATTGACTCTTGGTTCTCACAAACCAAAGATGCTTTATATAATACCTGTTGGTCTAGTGGTTAAGAGACTGATTTTGACACGTGGTATGTTTTTTGATTTTATAAAGTGTTTTTCATAATGAGGTGTGAAATGATCTCCTTGTTAAAGGTACACTCTGTCTCAGTGCTCAATGGTTAGCATGAGTGTAGCAGCATATGTTGTGTCTCACTCCAACACCAGACAATTGTTGCTCAACAACACTCATCAAAGTCACACTTGAACTCACCCTGAGTGTGAGAGAGTAGACGGCGCCTGAGTGATGACTGATCCGGAGTGAGAGGAGGACGAGGTTTGCTGGGAGGCCAGGCTGCAGTACAGGCCCATCACGGAGCCATGGCTCTGTGGGTGATGGAGATGTGGCTGGTGTTGGGGGGGGTGCTGGAGCTGGAGCTGAGCTTTGAGCTGCTGCTGGTTCATACACGACGGTCCATTGTGAGAAAGAGTCTGCAATCCAGAAACATTGTTTTATTATTATTATTAAGTCATCTCAGTGGGGCCCAAACTTAAATTAGATGAGGGCCACATTCCATGAAGTGAAAACAAGGTAAAAGATGACATCTTAGCAAGAGTTCAGTTCTAGAAACACTTACCAAACACAAACTCATATTTTGACCTGCCATTCAATACCTACAGAATATCTGTTTCCTAATTTAGTTCACCATTTCTAAACACGTATACTTATTTTTCCTTTTTAAGTTGATGTGTATTACAGACTTAATGAAGGTGTGTCTGGTCTTGGTCTGTACAGGCTAAGGGTCGTTGTCGTTGTCGTCATCGTTGTTGTTGTCGTTGTCGTTGTCGTTGTCGTTGTCGTTGTCGTTGTCGTTGTCGTTGTCGTTGTCGTTGTCGTTGTCGTTGTCGTTGTCGTTGTCGTTGTCGTTGTCGTTGTCTCTATGTTGTATGATCTCGTTCTTGGTGTTGGTTTTGTCTTGATCATGATTTGTTTTTTTCTTGGTCTCTACAGTTCGTGGTCATGTTGTCTTGGTGTAAGGTCTTGGTCTGTCTTGGTCTGAGATTCTCTCTGTCTCGCCCAGTCTCGAGCTATAACAGAGCATATTAAGCATAATGGACTTTGATTATTTTCCCACTTATTCAATGATACCCATCATACCATTATTGTAAACATTATGTCATTTTTTTTTCGCCCTTGTTCAGAACCTCCATTAAAAAAGGTATTTATTGACTATGTCTGCCTTTGTCTTTGTCCTGTTATGGACTCAAAACGTTCAGGGGTTGATCTCAGCTAAGGCAGCCTTGACTATTAGTCTTGTACCTCTAAACACTAATCTCATTTAATCTGTACCTTAGAATCATTTGAAGTGAAGATATCAATATACCTGCTTCTTCTTTTCCTCCTCCTGTGCCTGCAGGAACTCTTCCTCTATCTCCTTGAAGAGGCCGACTTCTTCACAGTTCTGTAAAAAATGGGTCGGCGTAGGTGTCTGGTCTGAAAAATAGTGTCACAAAAAACATCATTAGTCTCAGCTATTGGTTTGTTATCATGTCAAACAAGAAACGTAAGATTCTGGGTCATATTCTCTGAGGTAGGATCTGACAAAACCCTCAAATCGAACAAAAGTTTAAAAATATTGTTAATTATCCTGTAAAAAATGGAGTCTGGTTGAATTGAAGGAACTTTATTTCATGAAGGTAGGAGTTGAAGGAAAGAGATCATATCTTTCCTCTGTCTCTTCTGGTGGAGACGTGATCTGTCCCAGATTAACTGAGTGTTATAAGCTCTTCAGCACGTCTTTTAGAGGAAACATCTTGACCAGTTATACAACTTTACTGCTTTGAGACTTTCTCTGATGAGCTCCTTGACTTGCTTTTCTTTAAACCTTCTCAACAAAGAATCCATCAAGTTTCACAGAGTGGTCAACCTTGACTTCCTCATACTTCCAAGCACTCTTCAAAGACACACTCAAACATGAAGTCAATAAAGAGGGAGGAATAAATAAAAGCCACATGTCACCTGAAAAAGGCGTGTCCGTCTTGATGGAGGGGAACTTGAGGGTCATCTCATGTTTGTGTCTGTGGATGAGCAGATGCTCCTCTAACTGGAAACGCTGTGACAAAAGAAGCAAATTTATTTGCAACAATACGACAAACTAGCCTTGAGAAACAACATTTGGAGCTATCTCAGTGTTGTGTCTGTAAACATAGTAATGTAAAATAAAGCTATAACGTTGTATTAAAAAAAAAAAAATTCATGAAAGTGTAATTATTTTAGATTTTACCCACATAAATTACAAGTTTGAGTTGAGTTTCAAGAATCAAGTAAGAAATATGATTAATACAAATTCACTCACAATATTTAGCATGCCTCAATTATGATTTATTTTATATTTATTAATACAATAACAATGTTTAATTCTCACATATAAAGGTATAGAACAGATTTCTATTGAATTTTCTGATGATCCTCTTTTTTCTCGCTTGAATAATTCCATAAAATATGCACTATTTTGTTCACATCATATGATGTTTTAATAATGTAACTTTAAACAATGAAATGATAATTGTGTATTGTGAATCATGGAAGTTATTTTTTTTTACAGCTGAGAACTTTGTAGTATGTATATACAGTATATTGTTAGTAATGTCTTATGATATATATCAATTATTGAATTCATTTATTTGATCTTATTTTAATTATTGCTTAATGACAAACACATACTTTTGGTCAATTTTCAAATATATTGACATTTTTCTCAGGGGTCTTCTTTACAACTCATTTAGCCGACAATCTCAAGCTCTCTGTGAAGGAAACATGAACTGACCTGAGAGCAGCCTGCAGCCTGGCACATGTATGGCTTTTCCTGTTTGTCATTCATGTCCCACACAGGCCTAAACAAACGCACAATAAGAGCAACACGTGAAGCAGTGAAGGACTTCCAGACCACAATTACAACACGATGAGGTCACCCAGGTGGCTTCTACGTATCTTCACTCGCAGAAACAAACACTCACATATATCACTTATTCAAGGTCAGCCGATCCACTTGTCCTCTTATTATTCAGGATTTACGAGCCGGGCTTGTCATGAGCTGAAGACTCACCATTAGAAGCTGCTGCACAAACAACTATTAGGATCTGATGGAGCTCAAGTGTTCAATAAAAGAGCATTTTGAACTTGGGTTCATTTATGTTAGAGCTTAACAAAGCAAGAACCAAACAAAATTAAGCTTTGACGAAAGAAAAAAAGACAATTTAAACTGTTTTCTTTTTTAAATAAAATAAAAAACAATAATTATTATTATTATTAAACGTCCATATTTTTCAAAGTAATGGATGCCATCTTGGCTTTGTAGACAAATAACCTTTACAAAAATAAATCTTAAAAGCATTCAGTTGCCAATTTATAGTATTTTGTGGTGACATACATTCATTTAAACACAACTTATAAGAGAGAAATACACAACGATTCTGTCTATTAAAGGCAAATTTTACAGTATAAATTACACACAGAAGTACAGAAATTACGTTAAACATCTTCAATTTTGTGGCATTTTCGCCCCTATTAAAGCAACAATACGTATTTTGTAAAAAATTAAATGACCAATCATTGCAGAAAATATAAAAAGTAAATGTGTGAATGTTACATATCGGTGCTTTAACCACTATACTTTTCCACTAGCGTCTCTGGGTCTCATTCATGGAGCGGTCAGAAGGCAGCCGGAGGTCAGTTAACTGATTACTTCATTTCTTTGAGTGGAAAAAAGAAAGAATGGTGGAGAACTCTTCAAATAATTGGCCATAATTACCCCCTACCAGGGGCTGATGCGTACAGAGCCGGCTGTGTCTGAGGGTCCTCTGCAGGCTTGTTATCATGATGGAATGACAATATCAGGGAGTATTTTCTTTTACTTTGTGCTTGTAACTCCTCTTTTATCTCGCCAATCTCTCCACTACACTTGAGTTACAGACAAGGCATGAATGCATATCAATATAAAAATCATATAATATTTCAATTCATTATCAGACATTAACAGCTTCTTTAAACTCCTGGTTCATTTCTTATTAATGATGTTTATTTAATGTTAGTTTTGAAGTTTACTTATAAAATAAATGTTTTAGGATTGGATATCAAAGATAAGTGTTTCAAATATCTATTTAAATAATAGTTTTATTCAGCCAGTTTCACTCATATGTCTAGTTTTAGTTTGTGGAACGTGTGTATCTGATATTTTTATTTGACAAAATAATTGTTTTGCACACAATTTCAACCAATTGGTTTTGGGAAAACACATTATTTAAATAGATCCTTTAAAGCACATGGACGAAATAACTTGAGATATTGAAAAAAAAAACTCTTTAATGATTTAAAAATATTTTAAATCTCTGCACTTCTATCATTAAAATACACCATCTTTGGTTAAGGCCTGAACAATATATAAATGATGTGTCTATTAAACACATACACAACTAAGAATACTCTATGCTTCAAATGCAAATAAGATCATTATTTCATTATTATGTTGCAAACACTAAAGCATGAACTCTCTAAATGAAACATAGAATCGACTACAACACTTTTGAATGTATTTTTGTAATAGTAAATCAAAGATAAAAATGTATTAGAATACGCAAGCACATATATGTCCCTCAGTTCTGTGTCAGCATCATCTATTTATAGTTGCAGAATTAGAACCAGGGACACAGAATAGTTAAAGTGATAGATCACGCAAAATAAAAACTTCATTTTCTACTCACCCTCGTGTCGACTAAGAGTTGGGATTATTCTCCGAATAGTCTTTTCTTTTTTAGAGTTATAGGCAAAAATGTTTGTTCATTTTAACGTAGCGACTGGAGCTCAGTTGTCTTTATCTTCGTCCAAAATAAAGCACTTAAAATCATCCGAATACCTCTGTGGTGCTCGAAGAAAACTGAGCTTCAATCCCTTTATTAAAATGGATAATCAATTAAATTAAATTACATTTCATTTAAAGTGTCTTATTATAACAAAGTTATCTCAAGACCCTATACAGTTGAATGAATAATCATGTTTGCCTATGAAACAAAAAATATACAGATTACTCTGAAAATAATCCCAAAACATGAGGATGAGTAGAAAATTAAGGAAGTTTGAATTAAGGGAAAAATATCACTTAAAAAAAGCAGATGGATCATTATTGTTCAACTATATTAATTGATAGAAACTTTTTTTAAAACTACATTTTAGCCAGTGTCCACAGAAATCTCAATAATCCATTTAAAATTGATGTGATGGAGCTTCGTTGCTATTGTGGAGAAAGACACGGACAAACATGATTTTGCTGTCAAGGTGGAGATTAAAAAAGAGGAAACGTTCTCGTGTCGTGGGCAGAGTGGAAAGTAGGGATGGAAAGAGAGATAAAGAGCGATGAAAACAATGAATGGAAGGAGAGAGCAGGAATGGGAGCCGGCAGAGGGAGGGCGGTGCGGCTCCTGACAGGCTCGGACCTGCCTCTGCCCTCCTTTCACGAACCAGGGGTGACTTCATGGCTTTCTTTAAATGGGAAAAGTGTCAACAAACAGAGGAGCGCGAGCGACAGACGGTTCGACGCGCAGACACAGAAACCGCTGCCGTCTGTCGTGCTCGCGAATATGAGCAGACTCAGCACATTTCCAGCATTGATTACGTCAACCCGGGGTGACGTCACCTCAAATCTTAAATCCGACAACATGTTGCTATAATTCCCCGGATTAATATCTCATGAAAACGTGTCTCAAATAAGGAATTAACGACAGAGATTTTCCCGCCACTTCCCCTCGGAAAATTAAAAATAAAAAAATAAAAAAGAGTTTGACAAAAGTTGTGCACGCGTGTAGCGGCGGTTCGGACTTTTGCAACTTCTGGAGAAGGTTCCGACCCGAACCCCAAAAGATGCGTCTCTTACGACGGGTGAGTAAATAGAACCTGTTCCACACATCAACAAGTCGGACATGTCCGCCTGTCACTCCCCCCTCAAAAACACATGATGGCTCCCGCAACTTCCTCCGAAGTGACCGGAGAGAACGAAGGGAATAAAAGAAAGAAAGAAGAGGAAAGAGAGAGAGAGAGAGACTACTTGCCTTTAGCTGAGCGGTGGAGTTTGTGAATGAATGTAAAATAGCCGTACCTCCTGGTGGAGAGGAGAGCTGCTCCAGAGAGGAACCACGTTGGACTGGAGCGAGATTACAATACGATCTATTTACAGAAGCATTACATCACCGCTGCGGTGACGTCACGTGGGATTCCTGAACTTCTAAATCATTGCGGAGAGAGAGAGAGAGAGAGGGAGAGAGGGAGGGAAGGGGAAAGAGAGAGAGAGAGAGAGAGGGGCTGCCGGAGGGGGGGCGGGCTCACAGAACCGGCCGGGCGAAAAAGTGGGTCGGCACTGCATGCTGGTCCTGGAGTCAGTCAGCGACGTGATGGAACACGGAGCGCGTGGGTGTGAGAGAAGTCGTGCCAGGATGACTTCAAACTTCGGCAGAACTTTTTTTTTTTTTTTTTCTTTTAATGTGTGTCTACAGCCTCACGACTGACGTCTGCACGACTGACTCCATTGAAAAGTGGTCCATTACCAACCACGTGACCATGACATCATGCTCAGGGACGCTACCTGGCCGAGGAACACGAACGAACTTGACAATAAAAACACCTGTGATCGGACTCCTATCAGATGTCAATCTTATTCTAATCTAATACAAGTTAAAAGTGAAGTAAAATGTTTGTCTGTAAAAGTTAGTATATTCTCTAGCTTTTCAGATGAATGAAAACATTTTATAATACATATTAAATATGTCGTTGAATCTTAATAAAATATATTTTCCACGATGTTTTGTTTATTTGGCGGATTTTAAATAATAATATCGTATTGTTTTTCATACTGTTTTACGCTTACACAATATTGAAATACTGTAGCCCGGATTAAAAAGTAATTATTTAAAAAAAATGTTTGAATTTTTTTAATAATAAAAAATATATATTTTATTTTTTTTCCCATAGTGGTCTCCTATACACACTGTGACTGTTGTAGGGGGTCATGACGTCTATAGAAAGAAGGAACAAAACCTAAATAATATAAAATTAACGTCATTATGCCATGACCTTTTATTACATAGCTTAATAAGCTACAGATTTTTAAATATAAAGTAAAATAATATTTTATTTTCTAAACATTTCATCAATTTAATTCAAAACTCTTTCAAGAAAAGATAAATAAAACAAAAGTAAAACAGGCTATAGTTGCTCTATGTTGAACTAAATTATAATGATGAGTACAAAATACAATTGTTGGTTAGCTATCAGAGACTGATAAAATAACTAATATAAAAGTTAACCCACTTGCATCATTTGTTTTTCTTAAATAGTTGGTATTTCTGAAAGAACACAATGGTATTCTTCTTTAACATAATTCATTTATTTAATTTTTCTCCTCCGGCCAAATATTATTCATTACTTTTCAACAACCCTTTTTAAATCAAAAATACTTATATTAATACTATATATAATAATAAGTAATAATATTATTATAATAATGATATACTAATATACATGTTTTTATATTTTATGTATATATATATATATATATATTTTATGTATGTATATATATATATACAGTATGTAAATATAGTTTTAGTTACTTTTATATGTATTAGCTATAGCAAAATGAACAATTCCACAAAACCAAATATTGTAAATGAACAAATATTATGGGGAAAATATTAGTATGTACACATATGTATGCCTCAATTTCCAACATATATATATAAAAAAATACAGTATATAAAATTCCTCATCATAAAAATAAAATAAAAAAATATATTTTTTAACAGTCAAGCATTATAATGAAAATTTAAAAAAAATAAATTCATTGTGCAAGCTTCATTCAGTACACAAAAGGTAATTACCACAAACAAAGTCGTTCTCACATTGTTTACAAAAGTGATGAATACACAGAAGTTAGGATTTATGATTTATGTATATTAAATATTTAACAAATGTAAGTATAAGAGCAAGTAACTAGAGTGAGCAAGTAATAGATGATATTAGGTATTTTGTCTTTAGTGCCATAAATCATGTTCAACACGTGTGCGTGTTACATATCAACAATGAACTCATCACATGCCCTCATTGAAACAAGACACAGATATTCGACTCTCTCTATTTCCCATTGAGATAATCTCTCCTCCTTGTATGGTCAGAACGTCCGGTGCGCTCGCCAGGCTTGAACAGAGAGGGGTCTGCTTTTGTTGTAGTTCAAGAGTAAAATTGGGCCGAGCCCTACTGACTCATCTTCCACCAATGGCTCAAGTCGGCTGGTTCTGGTAGCCGTGGTAACTCGGAGAAATAGGAAGTTGCGATGATGTCACCGTATGTTGTGAGTTCTTCCTCCAATGTGAATCAGAGCTGTGTGTTTGGGAAAGATTAAAGCTGGTTTGGCACATGTGTGTGTGTAGGTGTGTGTGTGTGTGCGTGCAGTGTAGCGCACAGTGAAGAGTACGAACTACATTTGCCAGGAAGTCTTTAGTTGGTGCCCTGGAGCGAATTACATTGAGGATTAGAAGCAACTCTGTGGTTGTACCAGCCATTACATCTGGCATACTTACACCAGCGTGGCTTCAACGGCCAGACGAGGAGCTCGAGAGAGTTGCATGCTCAGAGCTTGATGTCACCTCGTTTGTAAGAAAATAATACAGGCATTTCAGGGCAGAGGTCCAACCGGCGCGTGACCAGAACTTCTCTGTATTCATCGCAGTCAAACCGCATATTCAAATACCTCTATGCAACAATGCACAAGCACTGAGGCCGCAGTCATCATCAGAACTACGATGCCGTGGCATCGACCCTCCTTCAACTCCTGCCACTGTAGCATAGATGTTTCCCCTGCTGCTCTCGCCACACATGCTTCCACTTTTCATTGGAGCAAGGGTATAGCACACTGCGTCAATGTCCTGAGCCTACTTGTGTCAATGTCTGTGTCTAATGAGTGTGTTTATGCTGTGCGACTGTGGAAGATAGAGCACCTGACGGAGCCGGTGATGTCACCGACTCTGATTCTGCATGTGTGAGTTTGTGAGTAATGGTGATGTCATTTGTTTGTCCTTCTGGCTTTAATTTTGCAGTCGCTAATCGCTTCATTTCATATTTATGTTTGGGTTTTTGAGTCAGAAAAACATCTACTTTTTTGCGCCGTCCAGGTGTGTTTGCCCGAAGTCGCCGCCCAGTTTATAACGGGGCTATTTTTAATGCTCCGTTAACAGGTTCAACACAGAACAGACGGTCCTGGTTAATTTGACACCGGTGACCTCAGACATTCTCCTTTCTCTTGGATCCACACACGTGACGGTGAAGCCAGCTTGAAGTTATCCTGACATGTAGACAAGGTTTAGGCTCAGTGGTGAAAAACAAAGAGACGTTTAGGAATAGAACAGTTGTCAAATTCAAATGTCAAACAAGGTTAAACATGGTCAGTTTTGGAATGTTTTAAACATTTATTCTGTTTTTATTAGCCCTCAATTTAACTTTAAAACTATCTACAGTCTTTTGATTTTTAGATGTTGCAATTGTTGATAATTACATGGTATAAACCTGTGAATTATTTTTACTAATAGACTATGGTAGTTTAATTACCTTTGTTTAAGTTGTTAGTTTGCTGCACCTTCTTAGCAATATGATCAAAACTATTTAAATTCTATGATTCAATGTGATACACTTTATTCAAAAGCCATTTAACGTTGAACAGAAATTGGGTCCCTGGCTTTGCCCGGGCTCATAAAAACCATTGCAGTTGATTCTTGTTGTCATGAATTCTAGACAACATTACACATATTTTCTCTGAAAAAAAACATCAGGGAATTACGGTTGACATTCTGAGCCTTGTGATGGTTTGCCATAAGACGGCCATAAACCAACCCAGGACAAAGTTGACACTTAAAATTAAAAAAACAATATATTTTTTAACATTCAAGCAGTATCATGAATATTTAAAAAAAAAAATCATTGTGCAAGCTTCATTCAGTTCACAAAAGGAAATTACCACAAACAAAGTCGTTCTTACATTGTTTACAAAAGTGATGAATACACAGAAGTTAGGATTTATGTATATTAAATATTTAACAAGTGTAAGTATAAGAGCAAGTAACTAGAGTGAGCAAGTGATAGATGATATAGGTATTTTGTCTTTAGTCCGACTAATCATGTTGATTCTTGTTGTCCTGAATTCTGGACAACATTATACATATTTTCTTTGAAAAAAAAAACATCAGGGAATTACGGTTGACATTCTGAACCTTGTGATGGTTTGCCATAAGTAAGTAAGTAAGTAAGTAATTTTTATTTGTATAGCGCTTTTCTAGACCAGGGTCACAAAGCTCTTAAACAATCAGAACAATATTCAAAAAAGTATATACTTTAAAGATCAAGATAAAACTGATCTGATGATAGGACATACCTCTGCCAGTTCACTTCACATGATTGAAGATTTTGTTTTATAAACAAACAAAAACAAACATTTTTTATTAACAGGATTTGATTCCTTTATTTAACCACAGAAATCCAATAAAAATGACCAATAATCTTGAAAAAAAAAGATCGGCAGATGGTGATTCGTTTGGAATTTTTATTTTATTTTATTTCATTTTCTATTTATTATACTAGACCTAAACGTTTCCAAATATAATGATAGTTAAGAAATGATGTAGTAGAGTTCTCAAAGATTTGCATCTGCAGGTGTTTGGTTCTCAAGTTGTACCACAGATAAAAATTCAAAGTTTTGAGGGATGGGCAAGTGATACAAAATATTAAGATAATTTGCAAACAAATTGTCAATGGCAATTTTATAAGACGGCCATAAACCAACCCAGGACAAAGTTGAAACGTATCTTACTGAGAATAAACGATTTTAAAGTCTTAGTTGCTGAAAGAAAAATGCAGCTTGATTTTAATTACAATACTTCAATGAAACATATTTTGAATTAGGTAAGTATTCATTGGTTTTATAAAATATACCTGCATTATGTATTTGTCTGTGATTTCTTAATATACCAGAATAGGTGTCTTGAGCCGCAGGTAAGCGGGTCGTGACGTAGGGACCAGCAGCCAGCCCTCCCCCCACCGTGTCTCGCTCTCCTCCCAGCTGCGTCCGCCGCTGTCCTGTCTGGCAGCCCCGGTGTCTGCTCCGAGCTCTGCCCCTGCTTCCAAACCCCCTGGACCCCCGAAGCCTTCGCCTTTTTCCCTTCGCTCACCGCCCCCTTCCAGGAACCCTCCACCACCGGTGTATGCACCACCGCCGGAAACATGACGGGCATCGCCGCCGCTTCCTTCTTCTCCAACTCCTGCAGGTTCGGGGGCTGCGGGCTCCAGTTCGAGTCGCTGGCCGAGCTCATCGTCCACATCGAGGACAATCACATCGGTGAGTCGCGCAGGCTAGGTGGCTAACGGTTAGCTAGCCGCCTAGCTTGTTAGCAAATAGGATCGCATTCCGCTATTCCTGCAGCTCGCCCTCTCCGCCCGGGCTCGTCGGATATGTAGCGTCTCCCCGCGACTTCTGACCCGTGTTTCTCCGAGACGAGTCATGAAGTCTGCGATACGACGTTTTATGGAATGTCGCCCCCATTTTTTTCTCCACAAGTTACCTATTTGCAGCGAGTCCGAGAGGCCGCGTAGGTGTTACTAGCATCCCGAGCAGACAGCGGTTCCTGAGCTAACACTGTTTACTTCCAGGGCCTGATGTGGCTCCGTCTGGCATCTCTGCCTCAGACCCCAAAAAAGCTGACGTTTTTCACACCCCGGGCACTGGAAGCAACGTTTTTTCCATTGAGCCCCAATAAGGAGGGGTGTCACTCACATTACCATTTGACACTTTCACGCGTTTGCTTCGCTGCAGATTCATCCACAAGCGTCAACTTGTTGCGCCTTTTACTTTATTTATTAAAATAGATATTTTTGCCAGGAATAAAAGGACACCAAGATGTCAAGGTACTCGTTTTGTGCAGACAATTTGACTCTAAAACCCTCTAGAATCCCCTCCTCATGCAATAACAAGCATGAGTTATTCACGTGTAATAGGCGGTCATGACGTCAGTCCAGCAGCATCATCCTCTGGAGACAATGTGATGAGAATGATGAGCGGGTTCTTAATTGAGTTGGTTGCCATGGCAACTGTCTGTAGCGAGGTAGTGGGGGCGGGGGTCAGTACACGGGTTTATTTATTGCACACCTGCCATCATAGCAACACGAGCTGCTCCCGTGATGTCACACGTGATGCGGTTCTCTGTTGCTATGATGCAACTGGTCAACCTTTGTCTGCTTGAAATAGCACTATTTTTGCAACATTGTTTGCAGCAGAACGCAAATATACACATGCATTACATACTTCTTCACTGTTTTCAACCATTTTTGTAATTTATTACTGTATTTTCTGTACATATTGAACTCATGTTAATTCTAAATTAGTTGGTTCAATATCTGCAAATGCAGTAGTTGTTGCTTTCCTACTTATAATGATTTGATGACAGTTAGAAAGGTAAAAATAATAGTTGGATTATAACCAGTTGAAAAATATACATTGGAAATATTTAAAGTTGATTTTTAGAGCTGCCATGGAAGCGTTCATTGGTCTGTCTTTCAAAAAAAAAACCTAACTAACCCTAACCCTAACTCTTAAATGTTTGAATGTATTTAGAAGTTTAATGCTGCTGTTTAGGTCACAAGAGTTCTTGGTTTGATTTGATTGTATGCTGTGTTTTTATAAACAAATGTTGGATGAGCTCCTCGGCTGAGGTATGCGCTGTCAAAGTGCTTGTCTAATTTGGTTGTGTTTTTATGATTTTATGCATAGTAAGTATAGTATAGTGAGTGTATAAAGACATGTGTAAAGTCCAGTGATGGGCTAATGAAGCTTCACGAAACAGTGTACTCAGTGGGCGGCGCCCTCAGTTTAAGAATGTTTTTTTTAATGGTTTCAATAGAATAGCTTTTAAAATAATTGATTGCAGAGCAGGGACCGCCATCTAGTGGGTTCTAAAAATAAATACACTACTTCAAGATGCTTCATCACCTCCCTAGTAACATCCAAAATTTTCAATATAAAATGACATAAAATGTTGAATATATGCAGGAAATGCCATACCATAAACACAATAAATAATGTCTTTAAATCTAAGTATGTTATAAAATACAAGAAAAAGAAAGAAAGAAAGACATCAAACTTCTACAATGGCATCAACCCATGACAAAATTGCACCAGAAATTTGACAATTCATTCATTTTTTTAATTTGCTGATACAGAAACAGAAACAAAATGATTTTGTTTATATAAATAAAAAAAAATGCATCCAAATGATTAGTATTTAATAATATGTGTGCGTGTGATAAATTGAGTAATACACGTTTTATTTCTTGAATAGCAGTTTAACAAGATAAATAAATGAACGCACATGTGTTGTCCAAACAAGAAGCACATACTGAACCATTTTTCTTCCTCGTTCTCTCCGACTCCCCTAATCACGCTCACATTGATATATGACCCATCTGGCTCTTTGACCTTTGACCCTCACCCCCAGCCGAGGAGAAAGACAGTTAACCAGGAAAATTACTTTGAGTAATGAAAAGACCCTCAGTGGGCCCCATGTAGCTGCATCATCCTCATCATCATCATCATCCTCATCAGCAGCACCTCTTGCAAGCGACTCCTCTCATCCGTAGTATTTATAAATCTTCAAGAGTGCACGTGTGGTTGCTGTGAAGGGTTGAGGCGAGTAAAAGTGTGTTTGTGGTGATCTCCGGCTTTCACTTCTCCTATTTTTCGCTGTGGTTCTCCGAGGTCACGTGATGGAGATAAAGAAAGAAGTGTCTGCAGTTCATCAAGATAGCCGTGCTTCCTGTTGTCTGTGGAATGAATCAAATGGAAGCTTATAAATCAGGAGCCTGTGTCTGTCATGACAACACTGCTCTCTTGTGGCGCAGTGAAGCCTGTGACACGTCTCAGGCCTGTAGTATAACCTCTCTGATACAACAAAGGTGCCAGCAAACAGAAGTAGACGCCCGATGAATCTGTCATTAAAAAGTGGTTTAATTTTTGCGGTGATCTCATACATGCCAAACGAGATAAAAAAAAAAAAAAGAAAAAGAAAAGCCCACTGCTGAGATCACAGCTGGCTGTGAGAGGAAGTGGGTTAGATGAGCCGTGTTTACTGTGGCGTTTGGTTGATGCCGCCTTTGTGCGCTGGCTTGAGGTAAGCCTTAAGGAATGTAGTGATCTCAGTGGATCAGACCTGCTGTTGTGTTCTCACCTGCACAAGCACATACCTGCCTGCTCCCCTGAACAAAGAGCACAGATTATAGGAGGAAGACGGATTAATGAAGGCATTCAAAGAGAGTTGAGGTTCATCTCAAACACTTTCATGTACGTTTGGTATCTGAATGGCAACTTGGATTTAATTTTACTGTCACAAAAACCTAGTTAGTAAGTAAAGTGGTCTATTCATAGTCAATTAAAGCATTTTTCTTGGACCTAAGAGTGCTGCTCAAAGAAGAGAATTTGGCTCTAAAATGAATGATAAATGTCATTCAAAGCAATGATGTCAACGTAATCACTCAATGGACCAAAACATAAGTCACGAAGAAATGTACCTTAACAGAAAGTATTACTCCGATTATGTTGTCTTTTTATTTTTGGAGGCGCGATTTATCCTAAATATTTTCATGCTTGTTATCTTCTCCTAAACAAATGTTTTTTCTTCGACATCAGTTGTACTGTTATTGGAAGTCTTTGTATAATTGTAAACATCCATAATATCTGTTCTTTATCTGAAACATATTTTTATAGGTCACACATTTCCTAAAAAAAATCCATTCCTTTTATTCCTTTTATTGTAAGCGTCTGCAACTCAAAAAGATAGGGATAAACAAACAAAAAATAATCAGATAAAATGAATAATAATAATAATAAATAAACATATATAGGTTACATATACAGTTTGCCAATTTCTACCAGTCAGTACAGAAGTTATACAGGAGAGATGGTGTCAAATAAAGTTCAATTTGAAGGTCAATTGCTACATGTTTCGGATTTCCCTGACAATGTTTATCTATCTCTCCAAATTAGGATAATCTGATTTATACCAGTTTCTGGTTATGTTTTTTTTTACATGCACCCAACATTATTTTCATGAGATACTCATCACATACATTAACACAATCACTTTCCCAGGTACATTGTTTTAGATTAGTTTAGTAGCCCTGAATAGTTCCAATTGTTTTATTTACTTTTTCCCAGAATACTGTTATATTTGTACATTCCTCTCTCTTTGTGCTTGATGGAGTTTACTGACTGCTCTAAGAAACATCTTAAGACGTTTCTATTTGTTCAGGCATTTCCTTGATTTTCTGGAACTCCTGTTGTGTTATCAGTTTTATCTTGATCTTTAAAGTATATACTTTATTGAATATTGTTTTGATTGTTTAAGCGCTTTGTGACCCAGGTCTGGAAAAGCGCTATACAAATAAAAATTACTTACTTACTTACTTACGTTGCCAAAAAAATGTAAGTATGATGAGCAACATCCAACATGTATCATCAGGTTTGTCGAATGTGCGTTTTATTTTTTAGAGTTATAGCACTTAGTTTTTGCATATATATTCCCATTCTTTGATTGGTATTTCCCTTCCCGTTTCCTAAAGGTAACACAATTAAAATGAATCTATATTTTGTGTCTATTGTATAAATGCTAAATACAACTTTCTTAAGTTGTTTCCATTCATTTCGTTTTTTATCCTTTTTGTGAATATTTCTTGCCCGTCAAATTAATTATGAGTGAATTTTGATATATATATTTTTTTAATGAAAGGTTAATAACTGTTAGCGATCACTGTGGCCCCTGCGTAAATGTAGTTGCCCATCCTTGATCTAGTTGCAGCAGCACAGACGGTTTGCTTGCATCATTGTACAGATGTGTTAAATATTACAGAACCGACAAGTGCGCTTGAAGAATGTGTCGGTGAAAGCAACATGAGAGTTACCGCCAGTATCTGCAAGCAAAACTGAAACGCTGATGCAACTCTGATAAAAGCTGCTGACACTTTGGAATGATGAGTATCTAACTCATTGAACATGGACTAGTCCAGTAAATGAACTTGGATAACCTTGACACACATTTCTAGTTGAGCTACAGGACTAGCTTTTCCAGTGCAGGAGCTCGACAAGTAGGTCTTTCTGCTCCCGCCGTCTCGCTGAAATAAAGGCGAGCAGGAACTGCACACTCGGCTGGTGTTGCCGTGGGAGACGCAGTCGTCATCTCTTGGCCGTTTCAGGGGTTGACACAGGAACGTGTGTTGGCGTGAGAGCAACATTTTCACCATACTTCCCAAATGACCTGTCAGGGTGTAGCGGAGCAATTAGTGGACTGGCATCTCCGAGTGGAAACTGTAGACGCTCTCTTTTCACTCACAGTCACACATCGTCGCCCGGCGGAAGTCGCAGGGCCCGAGCGCCCCACAACACTCTGGGAAGTGTAATTACAGAGACTTTCTGCAAGCGACCTCCCTTTTGCATGTCCTCCTCCTCTCCTCTTCTCACCCTTCATCCGGCTGCCTGCTGCTCACAAACGCGTTAAAATGCTCTCTGCGGCTTAATTAGAAGCCTGCAAAACAAGCCGTGCATTCTTGGTGGATTTTTAACACGTACACATGCATGAAGGAACACCTTTCACATGTGTATGAACGACGCATGTGCGCCGCTTGGTCAGCAGGGGGCGCCAATGCTCCTCTAAAGAGTGTTGGATTCTTACTACTACTTCGCTTACTTTTACTTGAAACTACCCAAACAATTCCTCTTCATATTGAACCGTTGTAGATGAATCCGTCGAATCTAATGGATCGGCGGTTCAACATGGAGACAATTAGGTCACAGCCAGGAGGTGTATTGAAAAAGCCTAAATGTTAGTATGTGTTCCCTGTGAACTGGCAGAAGGATCAGCAGTGTGAGAGCTTCCTGTCCTGCTAGGTGAGTGGAAGTCATAAAGCCAGGGACCATTTACTGCACTGTTTCTCTCTGCACCTTGCAAACACATGACAACTGTGTTGAGACGTAAACTTATCAAACACTCGTCTCTCGTCCCGGCTGCCGCTTCAGGGGCCGTACTTGTTCATGTATTCAGCCCCAGCGTTATGACCCGTCCATGAGTGGGTCGCTTTATTATCTAAGTGCACATTTGTTGCTGTGGGGATCAACTTAAGTGGGTAAACTTTATGGGGTCTGTGTGAGATTGCCAGTGTGACTGGAACCAGGTTTCTGAACAATTCGAGGTACTTTTGTTGGTGATGAGAGTTCTGTTTTTGCCTTTTCTGTTAAAACGTGTTCACTTCGAATCTTTTTGGCAAGTTATCTGAAGAAAGATTCTCATTTAAAAAACAGTTTTTATGTGTTTGTCAACATCTGTCTTGAATAGAATTGTAATGAAATATACGGGCAGAATGTGTGAACAATTCCTGGTTTAATTGCTGTTTTTTTTTAATGGCTCACTTTCTGTCTGACTGCCTTACATTCCGGTCAATAAGAATAAGAGGTGTGTATTGGTAAGATCCTGGTCACACAATACTTTACGTATCACGATACAGGGGCAAAGTTACGATATATTGCAACACTGTAGGAACAAGGATATATTTGTAGTATTGTAAAAGTACTTGACTCTGGCGTTTCAAAATTTACAGACCACATGACTCTTGACAAAGTTGTAACTTATTATCTTTTTCATTTGTTTTGAAACAAAAATATGTCAAAACATCAGCTTTAAAAACTAATGGAGTCGACTGTATCCTCTCGTCCTCAGTCATTGCTGGGATCTCGCTGGAATTTCATTGTTGCTGTTGAGGACCTAATAATTCCTGCCATGTAGAAGCCGGAAGAATAAAAAAGGAACAAAAAATCAGAAAAAGCTGTGGCTATTCTAATGTTAATTGTAAAGTAAAAAAGAAAAATATATATTATTATTAATTATTGAAATATAAATTATAATATAACTATGATAAAAATAAAATTTAATTGGAAGGCCAAAACACCAAAATCAATTAAAAAATAAATCGTTACAGTGTCGTTGAAAGAATATTGCGATATTGAAGTGTATCGATATTTTCTTACATTTCTAAGGACCCGTAATGACGGTAATATAACAGCCCAACAATCAAAACATGTGTAAAAACATGGATCAGTATGATAGTAGTCCCCAAAAGTAGGTTTTGTTTCATTATAGAAGAGCTATATAGAGTGTTAGTGATCAAGTACTGGCCACCTTCTTTAGAAAAATAAACTTAACAACTTAAAATGTACTTTATTATTATTATTATTATTTCCATAGTCTAATACATTCCCTAGAGAATCACACTGCTGTTGTCTGACCATGCATGTGTTGCACATTGAGCTCCGGTCTCCTGATCTGAGCAGCAGGTAGGATTATTAAGGCTCAGCAATAAAACACTGTCAAAGACCACCTCTGTGGACCACCTCTTGTGTGTGTTTTCAGTTTCAGCTGCTGTCCTAGTTTCTTCATAGACTTTTCTGCACATATGTGTGTTTCCTGACGTGTTCTCCTGCGCGGTGGGAAGTCCTCAATCATTGCTAATTATGAGGTGTGAACGCTTGAAAACTCAAGAACTGAAAAAGGAAACAACACACACTTGAGATCAGAAGGTTTATTTTAATATTTTTTTTGTTGGGCCAGTTGATCAATTCATCTGATAGCTCTATGGATTTACAACATTAAATTCAGATAAGTGATTTTTGTCATTTGTAGTTAAAAAATAACAATTGCAATGACTCTTCCTGAGTCCCACACTAGGTGGCGCTCCAACTTCACGCTCTCGCTCCAGCTGTTTCATGGAATGGAAGGTGGGGCTTTGAAGTTCCCACTATTCTCCTCAGGCAGTGGAAGTACCGAGAAGGCTTGTGTGTGTTTGTGTGCTGATGCAACACACTGTGTACATTCATCCAATCGCCGCCGTCACATCGGGCGACAATCGAACATCATCGGCGTAGAAGAGACACTAATAATGTGCCATTTATGAAAGTATTCCAGAAGTATGTGTCGTAACAGAGAGAGCAGTGTGTGGATCCTACAGTCGTCCATCATGTTGATAAGTGTGAGTCTGCGGTTTGGCTGTAGAATAGTTGTATTTGGTACTTTACACTGGGTGTATTGACTTCTAAATATGCTTCTATTCTCTTGTCTTTCCTTCTCCAGACACAGACCCCAGAGTCCTGGAGAAGCAGGAGCAGCAGCAGCCCACCTACCTGGCCCTCAGCTACATCAACAGGTAGAGTGTTGGTCCGGCTGTAGAGGGCACCCTCGCTCCACCGCTCAGGAGCTTTGCTTTCATGTGGTTTGGGGTGAACAGAGATGGGATGACTTATGGTTTCTCCCTGACAAAGCACTGACTCATTTGCAGGCTTAAAAACCACACAATCATCCGTGACTCCTCAGAGCTGCGCACAACAACGCCACTGGCCAGAAATTCCTGATTATGGGATGTGTGTATTCTTTTGACGGATCTGGTGAAACCAACGTGTCACTTCCTTCTCAGAAAGACCTCTATTAGCGACAACACAGAGCAATGAAATATAATAATCATAATCATAATAATTATAAGATTTCTTTGCTAACTTTTATATTGCTTCTATTATTTATTTAATAAAAATGTATGTTTAATGCCCATTATTTAGATATTAATATAAATAAAGACATTTTAATGAATTGATGTATTCATGACTGATTTAACCTAAAAAAAACACCTAATAAATTATGTGAATAATTCAATGTAAAAATGTAATAAATTATAAAAATGATGCAGAAATTACCAAAAATAAATGAAGTATAGATATAATCATAATAATAATAAAAATAAACGCTGAAGTTATGATTTCTTTCTTTAATTGATTGAAAATAAATTAATTTTACTAAAATGTTCTAATTAAATTGTCATTAGTTGCAGGTCAGGACCAGTGTTTTATTCTAAGAATTTGCTGTGTTTACGAAATTACAAGTTCATTTTTACACATTCACATTTGACTGAGTTTCAGCTTTTTGTTAATACACAGAATACATTTTCTGTGGCACTAAAGAACACTATGATAGTCCTAAAACACTAACTTGTTTTTATTACTTAAAAAAACATTAGGTGATGAGATATCTTGAACACTTCTAACTGGTTTGGGGCCACCTTGTATAATTTAGTTCAATAAAAACGTGACCAATGATTAAAAGAAAGTACTAGAGCCATTAGCGTAAATATCACACGTGTCTGATTCTTGATAGATTCTCACACACAAAGCGTTTGACAACATTCACTTCAATAAATATGATGATGAATTGAAGTCTTTGTTGATTTTCGGACGGTGACATAAATCTGTCTGCGGTGTCGGTCTGATTTAAGACCATGTTTCTTCTCCGGCCACAGATAGTAAAATCCATCAAACTGACACTTAAAATGAAACAGCTTTATGCAGAAGAGCTCGCCGTCTGCTGCTGGCACCGGCCTCGGCTGTGAGATAGCTGTTTGGTTAGCGGGGAGAATGGCATCCGTCACAGCATTTATCGATGACGCACGACCCTGGTCTGTGCCGGCAGGTTCATGACGGACGCGGCCCGGCGGGAGCAGGAGACCATGAAGAAGAAGGCCACGCCCAAGCTGTCCCTGTCCATCTCCGGCGGCGCGTCCAGGAATAGCACGGCCACGCCCCCTCGCCACACCAGCGGCAACTTGACGCCCCCCGTCACGCCCCCCATCACCCCCTCCTCGTCCTTCCGCAGCAGCACGCCCACAGGTACGACAGGTGTGTGTCGAGGGTTGAGCGCGTGAGAGGGGGAAATGGATGTGTGGAGTGAGAGACGAGTGTTGAGAGACGGTGATGCAAATGGGCTCCTCTACCCCCACTGGCTGTGGAAAGAAGAAGAGCAAATACTGTCCCCTCCACCTGGAGAGAATCGATCAAATGTAGACTGTAGAGTGATGCGAGCGTTGCAACACAAATGGAATGCGGCCCGGGTCGACAATCCGGTGTCGGCTCTAAACCGCTCGCCTATAAAAAAAATCCTGCTGGATATTTGGCTTCTCATGCCAATCATGAGGGGAAAAATCTGCCTTCCGCCGTGGAAAGGAGGTTCAACCACTGTCTGCCGCCCGTGTCGGGGTGTGTGCGTATGTGTGACTTGTTTGTGCGTAAGATTGTGTGACTCCTGCAGCGCACAGACCAGTCAACACTCTGCTAATTACATAGCAGCTGTCACGCTGTGTGTTCGCATGGGGCCGTGTGTTGCACAGCTCAGAAGCAGATGTCCAATTCCAGCCCAAATGGTTCCAAACGTAGTGTTAGGTCTGGCCCGGTACACGGCTGACACACACACACACACACACGCACACACACACTCTTTCAACATATGCCAGTGTACCATCCATTTCCTCATGCTGAGGCGCACCGTTTCCTGTGAGATGGTGGGGGGTCAGCGGGTCTTTATGTTAGGTGCGTGTGTGTGTTCTCGGTGAAGTGTGTGTGTGTGTGTGTGTGCACAGGCATGCGAGTGGAAAAATATTCTCCACTTAGCAAAGTACTTTCCAAGCTAAGCAACGGGGATCACTCCCACTTAATTATCTCTTTCTCGGTGCCAACCCCTGATTCTTGACTCCAAAGACAAACATGCACACACGCTTGTGTGAAGTTTGAGTGCTTTCAGAGACGTGACCTTTTAATCAGCTCCTGGAGGACTTGATTACAGGAATTCTCGTATTGCAATTTTTTTTTGGGCAGAATCCCCCAAATTTCCCACGGCTTTCATCTGTGTGTTCTTGAGGTGTTGCTGTCATTTACTGCTCATCACTTCGTTCAGTCGCTATTTGTAAATGGAGGCGTTTCACAGACATTGATAACGTTTCCACTGTCTTCAATATTTTTTTATGCTCTTGAATGATGTCACTGCATCAAGACACCTCGTCTTGATGCAGTGACATCATTTAAAAGTAGAATCAATTGTCCTCCATTGCGACCAACTCATAACTCAAACCATTTGGTTTTCCAAAAAAAAATATCTTTACAGATTAATTGTTGACAGTTTAATTATTGAGCTCCAGGTCAGGATTTAAAACACTTTCAATCATATTTTATTTCAGGCCCTGTAGATATGTGAAGTAGAAGGTAAGTTGTACAAAAAAACAGCCTTAATATTGTTATACAAACTGATATTATAATCAGAAAAAAAATGTCAAAAATTAAGCCACGCAAGTGATATTATTAAATGTTGTGAACCATAATGAAGTTGTGCTGCCCTGCGGTAACAGACAACTTGTCACTAAACAAATGATTAAGAATAAAGCTAGATTTAACAGTTAATAAACTTAATAAATATAAAATACAGTACAAACAAACCACTTTGAAAACACAAGGAAAAGAGCTTTTGAAGGAAACCAGAAGCAGAACCAGAAGGAAAACACACAAAACAAACAGCGGGAAAGTAAATCAAAAACGGACAGGAAATAAAAATCTTAATAAGTATGAGACATTCGCACAGGAAGTATAAAGAATAACTAAATGTAAGCTAGCTGTCAAGAGAGATACTTCCCCAGCAAAGCGACGAGGACGATCAGACACCACGGACTGGAACGAGCCTAGCTTAAGAAGCAGCAGCAGGGGCTCAGTGGTTCAGCTGGGTGTCATTAATCTGTTAGGGGCAAGAGAGGAAGAAGGGAAAAATAACAAAATAAAAGCACGACTATAATGGGAAATGACACAACAAGCTGTTCATCTAATAATTGATACGTACTACAAAAGATTATAAATACGAATTATGTACCTTTGATAATAAATAATAATCAAATTGATTATATCGACCAAAACAAATCATAATAATATTAATTGCTCTGATGTTTGTCATGTTGTTGCTTTACTTTGACTGGTTTAACTGTGTGACATTTAGTCCTGTTGAAGAACACCATCTTTTTCACTTGTGGGACACTTTAGCATTAGCATGTGGCTTTAGCATTCATGCCGCTACATTAGCACCAGCATTATTCATCCTTTTTCCAGCTTTTTCAGCAACACAACGGCACCTCTTGTTCTTGAATGTCTTTCTCTTGCTACTAGCAAAGAAAATTATTTAAAAGAAATAAATATATTATTTTAGAAATGCCATCTTTTATGGCTAAATCGGTGATAAATGACCTTTTCCCCACAACAATCAGCAAGTGAAGTCTTTCATGGTTGGATCAATGCAGCGTGGAGGCTGCGTTCTGAGCGCACTATTAATACAGACTCACTTATCATCTCAATCGAGTGAGCGCCGGCTGCGTGACGTTCTTTTGGTCTTGCTCCCGACTGCATTTCATCACATCACTGACTAGAATTTCCCTTCTCTGCGAACCCCCGCAGGCAGCGAGTATGACGAGGAGGAGGTAGACTACGAGGAGTCGGACAGCGATGAGTCGTGGACCACAGAAAGCGCCATCAGCTCCGAGTCCATCCTCAGCTCCATGTGCATGAACGGCGGCGAGGAGAAGCCATTCGCCTGCCCCGTCCCCGGCTGCAAGAAGAGATACAAGGTGAGGGCTGCAAACAGTGAGAGGGCCACAGAGCACGAGGTCCTGTGGTTTCTAATCGGGGCCACACTAGAGCTTTTGTCTTCGTCTCCTCACATGTCCTGTGAGTAGTTCAGTAAATGCGTCCTAAATGGCACGACCATTACGGGTTATAAATTCATCATTATGTATTTGTTTTGGTTTGCTTTCATTTCGAAGAGAAACAGACGCTCCATTCATTCATTTTTTCTTCAAATGAAGTGTTGAGGTCTTGCTCTTCATTTATTTATTCTTTTGTCTAATTTAGGAAGATATTTAAATATGGAACTTTTGATTTAACACTCATTTCTTATTTATTGCCTGTTTGTATTGACTTGACTACTATAATAAATACATATGCTTTGGTGGGGAGGGATACACATTTGTTTTCGGGGCCTTCGGGTCACCATGACCCTGAGATAACACAAGGGTTAAGACAATATAATAATTATTTTAATTGCTTGGTAGATCAGATCTGCTTTTGTCACCCCTTGTTTTTATATATATACACAGACACATTTTGGTTTAATAATAGAAAATGTCTTATAATATTTTTGAAATTAAAAACATGATGACTATATATTTTCTTATGACCAAATGGACAAGGATAGTAACTTTAAAAGATGTAAATGTTTTTTAGATATTAGATATCCATACAAATTATAAAATGCAATTCATAACTTGTTGATAATAGCACGTTAATTATTACTAATTGTACTTTGTTTCTATCATGTAAACCAATTTAATAATAATAAACAACCTTATTATGAATCAAAAAAAATTGAAATTACTTAAACCCATGATTGTTTTACAATTTTTTGTGTGTTATTATTAAATTTTACAAACCCTTTTTTGTATTTTAGATGAACACCTCAATCGAACATAGTTGATTCCTATTGTTTTTCTCATCAGGATATTTTTGTGTTAAAACAAGAAGGTTCTGTCTCGCCTGCAGTTAATACAAAACTATGCAGCGAGAATTCGGACCAGCTCTAGTAGAAGAACTCACATTTCTCCGATCATTAAAACTCTTCACTGGCTGCCAGTTTCTTTCAGGATCAATTTTAAAAATCTAGTTCTTACTTTCAGATCTATTCATGGTCAGACTCCTCCTTACATCAGTGATCTGATCCAGCCTTACAACCCAGCTCGGGCTCTGAGGTCTGTGGATCAGAATCTACTGATGGTTCCTCGCACACGGTTCAGGACCAGAGGAGAGAAATCCTTCCAGGCTGTTGCTCCTAAGCTTTGGAACGATCTTCTTCTCCCTCTGTGTTTGATGGATCTACTGACTCCTTCAAGAAACATCTTAAGATCTTCTTATTTGTGCAGACTTTTTCCTGATTTACTGGGACTCCTGTGTTTGTCTTATGTTTCTTGGTCTTTTTAGAGTTTTTAACTTTTTAGGTATTTTTAACTGTGACGTTTGATTTTTAAGTGCTTTGTGACCCTGGTCTAGAAATGCACTTTACAAATAACTATAACTTACTTACTTACTATGATATATTAAATAAAGCTGTTAATTATAATTGTAATAATACATTTCATTAACCAGAAATGAAGAGATTAAATTAATGAATCCTGAAGGTCCTGCTTGTGTCGGGTGGTTGAATGCTGCAGGTTGTGACATGTGGCAATAGAAAAAAGAATTCAATGTTGATTTAAAGAAGAGGCCCTTCATTGTGCTGTAACACGCTAATAAGTGTTGGCACGTCTGAAGGTTCTTCGAGTACTTTTGTAGCTTGTTGATGATATTGACGCCGACACGTCTGCTGTTACATACAAACTCTTGTTGCCACATATTTGATTGACAGAGTCGTTTATCAGTTTATTAGTCCAGGCTAGCTGTTAGCCGCTAGCATTAGAACTCTGGCAACATGCAGGCATTGTGGTTTAGGGCTGCTGCCAAACTTTAAAGAGCACCTCATGTGAAAACCCAACTCTCCTGACTTATTCACATGTTCTAAATGTTGAAGTCGTCCTCTTCAAAATGCAGTAGCTCATTCCTCATGACGTTGCTCTGTTTTGAAGTTATTACTTAATAAAGTTCTCTCCCGTCTGAAATCTGGCCAAACGAGATAAAGGTTTAAATTATACATTCTGGCGTCACTCTGGTCAAAAGTCCTCTTCTATAAGCCCTAAATCAGTTAAGTACGTACATGTTAATCGTAAAACAAAATAAATACTAATGTAAACATGGTAAGAGTTACTTCTGCCTTTAGGTGTTTTTGTAATGTGTACATTAAGCAGCAAAACCTTACTTTTATTATTTGTTTTTAAAGTACCAAACGGGAGTTTTAGGGGTGAGTTTGAAATTGACATGAGTCCTTGAATGCAAGTCGTGTTTTTGTGACCAATCAGAGCAGAGTCTGAGTCAGGGACGAGACTTCTCCTCAGCCAACACAGCGCATTTTAAGTGGGCGGGGTTTAAACGTATTTTCTGATGTAAATATCTTTATTAAGTGTGAGTTTTGTGCAAAAATAAACATACTGATGAGTATAATAGAGTATAATAAAACAATTGAAGAGACACTTAAATCAGCACATTAGGTGCCCTTTAAGGTTCAATTCTATCTGGAATCAGCAACTCTGGTTTCCTCCCACATTTCATAAACATATAATTGTTGACTTTTAAGGTCCCTTTAGTGGGCACGTTTAATGTAAATAAAATGTTGCTATGTTAGCATCTTTTTTTAGCTACTTTAGCATCATACAAACGACTAAAGATTATGAAATGAAAATGATGAAAATAAAAGGCAACTTAAAAGATTGTGGCGACAAATAAAACAAACGTGAAACGTGAGTCCTCCTACTAGAGCAATTGACTTAACAATCATGTTATTTTTAACGGCCAACTGCGGTGTGTTCAATAGTGTAGGACATATTTTTACTGATTAAAAATCATTTAAAAACGGCATTTTTGAGTCTACAAGATAGGAATAAGTTACATTTTTTCTTTTTTAAAAAGTTCTCATAATGTGGGTTTGAAATTAAAAAAAAAGATGCAACCACCAGTCTTGACTTCTGCTCCTAGCCCCCCCCAAAAATTTCTGTGTGAAACATTTGTCAACATTGTGTAATTTCCTGGTCATCAGCCGCCTGACACTGTGTGTGATGATTTTAATTTGTGTTTTTTCTTCTCCGTAGAATGTGAACGGTATCAAATACCACGCCAAGAACGGCCACCGCACGCAGATCCGTGTGAGGAAGCCGTTCAAGTGCCGCTGTGGGAAGAGCTACAAGACCTCGCAAGGCCTGAGACACCACACCATCAACTTCCACCCGCCCGTCTCCACCGAAATCCTGCGCAAGATTCAAGGCTAGAGCCCCGAGTCACTCCTCTTCACACACTTAAGGATCAAGTGCATGCTTTATTTTTGTGTTACATCCTCTTTTTTTATACTCCTTATATCACTTGTATTTTTTTAAATCTTTGTAGGGATTCGTCGTTGTACATTTGCACACTCGTATATATGTCCGTTTATTATGGTTCTGTTCGCATAAGGGGCTAACTTTTAGCAAGAGTACGACGTTAAAACAACAACAACAAAAGACCAGAGGGAAGATATAGAGAAAGGAATTTAAGCTCCTCCCTCCCTCAGCCTTTTAATTTATACTTAAATAGCTCTATTGATATATGACCATAGAAAGAAGATGTATATAAAATATATGAGAAAAGTATTCATGAATAGTTACATTTATTTTGAAGCTTTATTTTATATATCCTTTTATTTTTTTTCCTCAGTGTTTTTGTTTTTGTATCGAAAAAGTGTTGCCATTCCTTACTTGTCACAGACGAGTCTGTGTTCGATTGGTTTGGTCTGGAAAAGAAGTTCAGATCGCTGGCTTTTCTTAATGCTTGGTAAAAATATATTTTTATCCTCAAAAGTGGGTCGAACCAGTCCAACACAGACTCTGTCGCCCCCAGTGGCCACTCTCAGCATTCTAGGGTGGAGGTTCTGTTGAGAAGTTGAGCAGGAAGAGGGCTCTCCGCACTGATCCACTCCCGATCCAGATCCGTGTTTTGTCCTGACGTGCCAGAGCTGACGCATCACATGTTTGTATTTTTCCGAGAGCTGTGCTTCTCCATGATTGTTGCCAAGAGCTCTCCACTGCCAAACATCCACCATACCATGTGCCTGACGGCGAGGAGGGTCCGTACCGACCGCTGCCTCGACATCGCCAAACTTGTGGCTTCATACGTTCGCCTACGAAACAAGTGTTTTTACATTGAATGTTTTTCATGCATGAAACTGAAAGAGATTATCGTCTACAGATGTTTTTCCCGTTTGTTAGGTGTAGACCAAAGTGTTCCAGTGACGTTCCAAGTGTCCAGTACTGTACGGAAGTGTCGTGTTTTCTGCTGTCTGTGCCCAGTTCATCCTTCATTGCCTTCATGGAGCCCCGAGCGGCTTCACCCTCGTGCCATTCATTCATGCATTCGTTCAATCGTCGTTCATTCAATCACTCATCGTTCATTCAATCATATCATTCCATGATGCACACGTTTGATGAATCCTCTGACTCGCACACATCCTCCTACCTACAGTCTCTTGTTGTTGCCCGCCCCACAAACCTCCACCATGTCCCGCCATCTTGATCAATACAAACACAACAAGCAGCCATTTAGTTTGCATTCAAAATACAACATGTCCATTTTTCCTTTTTTTTTTGTTGCCCCAGAATTCACTTTAACATCAATGATGTTACTCAACGTTAGTTATGGCCAAAGAGAGACCCCTAGATCACGTGTGTCAAACTCAAAAACACAAGGGGGCCAAACATGGTAAATGTAGTTTTAGTCGCAGGCAAACTAAAGTATTTTGTTTCTTGAAATATGGATTTATTGTCAAAGCAGAATCATAAACACTGTCTTGTTTACTATTTGAAGGCTAAGTTAGCATAGCTAGAACTACCTTGCCATTTCAATACATTTCCTTTTTTATTTCATTAGGTTAAAAAAATAATTGAAGTTAATAGAAAATTTCGGGCAAACTTTTTGTCTGGGCCACATAAAATTACTATGGGCCACATCTGGCCCCCCAGCCTTCAGTTTGACATAACATTTTTTTTTATTCCGTAGTGACATTTTAATGGATAGTTTAGTTCAAAATCAATCTTTTCAAGATATCACTTAATGATTTTGGTCTTTTTATGTCCTGCAACTGAGACACAAAATGACCAAAAATGTCATTTCTAAATTGTACCTTTTTAAATGATATAATCAGAGTTCTTAATTGAACGTTAAATTCCTCAAAGAAAAGTGCAACAAGTTGTATTCCATGCCTGTATGTAGTTGTAACTAATTTGGCATCAACGATAATTCCATGTTCGCTCTTATCTCGTCGTATTATCGTACATTCGAGTCAACAAGTCCAGCTTTTATCTGTGGAGGGACCAGTTGTTTAATTTCTCCTCCTACCCGCAAAAAATTATCCAACACGTCACGATTGTCGGTGCCTCAGAACCTTCAAAAGCACAAAGTAGTTTGAGCCCAGATAAGCAGGTCGGGATCAGGTTACCCGGGAGTAACCCCGGCTTTACTGTCTGAGTGCATGAGTTTCCCGGGCGAGGATCTGAGAAGAGACAGGCAGGAGACGGACGGAGACACAGCGTCTCCGACTCTCTGTCAAACACTCGTAAAGAAGCCATCCTTGTACGGATGGACACCAGCGTCGCCGTGGCAACAGCAGCAGACGGAGGAGGCAGTATTAGGGGATGGCCGTGTGCCGCGAGTCAACCATGTACAGTGAATGTATCGTACCGTGTCCGTTGTTCTTTAAATTATATTTTCATATGTAACGTGGAGACCAGTGTTTCCGTTTTTTTGTACGACAAGTTGTGAGCAGAGACGACGATGATGATGTCGCACTGAAGAGAAGCTCCTTCAATGTAAACATCTGATATAAGTGAATAAAAAAACTCTTTTGCTCCAAAACTTGAGTCTTTTTTTTATACTCTTAGCAACAGACATGAAGTTTTTAGCTAATTCTTACTTTTTTCTATAAATATTCAAATAATACAACTCAAAGACTATTTTCTGGAGTGTAGTTTGCACAAAATGTTTTGAACAAATGTTGATATTTGTTTCTTATGTTGATATATAGAATGAATAAAAACATGTTTAACACTCATTTTTACAATAAGAAAACCTTATTTTTATCTAATTATTATTTAAATTATGTTCAACTCATTTCACTTACATTATTTAAAAAGAACTTAACATTTCCCTATTCTGTCGTTAACCCTTGCGTTATCTCAGGGTAAAGGTGAACGACCTCCACCACAGCGGGTCACCTTGACCCAGAGACAAGATAAGGGTTAAAGCATCCTTCATCATAATACATATTTTGTTGTTTTATTTGTTTTATTCTTCAAGATACACGTATAAAAAAATATAGTTTTCTATTTAAACATTGAAAGCAAAATACTGTAATGCATTTAACAATATTAAATTACCATAATCATCTTTAGTTTAATTTAATCATGTTAAAATGAAATGTACCTCTTAAAATAATTTTCCTTTTATTTGACCCTATTCTCTAATGCGTCACAAAAATATTACAGTTTTATCTTTAAACATGGCTGACAAGTTATTACAATACAATAATAAATTCTGTGCAAAATATCCTCATCTTTGAGTTTTAATGCCAGATATAAATAGTACAAACATTCTACATTTATAATATATATATATATATATATATATATATTTCTATCTTTGTTTGTATGTCAAAACCTTTTTCATCAAACTATCCACTTAAAAGCTTCTAAAATAAAGTAGATAATTGATCGCATGATGAAAATAAAAAGCAGTAAAAACAGAACCAGGCGAGCAGCGGTTGAGACGCATGATGTTTATTCACTCCTGACATCCTCACATGGAGACACAGTAACACCAGGTGTCACGTCAGCGATACACGACTGGGAGATGAACCTGCACACGGAGCAGCACGTACTGAAGAACCAGGACATAAATAATGGGGGCAGAAGTGCGAGTTCCTCCGCTGATTGTTGTTTATGTACATTACATTCAGAGTAAAGCCTTCGTTCACAAAGTGCTGATTCACATCGCCGTCACACAGCAGTTAAAAAATATCTCCATCATAGATATCGACTCTTTGAGACTCTGATTTACACTTAAAAAAATCTCTTTCCGTCTTCATCACCTGCGTGAGATGAACAGGAAGTGCAAAACAAGCAGTAAAAAGTGCTGATGTCGACAGTAAAACAACAGAAATGACTTGTTAGCCGGCGGGCGCGTCGTTTGAAGCGCGTCGGGAGCGACGGCCTCACTCGATCTGGTCGAAGTTGAGCACGTGGCCGTCGAAGTGCGTGAGGACGTGTCGCTCGAAGGTCTGCTGAGGACAGTTGAGGGGGAACTGCTGCGAGCACACCGGGCAGATCTTCCAGTGACTCTCCACGTGCTGCTCGAAGCTGCGCTGCTCGAAGTGCGGCGGGAAGATGACCGAGCACAGCGGGCAGCGCTTGTGGGCGTCGCCGCTGCAGACAGACAGACAGACAGACAGACAGACAGACAGACAGACAGACAGACAGACAGACAGAGAGGACAAGTGAGATTAGACCTGGGCAAAGTGTGGTCCGGGTCAGACTGTATTTGACTGTATTTATGTGGCCCTCATGAGGTCAAAGATCAACTCCAAACTGATCGTTTTATTTCATAACTATTTATTATTATTATTCTAAATATGACATTAGCTTTTTGCTCAAGGACTTTTACATCAGATTTTTTAACAAGTTATATCAAATCCAACGTATTATTTGAATATTTTATATGATATTACCGTATTTTCCGCACTATTAGGCGCATAGAATAAAAAATAAAGTCAAACGTTTGACTGCGGTTGCGTTATACATCCACTAGATAAAGCTGTGCTAAAGGGAATGTCAACAAAACAGTCAGATAAAGTCAAACTTTATTAAGCGTTCTGACAACTATGTTCACTTCCATGGTAACGATGTTCAACTGATGTTTAAAAGGCTTCAAGCAGCGCGTGAGACTGGTGTTGTGAGCAGCAGTGAAGTTGAGCGCATGTATGACAGCTAGAGCGCACGTGTATGACATGTTGAACACGTGTGTATGACTGGTTGAGCGAGCAGCAGAGTGATTTTGAGTGTACAACAACCAAGACTCACTTGCTCAAACCGGCGGCAGTATTATCGCTCCATAGCCGTCCGCCATGATGTGACGCGAGTCGTTTATCTTACCCCGTGATGACGCAATGACGTAATCCCGCCCATGGCGTGTCGGCTCAGTCGACACAGAATCATGAAAGTGTTTGTAAACAAGTCACCCACCAGGTTCATTTTTGAGAAAATTAAAGGCTTTTATGGGCGCCTTATAGTGCGGCAAATACGGTAGCTTAATTTAAATTAGGTTTTTAGTTGTTTTGTTAAACCATTTTATTGAGGCTTTTCTCTTCATTTTGTGCTCAAAAGGCCCTTACGACACACACAAAATACAAAGTAGGGTTTAATTTAATCTATTATTGTCGTACAATACAATACAATTGCAATATGTTAGTGAAAAATAATATTCAAATTCTTCATATCTTAACACATTTTACACTAAAATAACAATTATCTGCAAAAACCTACCATAATTAATTCAATTAAACCCAACTTCACAGGTAAAAAATATATAAAGGAAATGTCAAGAGTGTTTCATTTCTTCACCTGGAGTCGAAACAGAAGCTCCTCCCGGTGTCACGGGGGCGGCTGGGTTGGTACTCGCAACACGGCACAGCTGCTTCCCCCACCTGAGCAACAGGAGATCCTCCGAGTGAGTCAACATCCCATAACTCTGCAGCCTTCCTTCTAGTGATGTGTTGATGAAGCTTCATGAAACACTGTCTTTACTCTTTGAGTCCACTAGCTGTCACTCTCTTCTGTAATCACTTCAATTCTATTGAAACCTCACATCATTTATAAGCTGATGGCGCCCCCTACTGAGCTCTAGAACCAAGACACAGTTTCATGAAGCTTCATCAACACATGACTACTTTAAAAAGGTCGTCATGGCAACTACCTTGATGGCCTCCTCTGCTGGCTTGTCGTTGTTCTCCAGCGGGCTGGTGTTGCGAGAAGGTTGGATGCAAACCACCGCGCTCCAGCCAGGAGCGGCAGGGTTCGTGGGCGTGACTGGGGGCGCGCACGGCGCAGCGCACGCCGGCGCCTCGGGGGGAGGGCGGACCATTTGTTCAGGACTCAGCGACACATCGGTTTCATCTGTGGAGGAGAAGACTGGTGAGTCCATAGAAGTGACGAACTGATGAAGCTTCATGAAGCAGTGTCATGTTGCTGAGAGCTCAGTAGGTGGCGCCCTTACTTTGAAAAATGATGTTTAAATAGAATCGATTTCAAGGCAAATACATACTAGAGCAGAGAGTGACATCTAGTGGACTGAAAATAATGCTGTTTCATGAAGCTTCATCAGTCCATCACTAATAGAGGAGTAAGATGAGCACCTCCTAGTGGATCAACGGAGTAAGGATTGCCAAACTGCAGCTCGGCAGGTCTCTGGGGAACCAGCGGTGGAGGAGAGGGCTGCTGATGGTACGGAAGAGGATAACGCAGAACCAGCAGCTTCTTGGACTCGATACCCGCCTCCTGGTTCTGCCTGGACACCAAACGCTGCAGCTCCTAAGACACAAAAGAAACTTCAGTCCTGGAGGTGCAACTATCGTTGTGATGGACTGAACTCAAGATAACAAAAAACAGTTGAGATCCCACAAGAATAAAATAAAAAAATAAAAAGAATACATATACAGGAAAAAATTATAATTTAGGCAAAATGTAGGTGTCAGCACCACCAGTATCTGCTAAAACATAAAGGATATCCATCCTTAACCCTTTCGTTAACTCAGGGTCAAGGTGACATGAAGACCTGATAATAAAAGTGTTTGCAGTATCCCTTGTGTTGTCACTGGGTCAAGGTGAACGACCTCCACCACAGATTATGTATTTATGGAAGCCACACATTTTTTTTTGGACACCAGGTCACTTTGACCCTGAGATAACACATGGGTTTAGATAACAAAATTAATTTTCATTTTGAAAATAACGCTGCATATCTGACTCAATTACTAAATGAGTTAAAAATCATCAAACTGCATTTTCCTCTTCAAGAACACTTATTCTGTGAAAAAAGTTTAAATTTAAAATATGCTAGAGAAAAGAATAAGCATAATTTTACCTAAATTGTCAATTAATTAAACACATCAACAGATTAAAGCGTTTTTATTTACAGAACTCATAAAACATAGACAAAGCTTTTTTTTCAAATGTATTTTGACTTTAATTGATTTTTTTAGTGCTTCTGTAAAAAAAAAGATTGATTATTTTATTCTATTTCAACCTCTGAGTTTGACTTCATAGAGAATTCCTGAGCAAAAAATGTATGAAGTGCCATCAGAATATTCACGGTCAATGAATTTAAAGTTAATTTAAATTAATTGATTGAAATGTTGTTTTTATTTACAAGCATTTCCAAAAATGTTGTTTAAATAATTGAATTAAATATTTTTTATATTGAAAGGGTGATTTAAAAAGAATAATTCAATTGAATGAATATTTTTTTACACATAAAGTTTGATATTGAATTGTGTCACTATTATACAAACTATTTTACATTGAATTTAAAAGGCTACAAATAAAAAAATATTGAATTTAGAAAATGTATTATTTGAAGAATAGAATATCAAACTCTGTGTAAAAAAAACAATTCATTTTGAAAATATTCAAACTAATTAAATTATTAAAAAATAAAAACAACAACATTTTCAATCAAACATTAAATGTTAAACTTAATTCAATAGGACTAAATGATAAGTTTCATCATGAGCTCTGAGCTCCTCCACTGGCCTCAGCGATGGCTCCTGCAGCAGCAGCATTAGTATCTACTCATCACTGTAATGGGTGTCAGACTGCAGACTCCCCCCTCCCTCCTGCTGTGATGACTTCATTAGCGCGCTGCTATCAGGTTTAACATTTAAACCAGGGTTGTGGAGGTGAAACAGACACGTGCTGTGGCATTTGCACTGTATAATGGCGCTGTAGTGGCCGGCTGTGGATGTATTCATTAGAGGGGAAGAACAGAGGGAGAGGGGGGGGAGATGGAAGAGTTAAAATGCTGAACATGAGCGCTCGTCAATAGAAGGTTCCAATAATTGGCCACATCAGGGAGAAGTTCAGGGGCAGTTTCAGGAGGACAACTTCAGCTCCTCTGTTCGTCCAGATTAAAGTAATAAATCAGAGTTAGCATTGATGAGTTGAAGACTAACCAACTACACCAGGACATAAGACTAACTAACTACACCAGGACATAAGACTAACCAACTACACCAGGACATAAGACTAACTAACTTCACCAGGACATAAGACTAACTAACTTCACCAGGACATAAGACTAACTAACTTCACCAGGACATAAGACTAACTAACTTCACCAGGACATAAGACTAACTAACTTCACCAGGACATAAGACTAACTAACTTCACCAGGACATAAGACTAACCAACTTCACCAGGACATAAGACTAACTAACTTCACCAGGACATAAGACTAACTAACTACACCAGGACATAAGACTAACTAACTTCACCAGGACATAAGACTAACTAACTTCACCAGGACATAAGACTAACTAACTTCACCAGGACATAAGACTAACCAACTACACCAGGACATAAGACTAACTAACTTCACCAGGACATAAGACTAACTAACTTCACCAGGACATAAGACTAACTAACTTCACCAGGACATAAGACTAACTAACTTCACCAGGACATAAGACTAACTAACTTCACCAGGACATAAGACTAACCAACTTCACCAGGACATAAGACTAACTAACTTCACCAGGACATAAGACTAACTAACTACACCAGGACATAAGACTAACTAACTTCACCAGGACATAAGACTAACTAACTTCACCAGGACATAAGACTAACTAACTTCACCAGGACATAAGACTAACTAACTACACCAGGACATAAGACTAACTAACTTCACCAGGACATAAGACTAACTAACTTCACCAGGACATAAGACTAACTAACTACACCAGGACATAAGACTAACTAACTTCACCAGGACATAAGACTAACTAACTTCACCAGGACATAAGACTAACTAACTTCACCAGGACATAAGACTAACTAACTTCACCAGGACATAAGACTAACTAACTTCACCAGGACATAAGACTAACTAACTTCACCAGGACATAAGACTAACTAACTTCACCAGGACATAAGACTAACTAACTTCACCAGGACATAAGACTAACTAACTTCACCAGGACATAAGACTAACTAACTACACCAGGACATAAGACTAACTAACTTCACCAGGACATAAGACTAACTAACTTCACCAGGACATAAGACTAACTAACTACACCAGGACATAAGACTAACTAACTTCACCAGGACATAAGACTAACTAACTTCACCAGGACATAAGACTAACTAACTTCACCAGGACATAAGACTAACTAACTTCACCAGGACATAAGACTAACTAACTTCACCAGGACATAAGACTAACTAACTTCACCAGGACATAAGACTAACTAACTACACCAGGACATAAGACTAACTAACTTCACCAGGACATAAGACTAACTAACTTCACCAGGACATAAGACTAACTAACTACACCAGGACATAAGACTAACTAACTTCACCAGGACATAAGACTAACTAACTTCACCAGGACATAAGACTAACTAACTTCACCAGGACATAAGACTAACTAACTTCACCAGGACATAAGACTAACTAACTTCACCAGGACATAAGACTAACTAACTAGACCAGGACATGAACGTTACCTCCTGCAGGCGCTCCTTGTCCTTCAGGGCTTGAGCCAGGTTGTGTTTCAGCTCCATGACCTCAGTGGCTCGCTCCGCCATGTGCACCTCCAGAAACAACAACAACATGATTGCTTTCATTTTAACTACATCATGTTCACATTTTTAAGCATTTGAAATGGCAATGAGCTCATTCAGACACAAGGTGGCAGTACGAGTTACTAGGACAGACAAAGGAAATATACAATCATCTTTACCACTATTAACGTTTCCGAAAACTGTAGTAAGTTTTTTTGTTTTTTTTTCTAACACAGGGTTGCCATGTTTTATACTTATTATAGTTTTTTATGCTTTATATTTCAATAAAGTGCACGTGAAACAAATTATTCAGATTAACATGCAAAGAGTCACACAATTGTCTTGCAGTTAAACTTCCGACCACTAGATGGCAGCAGTCATTACATTCTCTGCAGCTGTAGTAACAATTGAATCCCGCAAAATCCCGGCAATGATACACAAATCATAATAATGACCTCCTTGGCAGAGGTATGTTTGAATTGCGATGCTTGTTGGTTTGAGTTAACTCAAATTTTGAAGTGGCTCTTTAAAAAGACACAATCTGTAGACATTTAAAAAAGCGTTTCTGGCTCCCCCTAGTGTTCCAAATCCTCAGTTTCCTCAACTTTATAAAGTCCTCTAAGACTGTAAATTCTGCTTCATGGCAATGTGGGTTTTTTCTCTGGTTAATGATCTCTGTTTGTATGTGGCTGTGTGAGCAGTGGTTTTTATATTTGTGAGCTCCGTCCTCTAGCTGTTGCTCCGACTAGCTGGGACAGTCCGCTGCAACCCTGCACACGTGTACAAGGGTTTGGTCAAATCAACAGGAAGGAAGAAAGAAAACAAGTTTGTAAGAGTAAATAGGATGATTCCAGCTCTTAAGCAGTGTGTGGCAGCAAACTACTCAATACCAGCGTGACGGTCATAACTGTCTCTGTGTCTCCCTCACACCGAAGAATCAGCTTTGTCTAGGCAGTCGTCTGAACGTCATTGGCGAGAGCCCACAATGCATCTTAAATGTGATTGACAGCCGTGACAGCCACTCAAAGAAGGGCAGCCGGCCGGATTGAGGGACAGAGAGTTACAGGCAGTAAATCTGTAGAAGGAGTTTCCTTGTTCCCTTCTTGTCTCGCACTTCTTTTCCTTTAAAGATTCCACATTTCTGCTTCTTGTCTGTCCATGTAACTTTCTTCCCTCCTAAATTGCCTCTCCGTGCCCTCCCACCTCCCTCTCGGCTTCCCTTTCATCTCCCCCCCTGTCCGCCTCCCCCTCCTCTCTCCCCCTCCAGGATTTACGGCTCGGCATTAGAGGGTTAAGTTCAGGTGGGGCGTCTGCTCCCCCTCTCCTCGCCGGCCTGCTCCGTCCTCCGGGTGCTGGAGGTAAACAGTCGTAAAGAGTGAGGCTGCACGGCTGCTGCTGGAGCGCCGCACCATTAGCAGCAGCTCCGGACCAGAAGACTATCAAAGCCCCAACTTTATTTAAACGCTCTCAGATAAATGCCACTCAACACTTCAAGCTGCTAGTTCAGGCTAATGGTTACTTAAGCACGCAATTATTTTCATATCTACCAAACATGATAAATAAATAACACCCATTTGAGAAAATTATTTAATAAATAAAGATTTAAAATATATAAAAATACATACATATATATATTCTTTCTGTTCTGTAGTTTTGCTTTAATTACAAAAACAAGAAAATGTCAATTTTTAAAGAATATAAGGAATAATTTTCTATATTTCACATTATTTCTCCTGCTTTGTAAACAAATATGGATGTTGCAGCATTGCAGTTACAGCATTCCAACTCTAGTAGGAGCCATAAACTATAGTTTCAATCTTACATATTGGTGCTTTTAGATATAAATAAACCCATGTATCTAATCTAATTAAGACAGGTGACTTTCACGTGGAAAAAATGTTTGGTTCATTACACATTCCTACCACTGAGAGGCGTTGTATTTGTGTCCCTCAAACATTGACTTTGAAATCTTTTAAGCCAACTATCTTTGTATGATATGATCTTATAATTCGACTAATAAACCCTTATCTGATCAGATGAAACTAAAGAAACACTTCAGTCATACGAGATGTTTTTAAAGAAAAAGTCTCACTCTGAATCTGTCCTCCTCGTCCGCCAGACGCTGCTTGAGCGTCTCGTTGATGGCGCACTGTTCCTTCCACTTCTCCTCCATCATGACCAGCTCCTCCACCACAGACTTGGTGTCATCCTGCGGCAGCTCCCCGGCCTGCTGCCCGTCATGGCTGCTCTCTCCTGCACTTGACCTCTGGCTCTCCACCTCCACCCAGCTGGACATCCTCAGACTCTCCTCCGGAAGACTTTTGCTCATCACCTTCTCTTCCTTCACAGTGACACTCACTGTCTGTTCCTTCTCTGCATCTCTGCTCATGTTTCTGACTGAGCTGTCGCTAATGCTGAGCTCCAGGGGCAGCGTCATTTGAGAGGCTTCTTGTAGAACTGCCATGTTTTCTGTGAGGGGAAATACATGAACTACATAGTCATCTGTAGTTAGTCAACATGAATTGATTTCTTGAATTGTTTTATTGTCTCACCTGCAGTGGGAGAGTCTGGACTGGAAGTGAGAGGCTCCACTGTTGTCTCAGTCCATGCATTTCTCTTTAATTCCTGAAAATTGAACTTTAAATTAAACTTCTATTACTAACTACTTTATGGTTTCTTATGAGGTCCAAAATAACCTTCATGTACAAGAATGATACATTTTAGTCGCATGTGAAATGGGCAGAACTATAAAATCTAGTGATATTAAGAGACAAAAATTAAGATTATTTAATCACGATCAGTAACTTATGTATCTAATTAATCAACCCTTGACATTTCAAGCAAGTCTTCCCAGTAATTTCAAGAACATCAACGATGTACGAAATAATAGACTTATATATGAACGAAAAAAGCATGAAACAAAATACTTTTTCAAGAGTAGTAAACACATCTTTAATTATTTATAACAAAAATTATTTTATAATCAAAAAATAAATCACTTAATAGAGAAATCTAAATTGCAACACAAATTCAAAGCAAAGTAATGGCAGCCTATGGAATTATGTCTTCCTTGGGAGCACAGTAAACAAATGGTATTTTAAAAAATGTAACGAATGAAAAACTTTAATGAGGAAAAGGTAATTTGAGAATAAGAAATAGTCAGATACGTAAAAAATAATTATCTGACTTGCGATATTATGAGGGGAAGAAAGAGTAGTATTTATTTATTGAAAATATCAGTTTTATTTCAATTTATTTTCTAAAGAAACTATAATAAGTTGGTGAAATTTTACTAGACAAAAAAAACACTGAATGGCAGATTTAAAGAACTAATGATCTCCTTCATGATTTAGTCGTCTCTTACCACTTGGGACTCAGGGGTGTTGAGTTTGGCCACCTGCTTGCGGAGTCGCTGGCACTCACGGTACTTTTCTTTGTAGTGTTCTGCAGCCATGTGGAGGCGCAGCTTCAGCTCCTCCACCTCCCTCTGCAGCTCGGCTTCAGCCTCAGACGCTGCCACGATGCTGGTGCACAGCTCTTCGCTGGTGCAGACCCCCTGAGACACAGAGCAGCATCGTAAGCTTTGATGCACTTCCATAACTTGACATGTTCTTTTATTAATGGTGTTGCATGCTTGCTTGTTTGAAGAACTAACTCTTTAAAAGTGTCTGCAGAGCTAACTTGTCACTGACCACTTCCTTCTGGGCGGAGCTTCTCAACTGGTCCAGCTGGCTCTCCATGCGCTGACACTCGGCCTGAGCGTCGGCTAGACTCTGCTGGAGCTTGTCAGCCTCCAGACGGGCCAGGTAGAGCTCGCTCATCGTCTGATCTCTGGCGCTGGAGGAGTCTCGGAGCTCCGACGCCAACATGGAGGCTTGTTGTCTGGACGCCTGCAGCTGCTCCTCAGCCTGGCGGAGCTGCTCGCGCACACGAGCCAGCTCTGCCTGGAGAGTTAAAGCCACAGTTACACACTTAAACTTTTACTCTTTTCTCATTTATTCTCCACCTTGTCTGCTTTGAGAGTCAGCAACTCTTTCTCCAGGTTTTCCCGCTGCACCACACAGGCCCGAAGTCTCTCCAGCTCTTCTTGGAACTGAGCGATGGTCACCTCTCGGTTCAGCTCCACCGCCTTCAGCATCTGCAGCTCAGCACTGAGCTTAGTGTTCTCCAGCTCGGTGGTCCTGAGGTGAGCCTGTGTGCGACGTGGACAACAACGTCAGTCGCTAGCAAGAGAAGCATCCTGAGAAGTAAACATCTATACCTTGTAGTGGTCTCTCTCGTCTTTCTCGTTCTTCAGCTGGCTCTCCAGACTGTCTCTCTCCACTGTCAGCTTTTTCAGACGGTCACGCAGACTACAAGCCAGAAGATAAACTATTTAGAAAACAAATGAACAGCAGAAGTCTACACCATAATGTGTGAGTCAATCCTCATCTTCTCCATCACTATGTGATATGAAGCAGCAGCTGTTTAAATGCTATACAATGGTACACTTCGAATCAAATGATCAAACAAGATATAATAAGAAAACATTTGATTACAAAGTGACTTAATATCATATTTGCATGTTTCAATCGGACTCTTTTATCCAGATCTTTATCACCTAAATAGACAATGTTTACAAATGTATACTCAAAATACGAAATCTAAGAGTTTAGATATAAAATCAAATGTGTGTTACTCATATTTAATGGCACTATCACGATATATTTACATTGTCTCATTAAAGAAAACAATATGTACTATACGTAATTTTAACTTAATTTTACTTTTTTCATATTTTCTGTAGATTCTTTGATGTTGAACAGTCTTGAATTATGTAGTAGAGATAGTATTATTTGACAATATTCTTCACTATTTCACTTTGTCTGGACGAGCCGCCAGGACACTCTGTGATGTGACCAATAAACTGCTTTACAGCATTGGGTCAGAGACAGTGTTTTCATACTTCTAATGATGGAAAGACAGGCGGTTGGATGGACAGACAGCTGGTTGGACGGATAAAAGGATTGACTGTTGGATGAATGAGTTGTATTCTTGGATGGATAGATGGATAGACGGTTGGATAGACTGACAGATGGATGGACAGACGGACAGATGAATGGAAAAATGGATAGATTGATCGCCGGAAAGATTGATGGGAGGATGGATGGATGGACGGAAGGTTGGATTGAACAACTGTTCATGCATCAATATATATAAAAATATATAGAAGTATTAACAAATAAGTCAATGAATGGCAGTAAAGGATAGAATTATATATAAATTGTGGCATAGTGATGCATAGTGATCTTCTTGTTTCACAGAAGTAGAAAAGTAAACCGATACAAATAGTGAGGTACAATACAAATATAGTAAATCATGATTAAGAAATTCCGTCAACAATCTTGTAGTGAATGTGAAAATAAGAATATATGTCTTGGATAATCAAAATGAGCAGTGAAGGTAAAAAAGACAGCGGCTGAGAAATCAAACCCTCAAACACTGCTTTCCAAACCCCCATGTTCGTGCAACTATGAAGAAGTGCTGCTGATTGACACATCCTCCGCTCACCGATCCAGCTCTGTCTCCTTGTGCAGGCCTCTCTGAGTCACTCCCAGCAGGTCCTCCTCCAGCTGACGGACGCGGTCCGAGGCCTCCGCCAGCCTCCTCCTCACCTCCTCCCTCTCCTCCGACAGGCCCTGTGATGAGCGCAGCAGCTCCTGCGGGCACAGGGCGACAGCTGGAGATCACACAGACTGAACTAGCCGAGTCATGAGAGCAGAGATGAGTGCTTGCGCAACATTCAAGATGAATGACAGCGACTGTCACTTCTAGACAGTTTCATCCTTGACATAAAGCTGTGGTTTTAAAGTCCTGTAAAAGTTTATCTTTTATTACCATCATGTTGTTTGTCACTTTCTAAATAAAATGAACGTATTAAATCTGTCAGCAAACACTCATCAGTTTATAGGTTGTTTATAGCGCTGGAGAGAACACAATGATACTAGCTGAATTAGGATCAAACTGAACCTTTTGATTGGAACATGACAAATTAAACAAATAGTAAATCAACACTCCACTTTTACTCCTTTGTTTTGTGACAGGTTCTCTCGAATTTCTAATGATTTCCGTCCAGAAACTGACAGAGATTAGCGCCAGCGATGATGAAGAAGTTATGAACAGCTGCTGATAGATTGGCTGGAGTTTTCTGTGCTTACTCATCATTCCAAAACGTCATATGTGAAGCCTAAATATGATAATCACGCAAATAGGAATGTTCCCAACTGAGAGAAACATCCATGAGACACAAACTCAGTTTCAACATGAGCCACTAAACTAGATGACAAATGGCCATGCAGATGACATTTTAATCATAATTTTATTTCATTATATGTAAAATATTCTAACAAGTACTATGCAAAGAATCTGTTTTTCTCTGCAGTCTTATATCAAATTATGCATCAATTAATCAACATAGCTGTCAACAGTATTTTTGGCACACGTTGGTATCCCAGCTGTAAAAATGTCAGCGCTCGGTGCACATGCAAGCACATTTTTAGACGCCTGTAATACTGTAATGTGCTGAAAAAGGGAGGAGGAAGACTAATCTGTATTTATGTTTGCCATTCAAGTAGAGATAGACTCACAGTCCATTTACTCTTGATAACATATATTTTTAGAAAAAAAATAAAAGACGGTAAAAGGGTCAGTGAGGAAAATGAAATTCATGCATTCTTATATAAATGTGTGAAGTCAGAAGACAAATAAGTTTATTTTTAATGTTTCTATATTTGAGGTTAAATCACTTCAGAAATGTATCGTCACTGTTAATCCAAAAAAGATTGCAACTCTGGCTAAGTAACATCTCAGTCCTTTGATTGCAAAGGTAGTGTTGGTAGATAATGTCACCAGATATATGTCAGTGTGGCTCTTAAGTCATCTCAAGTCTTAACTACTTTCATTTGTTTTATAACCAAACTATGTCCACACATCAGTTTGAAAAGCTGCCGGAGATGACTGCATCCTCTCGTCCTTAGTCATCGCAGGGATCATGCATGGTTTCATTGTTCCTCAAGCTGCAGAGGATGTAATGAATGTTGCCATCTAGCATTCAGAGGTTTAATTGAAAAACAAACATGAACAAACGCTATGAATATTTACATGTAAATTGGATTTGAAATATAATTAAATTTCATATTATATCATATATAAACCATATAAATAAATAGGATAAAATTAAATATTATTTGCAATAAAAAGAAAATGGAAGTCCATCTGCAAATAGGAAACGGTCTCCTTAAGTTTTTCTAATAATCAGATAATTTTAATGGACTTTAATGTTCTTAAAGCAGGTTATAAACATGTCAGTTGATCCAGCCAAGCATAAGAAATACCTGTGTTGTGGCTTTTAAGGACGCCCTCAAGTTTAAACTTGCCATTGATCACAATCAAGTTCACATTCAATCAGCTTTTGTTCACATAAAAGAAAAACCTTTCCGACACACACACACCCTCTGGTCTACGTGTAGGGTGACACACACACAGCAGAAGACAGGCAGTTACACCTTGAGGAGGAACATTTCATGCCGATCAATCCAGAACAGTGAGTGGCAGGGCAGGCGTCGGCGCTCGGGGCACGTCTCCCTCTGGCCTCGACTTTGTGCCGATCGCTGTATGATTTTATGGTTGGGAAGCACTTTAGCAGTGCGTAAAGACCTTATAAAAATTGGCGTCATAAAATTAGCAGCCACCAAATATGTACTTAAGTTTTCATGTTAAAGTGAAAGGAAACGTTGATCAAGCACCGGCATGAGCTAATGCGGCTACTGTAAAAGAGTAGGACTGGTGCACAAACACACACCTACTCAACAAGTCGTATATCTGCAGATGGACATGCTCGGTGAGTGGAAAGCAGCGTGGTTATACCAGTGTGTGTGTGTGTGCGTGGACTTCCATGTAATTTATTTTGTCCATAAAAAGAGCCGAGGACTAACTCAAAGCAGGTTCGGGTCTTAACCTTGAAGCTGCACTAGAGGGCGATAAGAGACTAGACAGAGCGGAGATTTGCTCTGGCTGCACTTTTTTCATGATGTTGTGCCAAACGAATCATAACAGATGGAGATGTTTAAACAAAGAAGAGTTTCAGTGATCGGATTGCTCGAGTGTTTTTTTAATGATACTTGATGTGTCAAATGAAGTGTGGATCCCGTCCAAGTCAAGTGAGAGACTCCAGACAGGAAGACGGAGGAAGCAGCGAGTGAGAAAACAGCGGCCACTGGATCGCGTGACTGAGTGGTGTTTTGTCCCTGAGGCTGGGCAGGGCTCTTTTTTCAGAAAAGCGGTTTTGCGGACTACCCTCCTCTCATTCCACACACAGACTAAAAGCGTTTGCAAGCGGGTGGCATAATGAGTGTGTTTGTGTTTGTGAGCGTGTGCACGCCGGCGCATGTGTGAATGCACATTAGAGGGGCCCTGTGGTGTAGAACCTGACTGTGAGGGCGAGTAGGGGGGCGGAGGGGGGCTGCTGGTGTGTGAGTGTGTATGTTGTTTGACGTCATGTTTGTTCACTGTGCGGTTAAGATGGCACCGGCCCTGACGCCAGATGCCCGAGAATTCTCCATCAAGTCCCGAATTCTGTTCTCAACCAACTGAGTCATGTCGTTAAAAGAGCCAGAGAAAGCAGTGACACGCTGGTGCACACAAACACACACACACACACACACACACACGCTACAGCTCATTGTTGAGTCCCTCAAGCACATACACAGATTATTATTCATACATCCCTTCCTTTGATGTTTGTCAGACCTGTGATCAGTGACGTGTAACTGGCTCCTACTGCTCCGTCTCTATGCACCCACCCAGAAACTAGATATCCTACAGGCAAAAACATGATTTTATCAAGTTTAAAACAAAGAGAGTAGGTTCTTCTGTTACAACTCCAGTGTAGAAATCAAAGACAACAGAAGCCTAATACTCTGTAAAAGAGATCTCAATTCTTGTCAAGACTGGTGTCGGAAGGCTGTTTAAACCTCTGCGAACTCTGTTTTTCAACACATTTTTGGTTTGTGTGGTTTACTGTGAATTTGGGGGATTTAGTGTTGTGTGTCGTTTCCTTCTTAATGACTGTTCCATCTTAACTACACAATCAGAAATATATAAATGGTAACTCAGGCTGCATTTAGACAACAAATTTGGACATAAAATGGAGAAGCAGAGTTTATCATCTAAATTGCAAATGAACTGTAGCCCTAAGAGTGTTCTTTCTTAATTTGTTTTAATCTCTTCTATTATTTATTTTCTGATTTCCTTTGTCTTTCTATGTAATGTACCGGCTAAAATACTAAGCGTTTCCTTAGTGAGAGAGAGAAGAGGATAGATGTGTCTTACAAGGATCTTACAATTGTAAAAATTGGACAAATATTAATTTTCATGGGGGTCTTCCTCTCCCCCTTCTCCCCTCCCTTCATTTGAGCTGTCAGAAGACTCATTTCCAAGCCATTTTGTTGAGATGTTGTGTGTATTTAAACAATAAGATCAGGCAGACGCACACAGACACACACACACTCACTACGATAATGCTGCTTCTCTATACTTTTCCACTCTGGGAATAATAAAGTAAATGTATCCATGTAAAAAAATTATGCCCCATAAATATTTTTGGCAAATTAGACAATATAATCGAAGTTTGGGTGTATTAATTACACTTAAAAAAACAACAACATATATCTAAATAATCCATTATCAAACTCTAAATGAAACAATATTCTATATTTTGTATTATTGATAAATTAATCTATAGATTTTAATAAATCAATTGTAGACAACTGTTGAAAAAATAGCTGTTCTGCTTATGCCAATAAACATGACAATGTTTAAATTAAAAAGAAGATTTTAAATATAATTAATTGATACAATACTCGTCTTACTTTGAGGCATAATACAGCATCTGTTACAAAAGTCCAAACATGTAATAAATTGTATGATTATCACATTTAAACTCAAACTCCTGGTCCAACCTGGTTGTGTGTGCGGAGCAGGCAGCATGTCTCTCTCTCCTGCTCCCTCTCTCTGGCCAGACGCTTCTGCTCCTCCTGCAGCTGCTGCTTCTCTTCCTGAAGGAGGCGCATCGTCTGCAGCAGCTCCTGACGCTCCTGCTGAGCCTCCTCCACTCTCTGACCCGAGAAACAGTAGAACATTATTACGGAAACACTGAGAAGATTGATAAAAATGACAGATTAGGAAACAAGTGGGTTTGTTGTATCCAAATGAGACATAGAAGACTTCATAGGAGAAAAAAAAAAGGACAAATAAAAATGTACTACACAGCACAAATGTCTTTTAAGTATTTGTTTTTAATGGGATAATATATAATTTGTATTCTTTTTCCACCGGATATCCACAGATAAGTATTGGTATCGTTTCAACAAATTTTCTGTCAGAGCTGTCAATAAAGAAGTGACACAGGAAAGAAAATGTCAATCTCTCAAGAGTACACAGCAGCGTTTAAAAAAATCTGGATTGTTGGATCAGTTTCAAGTAACACTTTTGTCTCTCTGTTTCTGCAGGGCTAGATGTAAGTCAGGCAACAAGTGAGCACACAGCTGCTGTCAATCAAACAGCCCTCCGTAAATCTTTGCTACAGAAATGGTGATTGCAAAAAAGAAGAAAAAGTAAAGTGACATGTCCCACCTCCAGCAAGCCAGTCTTAGTGGTGACCACCAGTATGTCAGAGTTCCCCTCGTCCTCCGTCACAGTCAGCAGGTCGTCGGTGGGCGTGGCAGATCGAAACTGGAAGGGTGTGCTGGCTCCTCTGATATCACCGGAGTGTGTCACATAACAAAACTGGTAGAACTCTCCATCCGATTTAGGAACATAATAACCTGAAGCGAGAGGACATTTTAATTTCATACCAAAGGTTGACATTTTACAATGTTCATGGTGATGACAAAATAACCGATAGTTGTCAGGGGAACTCTTGTTAGAAACATGAGTTGTTATAACATGCTATCTGTGTCTAACACAAAGTAATCCTGGTTAAGCCTTGTGTTGTCTCTGTTTCAAGGTGAACGACCTCCCTGGCTTCCATTAATACATATGCAGTGGTGGAGGTCGTTCATCTTGACCCAAAGACAACACAAGGGATACCACAAACACATTTGTTTTCAGGCCTTCAGGTCACGTTGACCCAGAGACAACAAGGATAAAACGTCCTAAAAAAGGAGTCAATTTTAATTAAAATAAAATAAAATTGTATTTCTGTAGATTTTGAATAATATATTCGTTTTTATAATATATTTAAACATTTTAAATACACATAAAAGGATAAATAATAATAAAATTCTTGATATTTACCTAAGGCAAAAGTATTTATTAAAGTTTGTAAAAAAATAATTTGCAATAATTCCATCTCAAAAGTAAATGTGCTGGATTCATATTTGATTAAACTTCCTTAATAAGTGTTGTAAGCACCTTTTACTCTTAACTGTCGACACGTATTGAACCTGGGATTTAGGAGTCGACCTTTTTTACTGTCTGCAGACGTAACCCAGCATGTTTTCATTGCTTAATATCTGACCATTCCAGGCCCAGTAAAAGAATTTAGCAGCTTCCAACGTGTGTGTGTGTGTGTGTTTGTGTGTGTGGTTGTAGAGGTGCTCAGGTCCCAGGCCGCCGTTTGTGGTTGTGTTCCCTTATTAAATAAAAGCGCTGGTTTTTATATGTGCTGTTAAATTGAGGAGTTGCTTTGGGATTGCCTTAGTTAGGGAAGTGAGAGAAGAGTGTGTGTGTGTGAGTTTGTGTCGAACCTTGAAAAATGACGGTCCTGTGCACGGCACTTCCTGGTTGATGGTTCTCAGGCATAGGAGACCAGAGGAAGGTGTAGTAATCTCTAGCTGTGCTCCAACCAACCTGAGGATGCAAATAATTAGAAAAAATGTTAAAATTCAAAATACATTAAAAAAAATGAACCTTCAAGAAAGACTTCCAAAAGTTCCCTCTTGACTCCACCTTTTTCCCCCACTAGGGTTCTGCATATTCTGGGCCCAAAACAGAGCACCATTAAAGGTGTGAGACAGGAGCACGAGGGTGTGTACCTTCGCACACATGCTACGAATTACAGCGCGACACCAAAACAACCTGCTGTGCGCTTGAAACAAAAAAAAATGTACACAGAGGAGAAAGAAAAAGGTGAGAATTTGACACTAAATGACCGGAGAGATGCAATTCCTGGGATTTCTGGTGTTGGTAGCTGACAGCTGATGAAAGGGAATTCGTAGAAGATCATAACTTAGGGCTTGAGTCGTAAATCTGTCGACCCCCCTCTCTCTAAAAAAAAAAAAAACACACTCTCGCTGTCAGGGCTACTCACACATATACACACACACATACTGGGTTTCAGCAAGCATGTGGCAAACACTTTCATGACGTCACACTTCATGTCGTGCTACCTGTGGCACTCAAGGAATCCTTCATGATTTAAATTATTAGGACTGTCAGCCTGTGACATGATACTGAAAATAATGACGATAACAGCGACACAAAGAATTCTCTTAATGACATGCCGAGCATTATCTGTGCATGCTAATACACTGTAGAATTTTAGGATGTAACAAATGTGAGGTAGCTTTAAATCAACGCTGGAACATTTGTCAAACTTTAGGTGAGATGATGCTCCTGTGCGAGTCGTAATGACCTGTTTTGGTTTATTACGCAATTACAACGGTAATAGGTGAACATGGAAACGAGGGGCGAGAACATTCTTTCCACTTCTGACCGAGAGAGTCAGCAACTCCGTGACAGACTCCCTGTCGCTCTCTGCTTGTGTTCTCGCTCACGTGTGCTGCACTCCAGCGCACAGGAGACATAAATAATCCAGCTAATTGCAGAGTGAACTTGACTGACAGTTGGTCCGGTACAGAGAGGCATTCCTACACAGGAGTGATGTTATAAAATAATCACAGGCGAAGCACCTATCAATCATTTAGCCAAGGTGTGAGGGAACAGGGTGATGACACTGTAATTACACACACAGACAGCGGGTTTCTCCCCGACGACCCGACAAACATGCCACGACCAAAAGCTTCCACAGGGCATCCGAACGTGTTTACTGCATGACACCCGATCAATAAATGCAATATTAAATGACTTTTCAGCTGTAACAAGCTTGATTACTCCTGCAGAACGAGTGTAAATAATTTTTTAACACCAACACACACGTGCAGGCTTGTCCAAGTTTACTGATTGTTAACAGGAACATCCACTAGGGGGAGTCTGTGCACAACTTAAATGAAACCCAGTCGACTTTGTTCTGCTGTCAGTTTAAGCGCTTAGATAGATAGATAGATACCTGATTGATCCCCGGAGGAGCAATAACACATACAAATATTTAAATAAATAATTCAACAATTAAAAGTGCATTTAAGCCTGTGGGAGAGATCTGTTGCAACATCTTACGGCAGAAGGAAATCTAAGCTGTACCTCCATGACGTGAAAATAAATTAAAAAAATATATATATATATATATATATATATATACAGTATATATTTTTTAATTGTCGGTTTATGATTCAATTCAGAGAAGCAATGACAAAAGAATACAATCAAATATCAATACAGCAACCAACAAAACAGTAGTTTAAAAATACACATAAGACAAATACAATGGAAATGACAAAATACATACTAATAACCATATTTAGAGGGATAGTCAGCACCAAGTCATATATTCTTTACATGTTGATACACCGTTGTGAGCAGAATGCAAAAATATTAGATATTAGATTATTATATCCTGAGATAATGAAGCCAACACAAGACCTACACAAACCCAGTCACGTGGTCATAAAATAAGAAGTCACAAGGAGTGGCAGTTTAAAAAAGTGTATAAACGGACCCACATTAAAATATTTATGTAAAATTGAGAGAAACATTAGAGAAACACTCTCAAAGTACATCAAGACTCTGAAGAATATGTGATTATGCATTTATCTCTGCCAATGCTTTTAAAATGACTGACCAACAGAGGCTAAAAAGGAAAATGTATCTTGAAAAACGTATTTGAAATCAACAAAAATAAGAAAAAGTTATAATATTGCTGCCAAATAGCGCCTCTCAAAACATATTACATATTACATAGACGTATTACTTAAATCTTTTAATTTAAATGATACACAAATATTGTCACAAACTCTAATAAATGCAACTGTGTTAATTACGTGTTCATTTAATCTGGTGAAATTTTTAGTTGTCATTTTTGACTAGCTATTATAGAAAAAAGACTTACATTTTGTTTATTTATTTTGTCTTTTAAAAATATTTTAAAATATCTAAAAGTGTTCTACATGCCACAGGATTGCACATAATGTTTCATGTCTTTACATAATTGTAATTTTATATTGTATGTTAATTGTATGGTTATATAGGTACACATATTATAGATACCTATATTAACATACATATTATCTATATTTTGAGTTTATATAAACATACAAATGTGAAAAAGTACTAAACTAAATGTGAATTGTTGACAAATATATTTTGAAAGATTTTTCTATCCATGGACTTTACAAACTAGACAAACATGAAAAACATGTTTTTCTACCGACATAAATTAAATTTAAAAGTCAAAAATATACATTCACAATCTATATGTTTATACAAACACTATAGGTAAAACCAGTATAAGCAATGTGAAACAAAAGTAATTCAAAGTCAGTTCATAGAAGAAATGTTAGGATAAAAGAGTAAAAAATAAATATAAGCTAGAATAAGCTTTGATTTATCTCTCGAGGCTAAAACAAGAGGTCACACGAGGCAACAATAACAGCTCAAATGTGAACACCCTCCTATAGAAACAGATGTATAGTGAGGATCTGAAGCAAAGCAGCAGCTTGTTTCTCAACATAAAGCACCAACCATCAAACAGGTTTCATTAGCGTGGATTACGACAATTACATTTTCCAATCGACTTTTTTCCAAATAAAACCAACAGCTTTACTACTTTTTAATTGAGCTGGTGGATTTGAAGTAGCTTCTTAGACAAATGATAAAGTGTTTGTCCTTGGACTTTAACGACACATTAAGTTTCCTAGTTCGCATTTCCTGTTAATTACGTGTGAGATTTGATGGCCCGGATAAAAGAGCGGAGCAGAGGGCGGTTAGCAGGAAGCAGAGGAATCGCTGGTGGAAAGACAGAGCCAATTGTACAAGTGTGTGGGGAGAGCAGGTTCTAATAAGAGTCAGAGTGGTTCATAAAGAGCACCAAATGTTTGCCCCCCAGCAGGAAGCGACTAAAGCCAGCCCACCGTGTTCTAGGCTTCCTTCTTCTGGCGGCGCAGCGACCACAATAAAGCGTGCGGTGAGCTCGCAGGAATGTAGTGAAGAGTTGTACCATTAGGGAAGGTACAGATGTACTTGTTAATGGGCCGACCGTAAACCTACGAGCAATTAATAAAAACAACCGATTCATCTCAAAGTTTGAGCAGCAGAAGATATAAGCAAGATTTTTTGTTGCATCGATTTTTACGAATACAATAGAGCATTTGCAGGAGATACACAGTGCACAATAGACTTATTACAGAATTAGATAATAGAAATATATATATATATATATTCGCAATACTATTAGATGATATTCAACATCAATGTATCAACGTTTCGTATTCATTGTTTTTTGTGCTTCTAAACCATATTTATATTTTATCGTAGTTATTATATGGTTTATATTTCAATGTGTATAAAATGATCAATTCTTAATTCTTTTAATCTACACTAGGCATCCAAATATGCATGCCGTTTGTTCATTTTTGTGTAGCAATTACACTTCTGGTAACTAGATCTTTACGTCCTCAGCATCTGATGGAAAAATACAGTCACACCAGATTCCAGCGATGACAGAGGACGAGAGGATACGGTCGACTCCAGCAGGTTTTATAGTTGGTGTTTGGACATGTTTAGGTTTTAGAACAATAAAGGGGGTTAAAACTTTGTCAAGAGTCATGTCGTCTGTACATTCTGAAGCACCATATGATACTACTAATCGTCATTGCTTCTACAGTATCACAATTTATTGCAATATTTTGTATTGTGATATGTATTGTCTCACCAGATTCTTTACAATACACACCCTACTGAATACAAGCCTCACTAAGCCAGATTATAAACTTCAGGTACTGTTATATTGTAACCGAGACATTAACACAACCGGAAAGATTTTTTGTTCTTAATAAGAAATGTGTTTTTTTCTTAAAGCAGTGCTTGTGAAATGGCAGTAAAACAGTCAAGATAAAGTAAATAACGAGCCTCCCAAAATAGTCATTGACAAGTTTGGGCCATGTACTCTAAATTCTTCTGAAATTGAAGCAGTTCTTTACGCTGCCGTCTCAAATGTTGTATTGATGTCCACCATATGTGTAGCATTTATTTTTCAACAGCCGGATCAATCACATTTTACTTGCTGCATCAAATGCATTTCTTATGTGACTTGACTGGAGCAAAAGTTGACTGTTCAAAAATATATATATTTTTTGTTCTCTGGGTATAATCTTTTCCGCATTAATACACATTAATAATCTCTCCCACATCAAAATTCAGTTTGAGTTCAGAAGGTCTATTCAAAAGGGCAACATTTGTTATTATGAATATCTAGTTCAAATGTATCATCAGAGTTTGCATTTACACATATTTCCAGATGACAAAAAAGTAATACTTCAAAACATTAAAACAAAGAATTAAATGAATGTTAGTTTTTCAATGGTAAGAAACTTACCTTGAATATCCCCACCCAGTCTTTGGGGTTGGGAGTAATATAGGAGGTCAATGTGTAATGACACTCCAGGGCTGCCTGAGGAGGGAAACTTTTCCCCACATTCTGGAAGATGACGTGGGCGTAGTTGGACTTCTCCATGATACTGACACTACTGCCAGGCGAGTAGTCCACCACCTGGAACGACGACATGTTGCTCTGGAGGTCACTTCATTTGTCTGTGATTGGAGCAAATAGAAGAAAACAAAACTATTAAACACCATTAAGTTAATAAATAACTATTAATTGACTGTAAAATCTTTCACCATCATGTTTGTTCTGTGCCTAAAAGACATCACCACAGGCCCAAGCGTTAATCACCATGTGCATCATAGGCCAAAAAAAATTGACTATATATTTGTGGACCAGTCAATAACCAGGCTTCCTCAAAAAAAGAGAAATCATATCAGTCTGATTTTAAATCATTTGAGGCTCAATTTATTGTTATTTATTTTCATAATTTCAACATCTATGAGGTTTACTTCAGACTCTTCAATTTAATTGTCATCGTTTTGTTTTTTTTGAAACTTCCCATTTAAATTAGTTATTTCTGCTTTCTATAAAACAAGTTGAAGTTTTAATTAGTGTATATTACAATGCTAGCTTTACAATTAGTTAGTCTTGGACTTCCTATTTTAACGCTGTCACATCAAATGAGTTTGCTTTGGGATTTGGCACCCCGGCCTTGAGTTTGACATATGTGGTATACAGTATATATAAGCTGCATTTAATACAATTGGAAAGAATGAAAAATATACAATCGTAACATTTTATATGTATATTTCACAGAATGTGTGCCTTAAACAATTTTCAACCTTAAATGCATTTGGATCTATCAAATGACTGATAAAGTTATAATGAAATACTGCAGGTGCCGTCTTTAGTGTCTTTTTTATTGGCCGAGTGAGCTGTAGAGCGTTGTGATTGGTTGAGCGGCATGACAATCAATCTAGTTTAGCTAGTTGCATCTGTCACCGGTATACTAGGTCAAAGGGAAAGCATGGCAGTAAGATAAGAGTTTGGGAAGATGTTTCACCATCCAAGATGCTACTTAAGTTCCAAATCATTGGTTACGTGAGCAGGTATGGATAAGAAGTAAAACTTCTTACATACATGTTCTGGTTCTCAAATTTCATGACAAAATTGAACACATTTTCATTAAAATGTTGACTTGTATATATAATATGTCCTACACTTTTAATGAAAAAAATCAATACAGGGCGGCCATCTTGGTACAGTGCCACTTGCTCCTACAGTGCATTACGTCTATAGAGGAAAGATGTGTTTACACTATAAAAGTGATCATAAATCGCTCATTGATGAAAGGTATGCTTAGGATAATGTCACAATATAACATAATGTTTTCAAATGAAATATTCTATTGAGAAAAAGTGGGATAAAATTATGATTAGGATCACTGCAATGCAATAAGAAGTGCAGCGTACAAATGACAGTTGATTGTTGATACTATGTCAGTAATAGATTTTAAATAAAACCCTCTTAGAAATTAAACTAATTTGACAGAAGTTACTTCTGATGCAACCGGACTTGGGACAATAGATTTACAAAAAACAATTTATTACAAAAGAGCTAAACATTAATGATAATCAATAATTTAATAACAACCTGCCCATACTATGTTATACCTTAATTACATTTTACCTGTGAATAGTGATCCCACGAGATCTAGTTTGTATATACTCCGCTCATTAGATCATCCATAAGCGGCACAGAAGTCCAGCATCTTCTGACATTTGCTCGTCTGCTGACAAAATTAGTAGTAAAACCAGCATTTTTAAATATCCAAGCACCCTGTATCATTGCTACATGTATGACGATTTGAACGGACCAAACCAATTGGAAAACGGTCCAGAATTCAGCGAAAAATTGTATTTTAAGATTGTGAAGTACCTCTTTCCTTGCAGCTCTTAATGCGCAGCTGCCTCTGATGAGACTGTACCAAGATGGCGGCGCGTTATACACATCCGTCTGCAGTCAATGCGGTGTCTATTACATATATACAGTATATGTCTATGGTCAGTCTGGTGTTGCTTGTTTAAGCTGAAACCTCATTGGTTAAACTGTGCATGCTTGATCAGTTGGAACAAAAACCTGCACCACCCTGGCCCTTAGACAGACTACTTTGGGTGTCAAATGTTTCTTAACAATAAATACAGCAGCCGTTAGCGAACGGTTTTTGCAGGCTTGCTTCTAGTTTGAGGTTTCCCGCGGCCTTTCTGTATCTGAGCTGACATAGGGATCAGACAATTCTATATACTACCAACGTACAAGGTAACATATTAATGTATTTTGATAAAATGCACTACATTTAAAAGCCTCATGCTGAATACTAACCGCCAAACTTAAGTTTCCCTGTAATATGCTCTGACTACTACGCCGCTGTATCTTACCTGTAATTTATGGCGTTTTGACTTAAATATCATTTGTCACAATAGATGAAGCATCAAAGGCAAGACAGACATGGACGTGGTCATCTCTCTTATTCGTATTGCCAAACCTTTTATGAATGGTACTAGAACTCTAAATGTTTCTCTTTTTTGTGTGCATGTCTTTAAGATACATAAAGGTTTTACAAATGAGCAAACATACTATACTATACCATACCATACACCATACCATTTGCCCAACTTAATTGTGATCATCTAACAATAACACCAAAAGTCTGTCTTCTTCCATCTATCAACCACTCCCATAAACCTTTGCACCGTTTACTTATGCATCACCACAGTAATAAAGTTGCCCAAAGATAAAAAGTAGTACTTGACGAACATTTCACTAAGTATACTTGAGTATAAGTATACATTAGTATACTATTTTGAAGTACTATGTATACTAAACTTATATTTGTAAATACTACTTCAACTTTATTAAAAGGTATACTCATAGTACACTTTAATGTACTTCTTTTTGATAAGAAAGGTCAAAAGTAACCCTCAAGTATACTATAAAATAATTATACTCGTAGAACACTTAAATATACTTCTATTTACTAAGGGTTGAATAATTCTGCACGTCTAAGGTTATCCACCTAAAAGTTGTTTTTGCAGTAAGAGTACAAAGTGTAGATTTAAAAAGGTAGTAAAGTTGTATAATCCCTACAGAAGCTCCAGACGGGCGAGGCTCCTGGTGTGTGTGAAGCATCAGACATCATGTCACATTGCAACGCAGCATTAATATCATTATTAAACAGACATTGCACCAACATCCAATGTAATGTACAATATAGATATAAAACCAAATCAATTGAGCAATTGAATCAAATATTAATAATCAGAACAAGATTGTGACACACGTCACAGATGTGTGTGAGACATGACTGAAGCTCACCTCCTGGCTCACTAATCGTATTGTCGGCGGCTAAGCTAACTTAGCATGTAAGCAGGCCATGTCATGCCTCGTCATGACCGGCGTGACAACACCGACACGCCCGTAAGACAACAATGACAGGACAAATATGCTATGGCGAACAAGGAGCAGTACCCGTGAGGTGTGTTGGCGTCGCAATGGGATGAGTCGTCTCAGAAGGCGGCGTTCATGTCTCCCTGCGCTGTTGTTGTGAAAGCTGAGCTGGAGCTGCGCTGCTTCCTGGAGTGATGCGCACACTTGCCCGGATGCAGAGCAGCAGCAGTGGTGCTGATGGGGTTTAACATCGATTTAAAAACCAAAACAATTATCTTTAAGTTAGCGACATTATTCATTTCGTGTGTTTATTGGTTAGGAAAAGTGTAAACAATATAAAGTAAAGAAGATGAATCAATGGAAATATATAAATGTTTTAAGACGGTAAAATAAATTATTTTATATATACGCTATGTACAAATTACATTAAATACAGTTGGAAATAATTTAAAAAAAATATATATACAAACATATCTATCCCTTAATTTTAGATAATTTGTGCCTAAAACTATTTTAACCTTCAAATGTATGTGAATCTATCAAATGACTGATAAAGTTATAATGAAAACACTTTAGGCCCCGCCTTTAGGCTGGTTCTATTGGCCCAGTGAGATGTAGAGCGTTGTGATTGGTTGAGCGGCATGACAATCAATCTAGTTTAGCTAGTTGCATCTGTCACCGGTATCCTAGGTCAAAAGGGAGAGCATGGCAGCAATATTTAGAAAGTCTCGAAATGCATTGCTATTATGGAATAAGAAGACTGACTTCGGTAACGTAATCTACTTAGAGTTCGAATAGCTCGAGCATTTTTAACCGCTACATAGAGCAGTATTTGGATTTATATGCTAATTGTAGCTTGTTAGCCACAAGTACAGTTTAAGAAAGATACATTTTTATTACGTTTAAATCGTTTTTATTGTTGATACATTAAATGCATTGTTTTTAAACGAATAACAATATTATCCCATTAATTGACGTTTTCTTATACTGGCCTATATATGGTTGTTCCTGTTTAATTTGCCCACCAGTAAACTATACACCTTTAACTGTCGTATTTGCGTTCACTTCACTCCCAGAATGTGCCCTGTCACATGTGTCTGTTATAAATGGATATACAAAAAGATATGTTCACTCTCATGAAGGCAGAGTGAATACCAGAATCAGAAAATGTGTTTGCAACCAATCTCGTCATACAGACATTAAGAAGTTTCAAAATAAAACGTATTCTTTAGATTTCCCCTCTATTTCTCTGTGTTTTTCTTATTCAGTATCCATGCGGTCCCTGGCCTCAAAAACACCCGTTGGATTCATCGGGGTGGGAAACATGGGTAGCCCGATGGCCAAAAACCTCCTAAAGAATGGTTACCCTGTTATTGTCACAGATGTCTTTTCAAATTCCTGCAAAGAGCTGCATGACATGGGTGCTCAGGTAACTACATTCTTTTTTTTTAATTATGTATTCAATTTTGTTGATGAGGACTAATAGCCAGCCTGCTTTTAAACTAGTAAACAAATTAATGTATAATCCATTTTTTTCTATTAAAACAAAGAACAGGTGCTTATTGTGTTGGGTTTTTGTGACTACACTGTGTTTAGTCTTAAAGCTTATTTGTGTAAATTGAATTGGTAAATCATACATTAATACTAAATCAATGTTTTTCTCACAGGTAGTGGAATTTCCTGCAGATGTGGCCGATAAAGCAGATCGCATTATCACCATGTTACCTTCAAGTCCCAACGTAATGGAAGTGTATAAAGGCCCAAATGGAATCCTCAAGTAGGTTCTTGAATTTATTCTTTTTATGCTGTTACCCTTTATATTAAAAGCATATATTTGAATTATGTTTCCTAGAAAGGTGAAGAAGGGTACACTTTTGATCGACTCCTCTACTATTGACCCCTCTGTCTCTAAAGAAATGGCTGCTGCTGCCGAGAAAATGGGTGCTGTGTTCATGGATGCCCCTGTGTCAGGAGGTTTGTGCTTCAAATTCTTATTTTAAATGAAAAAGAAAATGGAATATATATTTACTCCTCAATGGTGATATATTTAGAGCTGACATTGTCATTTATTTGAAAACACACTGTCTAAACATCTAGAGATGTGCTAAAAGCCACATTTAAGGTATTCCTGATTACTATCCTCTCAAAATAATTCCATTATGTCATACTTTTTGGCTAATTATTTACAGTCAACCACTTGGACAGCAGAACATATGAAGCAAAAATACCAGCAGAATAAGCAGGGGCATATTGAATAACACAGAATACTGGTGGAAGGAGTAACTTACATTAAAATCTTACTGGAATTTGGTTCAGGTTTTTCATTTCTTTTTTCTTTTTTTTCATCATACTACAACCAATGCTAATACAAGATCGAATTACCAGGATATAAAATATATTTTATAAAATAAAATAAAACAGAATAATTAAGCAAGGTGTGATGAAAACCCTTATAATAACAATCTGTTTTGGTATTTGGAAACAACGAAGAGATGTGCAATGATATGTTGATGAAATGTGGAAATCTTTATTTTGACAATATCATGACCATTTTTATCTCCAATAGACGCATAAATACAATTAAGATGTTGTTTTATGTTGTTATTGCTATTTTTGACTTAAACTTTTTATTTCAGTTTAAGAAAAAGCAATGCTGTAAATCAATTTATAAATAAGGAATTGATTAGTCAAGTACCAAAACCATTCATCCCAAGCGGGGTCCTGGTTATAACCCGGACCCTTCTCCCAAGTGTCTCACACTCTTATGTATATCTAAACTATTGGACCTTTTGGGTAAGTGCAAGGACATGGATTGTAATTACTGAGCAGGCCAGAAAGTAGGTGCCCTCTTGAGGTTTTATTGCTGCATTTGACCAGAGGTCTTAAAGGCAAGGTTAAGGTTTTAAGTCCTCATTATGTCGGTGCTGTCTCCTTCTGACGGCTTCCTGACAGAGCACAGGAGCATCAGTGGTTCTTAATGGGCCGAGTCACAGTGGAGAAGACCGTGTCAGAGCTTTTCATGTTGATGGAGCCGTAATGGCGGGTATCCCATGTTAGTGCCTTTCATGTCAGATAAAGAGTCATAAAGAGAAGGGAAACTGCCCTCACATGGAGAGGAGGAGAGAGATAAGACATATCACAGTAAAACTGTCCATCGCGCTGTCTTTGTGGCTTTCTCCCTTCTCCGTCTCACCCTCAAACACGGCTCTCCTGATTCAAATATGCACTTAGGGTGACTCATTCATGTCTTTTAACTCTGATCATAGACTATTTGCTCTATTACACAGTCCTAAATTCATGCTGGATGCACACTGTAGATCCTGCCTCCCCCCTTACAAACACAGACTCCACATTGGCATGTTTACCAGCTGGCGTCTGCAGCCAGTGAGATCAGAGTGTTAACCCTATTACTCTCCCCTAACACACTCTGTTTACATACTATAGACAGTGAACAGTTTGTGTGTGCAGTCCTCTGTGAAGGTTCTCCCTCTCATGTCTCCAAACTAAGCCTCAGATGACCAATGATTTACCTGCTGGTCTGTTCCATGTAACTTGTTCTTCCATTAGGTATCAATAACACACAGACTTTACTAGACTGCTTTGTTTACTTAGTACTTTATTTTCTTCGACCAAAATATACATACACAAGCTGTTTATTTTATACATTTATGTGTTGTTTTCTTATGTCCAATTTGCTTTCATTTAGTGTACTCGAGTTTCTTACTACATTCCATAAACATACAGAGATTGATTGAGAACTCTAAATTACCCATAGGTGACAGTATGTATGAATAGTTGTGTGTCTCTGTCTGCCCTGTGACATACTTGCGACCTCTCCAGGGTGTCCCTCGCCTGGATCGTTATCTAACAGGAAGTGTCAGTGATCCCTGAGTTCAAGGTCAGACTTAGAGTATATTATTTTAACAATAATGTAACACTTTTAGGAACCAAAAGCTTTTTGACATCTGCCAAGGAGCTTTTCCTCAATCTTCCAAATGGCACAAAATAAAAAACACAGTAAGATTCCATGATTTAAGAATCATGCTCACAGCAAAAACCTAGTGTAGCCTGGGTGTCTGAACCACCAGACAACCAGGTCAGTGGCAAGCCAGAGTTATAAAGCTTTAACAACTTAACTTAACAATAACCAACTTTCACCAGCAAGTACCAAAAGCACATCCTGTCTGTAGAGTTGTATGGAAAATTATTTGTTTCAGTCATTAGATCATAGGTTCTTTTCTTATTTAAAATAAATCTATTTTTCTACTATTCTACCAGTTTCTTACACAGCTGTTCTGATAGGCAGCAGCTATAAGATACATTTCTAATTTCAGTTTTCTAAATTTCCAATTGGAACTTAAATAATTAGGTCAGCATTGTATAGATGTAAATATATTTTCAGCTGACAAATTTAAACATGAGATAACTTAAAGTTGTGAGTCGTGTCTCACATTTTGTTCCTAAGAAATGACAAAACTCTAATAACCATTTCCTCTTATAAAAGTGATAATTTATTGGTCAAAATCAATCAATTAGCTTTTGATTTTTTGACGTTATTTTGAAATCGTTATGATGCAATTCATGGTCAACTTCAGTCTGTAGTATGTGGATAAGTTACTAACATTGAACATGCTGGTGTAATTGTACTTGCGTTTGTCAAGAGGAGAACACAAACCACACCGAGGCTGCGAGGAGAGTGAACACTTCACTCTGTAGCACCAACACACATCTCTGCGTGAGCATGTTTTCTCACCACCAGGAGATGGCACCCTACCCAAATAGCGCAGGTTAAGAGTCATAGACTGACAAGGAAGTCTTTATAATGTCTATCAATGACATTGTGACATCAAAAATCATGAAAAGGTTTAAGAAAATAAATCAATGCATAAGCAAGAAAGAAATAAGCTACATGAGAAATATAAACACTTACAATAATTTAGCTTTTTGTAATGGGAGTAAATTAATTATGCATCAGTAGACGCTGATATATTTTCTTGTTCATTTTTATATTGTCCATATTGTTTTGATGCACTCTGCATGTAAAATATAGGTTGCTTGACCTGCATCAAAATGAATGAAAAAAGGAATCCAGATCAAAGACTGTTTAATTTTTAACACTAATGCCTAATGATAGTTATCAGATATGTGTGGATGGAGTACACATGCAGAACACATTGTTTACATACATCAGACCTGGGTAAAGTATAGCCCAGGGGCCACACGCAGCTCTTTGACTCCATCTATGCGGCCCCCATGATGTCAAAATATTACTATAAAACGTACTTAATTTTTCCCTACGAAAATGTTGAATATTTCAGTCCACATTTAACTCTAAGATCGTTGTTCAAAAATCTTTTTACTCCCCTTTTTTTCCTTTTGATCTTCCTTTTTATGGGTATTGATTTTATATTTTACTTAGTGCTTTTATACCACATTTCTAAATAAAATGTATATAAAATTAAATATTACACACTTTATTTTATGGCATAAAAACATTTTTTGTTTTGCATGTGATGTTTTTTTATTTAAGATTGTAAAATATTTAAGAAGTATGCAATGTTTTTTTAATTAAAAGGTTTAAATCACTCTAAAAAATGTAATAATATACAATTTAATCAAGACTAAAAATATGTGGTTTTATTTATCTTAAGTTTGCTCATCATATTAAATGTGTTATTTGTGGCTTCCTTCTTTTGGCTTGACATCCTTGTATATAAGTTATAGATAGATAAAACTTTATTGATCCCTCCGGAGGTCTCCTTCGGGAAATTGTTTAAGTTGTTGTTGTAATTGTTTATAGTATATACGTAATGTGGCCCCAGAGGATTACCCATCCCTGCTATAGATTCAATATCTTTACTATAGACAGTGAACAGTTTTTGTGTTTTCTGTGAAGGATCTTTCTCTCATGTCTTCCAACTAACCCTCAGGTGATCAATGATTTACCTGCTGGTCTGTTCCTTTTAACCTGTTCCTCCACTAGCTATAAATAACAGACCTGCTATACTTACCAGAAAATATTTTGTGGCCATAACAGACCCCCTTATAGTTCTTATAGTGATTCAAACGTACGTTTTAACGATGCCAAATTTTCATTGGTAGAGACTAAAAACATCAGAATTAAGTTTATCAGGGATCACAGATGATGTCTTTAGAGGAAAACTAATAAATGTTCATCGATATCGTAAATACTGTTTCATATAAAATAGATTTTATCGCCTCTTAAAAACAATTATTAAATCATATCTGTACTCATAGCAACTTCAACGTGACCATAAAACATGTTATGTCCCTTAATATTAACATAGTAACAATTATCACTGTTATTATTGACTAACTAGGATATTTAGGTGAATAATCCTTCTGTGCACGATTATCCTTGCAAGCAGTTCTGTTGTGAGTTAAAGCCCCTTTCACTGCTATGTCATTGCAATTGCTAACTGTCTTGAAAACTGAAGCCCCCCTCACACACTCCCTTACTTACTTACACACACACACTCAACTTGTTTGCAATATATCATTTAAAAAAAAGGTTCCTGTCTTGGCTGTTTTTTGGTTTTGTTCTGGTTTCTAAAACATAGTAGGTGTCTACGAACAGGGCAGCCTTGTTCTCTGAACTTCCACAGTGGTTTGAATTGAAATGGGTAGTTGTTCCACCTAAGTTTCAATTTCATAAACAATCAAAGTTATTTTTGTGGTTAGGATGTTAGATACCAGTCATTAGAAAGAGTTCAAGATCTGGGCATTGGACTATAAAGCTCTCTATGGTCTTGCATCAAACCAACATATGTTTAAACCTTTACCAGCCATACCTCTCTTGAATGTTTGGATAACTTAAACCAAAAAAGTGATTGTAAGTTGAGCACCTTCTAATTATAATGTTTGTTTTTTATTTCATTTCCTTAGTGTTTTGTTGTTGTTTTAGGCATTTAATTAATGAAAGGTGGGAAAATTGTAATACAAAATATCGTACCTGTACATACCCTCAATTTTAAACATGAATACATTATAATCAAAACTGTTTATAGAAGAGTGGACTTTTGGAGGTATTTTCAACAGGATTGATCTTTTTCTTGCTCTTTTGATTTCTCCTTTGATACATAATGAGTACTTAAGTGTGCAGAGTGGTGTGTTTTACACAAATGTGTTTGTATGTTGTGTGCGTCACTGGAGGTTTGGCAGGCAACCGTGTGTTCTGAACAGTCAAAGCCCATATTGAAAAAGATCAGTCAAAAAGAACTTTTCTCACCAATGAACGTCTGTCCGAGACATACTGGATTCAATTTCTGCAGCGTCAATACTTTTCCGGATTTAGTTCTGTATTAAGGACAAACACATACACAGTTTGCGGCGGTTAAAAGCGTCCGCATGTGAAGTGGACCCACAACAAAACCAACTCTGATGTCACAAAACCAGGATGCTGGCGCACCAGTGGCATAAATAAGAGGTCTAGCCAACAAGTGGCGAGCTCGTTAGCAGTAATTACCCAGAATCCTTGTGTTTGTGTCTGTGCCCACGGTGGGCCGCCACATTGCTAAAGTAGTGTAGCTTTTCGAAAACCCCTAAAAGCCATTTCATTGTGTTTTTTCCCAGCGCTTAGAGACTCGGACGTCACAAAAAGGAAAACAGCAGTCTAGCTGTTGTGGGACATGGCGAGGGAGCTAATGTTGCTTGTTTGCGAGGTCTTAAATGTTGAGCAAACGGGCTATTTCGGTTGGGTCTCAGCACCACGCTCATCATATCAGCACCACATCAACTAAAGCCTGACGGCTGCAGTGTGTCATTTGTCGGCAGTTTGAACGTCATCCTCCAGCCTGTAGAAGCTGGTTGAGTTGGTTCAGCGCCACTCCAGCTTTCTTCTCACACATCTTAGTCAGTGAACACCACGAGTGAACATTTTTTACTATTATATCCATACTGGTGGGGTGTTTCTCATGTTCAAGTTAAACATTCGAGTAATTATTCTTCTGTCTTCCTAAACTTTAAGTCCAATTTATTCTCTATTTATCTCCCAAATGTGGCTAAGGCTTTTTTTTTTACTTGCTTGCAAATTTGTTGATTTTAAATCTCAGGATGATATTCATAACATGCTATATAGGCCTTCATTGCGTTGGTCAAAATTATTAGCACATTAATTTTGATTTATATTGTTATCAGAATCAGAAACTTGTATTGCCAGTGTTGTAAACACAACATTTTAGGCCAAAAGGCAGAAAAAAAGCAGTGCATCAACTACTGCAAATGGTACTAATACTAATGCATTTTTCATTTGGGAAACGTCAGGTAATTTAGCTGGTAATACACTCATTTGCAAATCCTCTTCAATGTATATACACATTTAATAAACTACAAAGACAATATATTTACTTTTACACTTTAAGTTTAATTATTACATTTTAACTCTTATTGAATTAGATTCCAGCCACACGTTCCAATAAAGCTGGTGTATGTTTACCACAGTGTTACATTACCTGTGTACTCAATAAGTGTTTGGGAACTCAGGATACTAATTGCTAAGCAAAATTATTTCCCATTCTTACCTTATGTTCGACTTGTTTACTGTGTGGTGTCTCCATTGTCGCATTTTGCAATTCATTATGCAGCACACATTTTCAAGGGCTACAGGTCTGGACTGCAGGCAGGCTATTTTAGTACCTGCACTACTTTTACTACGAGGCCAAACAATTGTAATGCAGAATGTGGCTTGGCACTGTGTTGTTGAACTAAGCAGGAATGTCCCTTAACTTGAACTTGTAGATTTAGCAACGGAGTGTGTTCACTTGCAAAGGTTTCCCTGAAGGGTTAGAGATAAGATGAATCTTATTGATGTATTATGGACTGGAGATTATGAAATCCCCTAAACGCAATTGAACATTGAGAAACATTGTTCGTAAACTCTTAAACTCTTTTGAACTGCAAGGTCTTTTGTGATACTCCTTTCAACCCAATCACAACCTGTTAACAAACTTTGGCATGTTTTCAACAGTTGTTCTTTGAGATTGTATTCTTGTTCATTTACACTTTACGTAACTCACCAACCTCATTGGAGGTTTGTACATGATCATATTCATGTAAAATGTACTTATTTCATCCATTCTACCTTGACTTTGGTTGTTTATTGTTTAAATGTAAGTACACTGACAACTTTATTGACAGTAAACATTCACAGAAACAATGTTCGTGAGTGTCCAGCTGATTGGGCCACCCCCCTCCAAAAAGTAAAAAATGAACCAATGGGCCCATTTTCTTCATCATAAGATCAACCCGTCGCCGCATTTTAAGATTTCTTTGGATCTGCCAGCTGTGAAATAAAACATCTGATTCTGATATTTGAATATTGCTTGATTGACTAATGAAATGTTGAGGGAAAAGTTAAGCAGGAAGCTTAACTTAATCCCACAACATTTTAGAGAACTGGCTTGCAAATACTGTTTTATTTTGTAAATTCACCAGTCCTATTTAGTAATGAAATAGTAAAATAAACTAAGATATTCTGTTCTCCTTAATGCTTTTTTTATGTCACTCAGAAAGGATTTTCAGGTAAGCTCACAAAAAATGCCTTGTACTACATTTTGCAAAATCAGCCTATTAAGTTGGAACTAAAATATTGGGGGTGAGGAGCTAATTCTTCATTGCTTTATACAGAACACGTTGCATTCATAAGAAACAAATTAATAAAACAACTTTCAGAATCGATAATAGTCATTCTACCTCACTAGGACTTTTAATATTGATTACTAAATCTGATGATGTTTGAAAAATACTTTTTAAGTACTCTCTTAATTTATATAACATCTATATCCAACAATTATACCTACAAGAATGAAAAGAAAGAATTAGTTTGAACAAATCAGATATGACTCTACAGTATTAAATAGGGGTGTAACAAAATGTCGATATAACGATATATCGCAATATTTTAATTCACGATACTGTATCGATATTCAATAGCGCTGTATCGATATTTAAAAAAATAACTATGTTGCTGTGTGCGGCTGTTTTGAGAAGAAAACAAAACAAGTAAGTAACAGTTATTTGTAAAGCGTCTTTCTAGACCAGGGTCACAAAGCATTTTTTTTTAATAGACTATAACCTCAGTCAGTTGTTCAGGTGTTAATGTTAACCTTATCATTGGATTCTGCCACGATCCAATAAATGGAGAGTTTTTGTTTAATACTGGTTATCTAAACGCTGACAGCACTGAGTTTCGTGTGTTACATCAGCGCTTAATTTAACTTACTTTAAATCGTGTCAAACCAGATCGAATTATATATTTATTTTAAAAAGATTAAAAAAAAACGTTTGAAATTAATTAAAATGTTATTTCAAAGGTAAAATATATATCATATATTTATATGTATGTTTGAATTCATTTCGCCTTCAAAACAGAGTTAAAAATTAAGCACTGACAGATACTGGATATTGCATGTTGCTCCAGGTTGTTGGAGGTGTTATTGCACTTCATGGTTTATTGTCAATGTATGTGTATATTTTTGTTAATATTTTGAGAAGCACTTTCCTAAAAGTACTCTACAGTACATTTGATTTGAGAAAGTATATACTCATTGCTTTGCTGTAAAAGCCAGAAAAAGTGTTGTATATTTAGAAAAAACAAACAATATACAGTCATTCCTCGTTAAATGGAGGTTCGCCAATAGCGGACTTGCAGATTTTTTTGTGTATTTTACATGCTTTTTTTTAACAGCATACAGTATGAACACGATTGTGTCCGGCGTCCTATTTGGCTAAGGGAGAAACACATTTCTCGTTTCACGTTAGAACGAGGAATTTGAGTATGAGTATGTTTAAATAAGAAACAACTGTGAGAAAAAGTTAATGCCTGTCTGAGAAAAGTGTAAAGAAATGTGTGGTAAGGGATTTTTACGGCCTTAAAACGTGTATAATTATTGTAAAAAATAAAGCTGGTTACCTCGATATGTTTTAAAAATAACCCGCAATAAACAAGGGACCACTGTATTGTTGTTACTACAGTATCGCAATATATTGCAATATATTGTATTGTCACACATGTAATCATGATACTTATTGTATCGCCAGATTCTTGCCAATACACAGCCCTAATATTTAAACTCTAAATATATGACGTTGTTAATGTAAAAAAATATAATTGCAATATTGGGTGCATTAATTAATTAATAGATGGACTAATTCTCTTTCTTGTGTTTAAAATAATGGGTGGGACAGGCAGTGGATGTTGCTGACGCAGTTTGACACTTTGATGGCTAAACCGAGACAAGAGCGAGTGGCCCGAAGACTGGATTAGCATAACAAGCCATCTACTGACAGGTTCCTCTCGACACTGAGGGAGGAGGGTGGGAGCATTATCCGTAGGGAGGTTGGTAAAGTTGACCAAGGATAGGGATGGTGGAGGGAGTGAAGGGTGGGGGGGGGGGGTGATTCAGGGGTACCTCCAGATGGAGTTAGACCCACAGCAGCTGGGGACTGACTCTACTACTCTTGCTGTGTCACCTATTGTGTATGTGTCTGTCAGCTGGTATATGGGCCTACATCACTTGGTCGTGCAAATGTCATGCAAAATGTCACTCATCTTTACTTTTGCGTATATTTCCCGGTGCCGTTTAGGCAGCAGTAATGTGTAATGCTGGTGTGCAGGCTTCCTAACAACCCTAATTGGGGATCATTATTGCTTGCTCTTTCCTAGACGAGTCTCATTGGACTTGGGAAAGGATTGATTGTGAATCTCTGTCACCTACCATTGACCTGCGTTCCCCCCCCCCCCCCCCACGGAATACAACACTTACTGATGGTGATGATGATAATGATGATTGCGTTTAAGCTCCTTCTGGTGGTCAATGGACGGTCATTCTCACTGAGATTTAAAAGTACGGTATTCTTTTTAAAACTCATTACGACAGAATCATCGCAGGAGTTTCTCACACAGCGTCTGTAGGAGGGATTTAGTTCTCCGAGCACTGGACTCATTATCTGGATTAAGAGTGTGTTTTGACACAAGTGAACACCATTAGCAAAGTTGGCAGATAAACGGTTGGAAAAGCTGTTTCTTGTGTGTGAGTAAGTGATTTCAGTTGTCACAAGACCCTGTTCTTTTTCAATCGCTCCCTTGATATCTACTTTTTTGCCTATTTAATTTGGTTGAGATCTGCGTCTGTGTGTACTTATATTGTTAAACCACATGAAGCTATGTGCTGGCCTGTAAACATCTTAACACCTTTGGCACTTTATGCTCACTTATTTAGGATACAAGCTCAATGGTGACTCCTGTAGTCCTAAAATGTCCAATTTTGTTCCATGAATTGTAGATTATATCTCAATTGTTTTCCTGTTGTTATCCTGATTTTGCTAATTTACCCGGCTGGGTGGCTTCAGTATATGTATGCAGCAGTTGGTTGTTTTTTTACTCGCTTTAGAACATGCCAAGATAGATTTGTCTGTATCGGTTCTAAAGCAATAGAATATTTTGGTATTGAATATTGTACATTTTAGTGAATTTAGAAGCAATGAATCATATTCCCAAAAATATATGACATTGCAATTAATAATGATCAGCAACTGATTTCATGTTACATGTTTTATTTCACAAAACAAATGAAAAACACACAACTCGCTATTGCTTTCAAGTATTTATTTACACCAGATATTACATTTTTTTTAAAGTCCTTAAGACAATTGTTTCATTACTTGCGATCCAGGTGCGTTTATAGCAATTTATTTAAATGTTTTCCAGGAAAGAAATCTGCATTAACAAGCTAACTTTAACAATTGTCTCGAGTTGTTCGTTGGACCAAGGACACAGGATTGATTGTAAGAGAAAATAATCATAATGGTTCAATGATCATTTGTATGGTCATTATTCCGTGCGATATGCATATCGAAAACACGTGCGCTAAATTAAATTGATCAATCAGTCAGTCAGTCAAATCAAGCATTTATTAAATTTGCACGTTCATGTTCTGTAAAGTTGTCAATTTGTACTTCTATGTCTCATTGTTGTTTACATCTTGGTCTGTCTGTCAGCTTGCTAGGCTCGGTTGCCGTGGCGACACGCCGACTTAGCGCGGCTCAGTATATACATGAGAGTAAGACTAACTTATGAACGCTACTTGAACCCAAGTGATCCAGTTACTCAACTCTTTCAACCTAACATATTGTAAGAACTTTTCATCTCGTCTCAGTTGTTTTCTTATAAGATCGTGAGACTTCCAAACAAATGTCAACCTGGCCGTCTTCGCCGAAAGCTAATGAGCTAAGTTGTTAGCGTCAGGTCATTTTAAACTGCCAGCGGCGCCTCTCTGATGTCGCTCAGTTTCGCAGGAAACCAATGCAAGTCCCGCGAAACTGAGCGTTAAAAGTGATATGTCGGCACCGAAACGAGGAAATAAACAAAAGGGAAATATCGCATTTTTTTCCTCATTTAAACCCCTGGACCTCCCCTACAGTACTTGCTCCTGTGCTCGACTGCTCGTGCAATAACCTCGATATCACAATTCAAGACACCAGTATCGAATATCGCACATATTTCCAATATCGTGCAGCCCTATTTTCTATTTTCTATTTACTAAGTACTTGTGATGCATTTTACTGAATTGTGACAGCTAAGGGGACATCAACACAATTCAAGACAAATCAACATAATAATAAATATGAATTATTTCTATAACAATGATTAAGAGTCACAATAAGAGTTTGTTGCTTGCTCATGATTTTAATGATTGATTGTGATGATGTAGTGTCAGTTAAGTTGTTTCTTGCTTTAGTTAAAGTTGAAATAACCCTCATAAAATGCAACGATTCTCTGTAAAACCAGTCTAGTCTAGTTAAGTTACCCCTTGGTGATCATTTCTATCATTAAGATGAAGTAGTCTTGGTATTTAGAGATTAATTCATTCTCGAACATTAGTTAATACCAATTTTTGTAATTTAGGTAAAAAAGACCATTTCAGGTGATTCATGTTTTTTATTTAGTACTTTGCAAAATCTTCAAAATTGTAATTATGAATTTATAACGCAGCAATAATTACATATGTAAATATAGTTTAAAAAAATGTCCTAAACTTTCTGACGAACAAATGCAAACTTATCAAGTTTTTAGCTTTTTTTTTTTCAATATTCTTTCAAAGAAAGGTCTTTGTTAACGACGCAGACTGTGGCCTGGCCTTAATGTTGGTAATGAACGTTGTGACGCAAGGTCTGCTGAGTTTTATACCTCCACATGATCCTACAGTATAAAGATAACATTATCATATGAGGAAATAAAGCTATCTGTTTCGCTTGAAGTGTTTTTCCACTGAATCTTGAAGTCGGGATGTAGGTTTGTGGCATGTTGTCAAATGCGTCATTCATTAACGATCCCTGGGAACATTCCCTTTGAGCGAGCTGCTGCGCCTGTGTTGTTTGTGTGGCCTTATATCGTCTAATGTAGTTTGATTTGAAGCCGACACCCATAAAAAAAACGCACACTGGTTTACATGCGACTCGTAACTCGAAGACACAACCTCAGAAGCGCCAAATGACGTCTTAATGGCAGCAGGCTTTTGGATTTGCACCTGCAGTGACACTGCACGTGTGTGTAAACAAACATTCTCACTTACTTTGTACACCAACCACTTCAAGCAGTTTTGTCTCGTGTAGTGAAAGAAGTGCTAATGAATGCAGTGCTCATTGCGAACAGGCCAAACCAAAAGTTGTCTGATCTTCCTTCGCCATGAGAGATTTTTGTTGTAAACATCTTGTTCCAGGGTCAGGAGGCTGCTGCTCAGCATATGTTCTACTGATGCTCCATTGACTGCTTTTTAACATGATCTTTATTTTCAGTGGAGATCAAATGGATCAGCTGTCTCAATGTGTGTGTTAATTCAGCGGATGCCAACTTAACTAGGTGTACAGACGTCACACAGTGTACAGCTTCAAGCCTGTAAACTGCAAAAGATCTAAAAGCCAACTTCAGGATGCAGTGTGAGGACACAAGTTAGTTTCTGTGTTCTTGCACTTTGATTAAACACCACAGCAGTGTTTTTGCTATACTTTATTATGCATTCTCCTCATATGTTTACCATACAGGACTAAGAGAAAGCCTAACTCTTCACCCCATAGAGGGCGTCGTACAGTTGTGTGCAGTGCTAACGATCCAGGACTGTCACTCCCGCTGGGATGGATGAGCCGGCCAAACCTGCACTCAGGAAGCCTCATTAGGATTCCTTTTTAATCCGTCTCTGACAGGACTGGCCCAAGACTGGGATGTCCCCACACACACACACACACACACACACACACACACGCACACATGCAAACACACACATGCACACACACACAAGCACACACACACATGCACACACCCCGCGTTGACACTGTGTTGAGACCATTACACCTCACACACGCCCAGACAAATGCACTTTCTTCATGCACAATGAGCAGACTGGCCATATACACATGCGGACACATTGTTATGGTAATGATGTGTTATTCTTCCAGCAGCAAGGATCTTCCATCATCCCTCTGTCACTGCTCATAGAAATCCTCTACAGATCATAAGGGCTTATTATGGGTGATTAGTTAATTTGAGGGCGGGACACTTTGGAAGGTGGTTGGGAGAGAAAAAAAATCGTTATTCTCAGCTGTCTCTCTACATCTTCCTCGCTCTGCATTCTCTCTTTATCATCTTTTCACTTCCTCTCTCTTCACTGAGATATATTGATCAAATCATTGACTGTACTATCAATAATCTCCTCTTTAGTCGTGCAGTGATCGCCACTAATGAACTGGCCATGTTGTCGCACCTCTTCTCTCTCTTCTCTCTCTTCTCTCTCTTTTCTCTCTTCTCTCTCCTCTCTCTTCTCTCTCTTCTTCTGTGGCTCTTTTATTTCTTATGTGTGAATACTAGTCAGATACAAGCTACACTCAAGTGTAGGTTATGCCCTGTAAGGTCGGACCGTAACCCTGCTTTACCAGTAAGACTGTGTATGGCAGGCATTCACGTTACCCCTTTAAGGTCAGTATATATCAAAAACACTCTCTTCACATTTTGGATCAGACTGGTCCATAAGTTGGTCTTGCTTCTCGCTAACCCAATTCAACCCAATGCTAGTAGGCCTAAACATATGAGATTTACAATTAGTAAAGATAAGTACTGACAGAGAATAAAGAATTACATCCACTAATACTACCTCCAGAAAAGAGTATATGTTTTTTTTCTATCTGTCTTTGAACAAAATCTAATTTAAGGTTATTTTTACGTACTGAGATAATATAACAAGGAACATATGGCCAAGATTTGCTGCTGTTCTAAAGTTTAATCTGCATTTTGTTGTTTTGCCATTCACTTGGCTTCTTCTTGCTGCTGCTACTACCATGTTTATTAATAGAAAACATTCCCTAATGTAAATTGTTAGTGTAATTTTAAAGTATAACGCTACTTAAATGATAAATATTATTCTCACAGGCATCTGTTGTATGATGGAGCGAAAGATGGCTTTAAGGTATATCATGACTTTTTCACATTATAAAAAAAAAGGGATAAAAGGGTTAATTTACTGTTGTCGTGTTTGACATGTCCTCTTAGCAGAATCGATAATGCTTCATCTTTATAATATTAGCCAAGCTCGGACCGTAGATTGATCCCCGGGCCTCTGTCAATTAGACAACACGAAAATATGTCAGAGAAATAAAAAAAAGCATGCCATGAAGAAACATGAAAGAAGTCCGTCATGTCTGCGGTCTGCGCACCATATGTGTGCATGATGGGTGTGTGTGGCGGCCGTATGTGGAGTTTGTGTTCGCTGTGGATCACAGGCAGCTGCCACAGCGTGGGCTTTGGGCTTCATTATGTGGTTCTAATGACCCGATGACAACTCTTCACTATTAGAAGAAGTCCGTGAACAAATCTTGCATCTGGACAGGGAGTGATCAATACAGGAAAAAGGGATAAGAGGATATATATAAATATGTTTGTGGCACTTAAGTCGTCCAATAATGTGACTTCAGCTGTTTGGTCTGAGCTAATTCCCTTTTAATTATTAACACTGACATTATTAGGCTCTCAGTATTAAAGGCCATTTCATTACAGCCGGACGACACCCTCAGGACCGTCTCTGACTTCTGCTCTCCTCTCCCCTCGCTCCGTCATTGGCAAGTGCCTCACGCTGATGACACGTTCTGTTAATGGTTGCTAAAGTCAAGCGTTTAAAGGAAAAGTTTCATTGAAGACCCTGAGACGGATGGGGTTCAGCCCACTATGAAAATAAGTTGCTTTGCATTAAATTCCCCACGGAGCAGACCACAGGGGTGCCTTGCTTCCTAGGACATGCTATGCTCCTTAAGCCATCAGCCACGGGGAGGGACACCTAATTGAACATGATAAAGTGTAAAGTTAATTACCCCTCACGCCTGTCACTGATACCCCCATGAGGAGGGGCAGCCCTGGGCACAGCTGTTGGTGTATGTCTGATGTGTGTATGTCTACATGTGTGTGTGTGTGTCTGCTTCAGAGAGGGTTGGGGTGACAGGACAAAAGGCAAAGGGGTTCCCGGGAGAGCTGTGCAGTGGATGATGGCCACAATCGTCTTTTAAAGACACTTCTGTCCCACTGCAGCGCCGCTACTTAACACGCCTGTCCCACAACCACGCACTAACACACAATGATCTGCAGGTTCACAGTGGAAACATTCACATCTTGACTCTGCTTGTTTTATGGTATATATGACTTCTGTCCATTTTATAATGAGTCTTTAACATGATATTAAACTTTGATGACGTTCTGGGAATACACTCGGCATGTATTGTTTTAGAGACAACGCACGAAAAAAAGTTTTGTTAACCTCCACATTCTTCTGGCATTTGTTTTAAGGTGTTGGTGCCGCCAGCATGGCTAAACTCACCTTCATGGTTGGAGGAGTGGAGGAGGAGTACAAGGCTGCACAAGAGTTGCTCACTTGCATGGGAGACAACGTCATCTATTGTGGACAGATTGGAACTGGTCAGGTAAAAGATAATTCACCGTCCTATATATCATAACATATTCAGTCCAACTTGTACTGTCAACATCGCATTCAAGTCCATTCCTGTCCAGTTGTTGTCATAAGTCATGAGTTCAAAATTTAAATTTCATTGTAATGTCATATTTAAAGATTCGGAATCGAGTGTGTTGCGTCAGACTATGAATGTCTACTTCCATTCCCTAATACTGACAATGTCTTACCTGCTGTAACTTGGTCTGGTCCTCTCTAGGCTGCTAAGATTTGCAACAACATGCTTCTGGCAATAGGAATGATTGGAACAGCAGAGACCATGAATCTCGGTATCAGGTGAGTTTGGAACACTGTTAGAAACTGTAAGTAAAAAAACTATATAAAAAATAAAAGGAAATATGTGGAGATCCAATTAATGATCAGCCCTTGCTGAACATCCAATATTTTGGTTATATAATCGGGTTGTGAAGGTGGCAAAGAAAAAAATCTCTCATCACACCTTCAACATGCTACATTATTGCGCACCAATCAACAAATATAGAACCAATAAGTTACCTGAACATGGTAAGCTTGGAATGTGTCAAATGTTTTAATTGATCCTATTAAATGTGTAATAACACAAATTGACTGTTGTGTGTTTTAAAATGTTTGTGTCTTTCTAATTGTGTATGCATGTCCAGGTGCGTGTGTCTGAAGTGGACTTTCCAGAGTAAAGCTGTGTTTGAGGGCTGATATATCTCGACTGAGCTCGAGAGGCAAAATTGGCATGAACAGTCAGACATGAATCTTCGCTAGGCCTCTGACTTACGGAGGCGTTAAGATGCGACACAGATTTACACATTGACACAAACACTTGCACATACACACACACACAAGATTTCCACCTAAATATTATATATATTTTTGTATCAGTGTTATAATAATCATCTTAATGAATATTTAGAGTTTCTGTTAAACACACAACGTGCATGATTAATATGAAAAAGTTCCTTTTTAAAAGGTAAGTACAATGAATTGATTATATACTTAAGTAGTTTTTGTGTTTTGATCATCAGAAAACGTGTAGTTAAATACCAATTGTTGAAACCATGTTCCAGAGACATGGCTAGTTTTGTCAAGTTTTCTTCAATGAACTCATTAAAACTCAAAACCTTCCTCCTAAACAAACAGCTCACTAGACTAGCCAGCATTAAACCACAACATCATGGGTTAGATGTTGAGTCACTTTACTTGCTCTTGTATTGGTTGTCACTAAATGTGAATTTTATAATTGACCTTTGTCACAGTCTGTAAATACTCACCATGAGAAATCATTTTGTCTCTTCACTGTGAAGCGCAGTTCATATCAATGTTGGGAAACTACCCCCAGGCAGTATCGAGTCATTTTTACTGAGTTTAATTTTGCTGTTTCATCATTTGATATTGAATCAGTGGTTGATGTCATGGATGACTTTATGAATTTTAATATTAGTTTGTCATTCAGTTAATGGCCTGTTTGTCCTTTGAAACTGCATCTTTTTATCATGGCTATTTATTACCAAAAGACCAACTGACTGCTTATACATAAAATATCCAATAGATGCTTTTTATTTTGATTGGAACAACTGTCGTCCTTTTCCCGGTGTATTTCACACTTTCTATTCCCCCCGTCCTGAATGATTGTTTATACTTTTGTGAGACTGATCCATCTTTACTTTTAACCTTTTGAATACATGAATGCTTTATGTGTGCTTCCGCGTTCCCCTAGTTGTTAGCAGTCGATCTCTGAAGCTTTATTAGAGCCTTCGACACACACTGTCATCATTTAGAGAGAGCCTAACACCCGTAAATCTCCTGTGCTGCATTGCAGCCTCGCTGCTTATGCAGACAGGAATCTCCTCGTCGCTAACACGCCGCCACACTTGGACTGAGAAGTCGCAGCTAATTTATAGGGAGAGGCAAGTTTTTAAGGCTGGATTGATAGTCAGGCCTTCCCAAAAGTGCGTGAAGGCAGGTTACCGTATATGCACACAACACTTTTTATACACTCTGTTCTCTAGCAGCTCATTTGTTCTTAGATGGAGACCATGTCCAACAGAGCGAAACCTTCTCTTGGAGCAGAGAGTGGTCACGCGTGACAATTATGAACACACACACACCCTTTACCTCCTATTTCTTATTCAGCTTTTTCATATTTTATTCTCTCCTTTTAATCCCTACTTTTTCTTCTGCCCGGAGTCATTTCTGCATGCAGTCAAGCAGTCAGTGAAAATGAGAGGACATGTGTGGCAGCAGTGATTTTAATGATGAAATGGAAGTAATGATATGAGGGTGTATTACATTTTACATCTTAGATACACCTGTGCACGAGGGCTGTAAGAAAATATCAAGGATATCCTGTTGATATTCAACAGCACTGTATCAATTTGTTTATTTATTTTTACTTTTTGGCTTACAAATTGTATTTCACTTTTACTTTTTTTAAAGGTTTAGTTTCCAAAAGTGTGTTTAAAATAAAACAATTTAATTTATCTTTTTAATGTACAATTAACAAGATTTTTTGCATACATTACATTCTCTGCAGCTAAAAGAACAAGAAAACCGCTTTTAAAGCTGATGTTTAGAAATATTTTGGTACCTAAACAAATGAAAGCATTTGCGACTTTGTCAAGAGTCATGTGGTCTGTGAGTCCTGCAACGCCAAAGTCAAATTCGGACAATACTACAAATGTATTCTTATTCCTTCAGTATAGCAATATATCGCAATTTATTGTATCGTTGACCTGGTATCGTGATACGTATCGTATAAGATAAAACTTTAGCCATATTATTATCAATACACACCTCAACTGTGCACCAAACCTATTAATGAAATCCTGCAATACCTGCCAACACACACACATATCTGTATTTTTGTTGGGTAAAAATTGCCTTTATATCTGCACGCACACCTCATTCTTCAATTGTTGTTCAAATTAATTCATGCATATCGTATGGTGAGATGAAAGTTTGTTGGTAAAAATGTTTGTTGCCATTGTAAAAGAAGACAGTAAATGCTTTGTCTGTGCGCGAGCTTGTTATGTCTTTAATGTAATAATAAAGGGGAAACCGACGGGGCTTTCTCTCTTGTGGCGTCTTACGAGGATGAGGAGCTAATCGCAGTGAAACAGTTTGACTGCACTGCAAATTAACTCCACCTGCAAGCACATAAACACCCTCCATATTCTCTGTTCTCCCATCTCTTTAATCCGCTCCACAGCGCCACATGTCTCTCCTGCCATTTGTGACCATGTATGTTTATCCGTGTCAATCCTGTTAAAGTGTGACATGTCCGCTTCACGCAGATTACAATGAGCAAGAATCACCACTGCGTCAGCTAATAACAACAGCGGCATGAGTGGTTTTGTGTGTGCGGGTGATGGAACCAGGAGGGGAAATTCATTGATTTATCGTTAACAGAGGACAACAGCTCCCCGTCAGCGTCTCTGGTCGCTATAACAAACGATCTGTGCGCTCGGACGCGCTTTATTGTACCTCCGCCAGTAACCTTTTCAGCTGCTGACCCAGAACGCTGGGAGGGGCTACCGGCTGTTGTGTGTGTGTGTGTGTGTGTGTGTGTGTGTGTGTGTTGAAACTGGTGGCTTGTGTGCGATGTCAAACATATGTCCCCCAGAGTCCTCAGACAGGGAGGTGTCAGCAAGCGAGATGAGGGGGAGGAAGAGGAGAGCAGATCAAATGGAGGCAGAGGAAAGTGGAGGCAGCAGCATAGTGGGGGATGCTCAGAGAGATAATCCAAAAAAAAAAAAAAGCCATCATGAACAAGACAGCCACTAAAGAATTGAGAGTGAAAACACATGTTTATAACCGTATACATGCACTTATTCACTTATGCCACATTTCCAAAAGAGTCCTTTTAAACTAGAGACAACAGAATCGGAGGGAAACACATCAGGGAGAAACGTGGAGCGCATGTTAATGCAATTCTCATTCTTAATTAGTTCATAGACAGCTAATAAAACTGTGGTAGTAATGTCAGAATGAGAGCCAGGTGGAGGAGTGGAAGGGAGGGCTATTTTGGCCTTAAGGACCCATGATGGTTTAATAGTCTAATAGAGAATAGAGTTGCGGGCCTGTTAGAAACACTGAACTGAGGCTTGATGTGGTCAGACTTGCATCGGTGGTTAAAATGTTAATACACAAAAGCTACACGACGCAGGGAAACTGAGGGAGTGACACCCACACCCATCCCTCTCTGAGGCTTTGGCGCTCTCCTGCTTACTTGTCTTTTAATACGTCTCCATCCCGTTTCACAAAGATTTTTCCTTTATCATATAAAAGTGGGTTTTCCCTAAAATGGGGCAACGGAGGTGAAAGCCTGCTGCTATAAGTGACCGCGATGTTTATTGCTCCCCCGTGCTGAGCCGCAACACCACCACCGCCTCCTCCTCCTTCAATTTCTGTTTTTCATGATACAAGGATGATGAAGGATAGATATGCTAGTAGACATCAATACTACATTAGCCAGCATTACAAAGCCTTTAGCCATTAACACTGAGAAATGGTCATAGTCGCGCATGGGGTTCAACTGGGGTCACCAGTTAAACCCCCCCTTCCCCCACCACACACATCTATTTTCCAGTTGTGTCCATCTACATTTGTACCACAATGTGTCACTTCTTAAAGGGTCAGTTCAAACAAAATGACTCGTTTTCTACTCGACCTCATGTCGACTAAGGGTTGGAGTAATCTTTTCTTTTTTAGAGTTAAAGGCAAAAAGGTTTGTTCCTTTTAATGTAGCAACTAGTGCTCAGTTGTCTTTGTCCATAAAGACAGTAGATTCTGATCCACAGACCTCAGAGCCCGAGCTGGGGTGTAAGTCTGGATCAGATCACTGATGGTAGAGCCTGACCATAAATAGCTCTGAAAGTAAGAATTGTAATTAAATTGTAACAATTGTAATACGTAACAAGTTGATGGAGGATAACAATGATGATTCAGACATTCAATCTTTTCTTTTCCTAGACTGGGTTTGGACCCAAAGCTGTTGACAAAGATACTTAATATGTCGTCTGGTCGCTGCTGGTCCAGTGATTCATACAATCCAGTTCCGGGTGTCATGGAAGGAGTTCCCTCTGCCAACAACTACCAAAATGGGTTTGGAACAACTCTTATGGCCAAGGTATTAGTTATATGTGTCTTTTGTCATGTTTGTCTTTTACAAAATGTGTCTCTTGTTTACTTATACATGTCTTGATAAAACAGCAACCAACTTTTTGTTAAGTAGTTAAGAAAATGTATACTTTCTGGTCTTGTCATTGTGTACTTCTGTCAAAGTTCCGAACATGTATTTCTTAAAGAGTGAAGCTATACGGTTGATGTACTGATTTTTTTATCTCCTTTAATTTTATGATACGTTTAAATTCGATTTACTAACATTTGTCCATATTTTGACTACATGTACAGTATATTCGTTGTTGACATATGTTTTAAGTAGTTTTAATCAGAAAATGTTGTTCTAAAGTATTTGAGCTTCAACATATAGCCAGATTTTTTACTTGTCACGGTGCTTATAACAGGACGACATGATCACAGTAAAGCCAATACTTTTTGACAATAAACTATATGTTTTGGCTTCATTTATTATTCCATTTGTTTGGTAAGAAGGTATTGTACATAAAGAAGGCATTCAAAGTTTGTTTTGTTTTTTTTTATTTAGCAAAAATGTCTACCGTCATACTTTATAATGTCTCCTCTTAGGATCTTGGTTTGGCCCAAAACAGCGCCACTCACACTAAGACGGCCATCCCACTCGGGTCCTTCGCACACCAGATCTACCAAGTCATGGCCTCTAGCGACTATGCCAACAAGGACTTCTCGGCTGTTTTCCAATTCCTCCGCGAGGAGGAGGGACAGTGAGCGAAGGGGAGGCCGGGTTGACTGGGACACACAGACCAAAAATACATTAAGCTGTGCTGTAATTAACCTGTGCTAGTGATCCAGGTGATTTTATAGACAAGGTTTATTCTTACGTAACTTATTTTATTGATTGTGTGTGATCACATGTAAGTCAAGCACTCATGTCTGTATAAGTATATTGTTTTTAATGATTGGTGTCCACCTGCATGTTCCTTTGGTAGCCATATGGTTGTATGTTCATATTGTATAGGTTTGTATACTAGTTGTATAGATTTTAGCTGGTTATTTTTATTTATATATGATTTCTATAGCACAAGAAATCTTCATAAACGAAATACATCCGTCTATTTTTCTCCAGATAGTTCTGTAAATTTTTGCTAGCATATATTATGTAGCACAATGTAGGATTCTGACCTGTACTATTTGACAGTGCACTTCTGTTAATAGTGTTGGAGTATAGGAAATGTGTTGAAGATTATATTTGAAAAAATATTTGTTTATTTTGTAGTAGCCCTTTCTTACGCAGATTCTGTGTCACTTTTGGCTTTTAAATAAAATTTCCCAATTTGACATAGTAATTGGTTTGTCAATGGATTGTATCTGTTATCGATGTATCATGTTATCGATGTGTCGTTTTCGCTGTCTTTAAAGGATCAACTCCAACTACGTCAGAGCCATTTTAATACTTATCTCTGCTTTAATCACAGCAAAAGATTTTCTGAAAAAATGCTTTTCATTTACAAAGTCAGAAATGTTTTCAGAGCAAAAACTGTTTTTATTTAAAGGCGAGGATGCTGTTGTCTCAAGTGTGTTCTCACTCCAAAAATAGATGGCAATTGTCAAAGTAGACCATGCCCTATATAAGCATATGAGAAATACACAAGGGTGGGCAACAGAATATTTAAGACTTCAACTGTTCTGTATTACAGATTTGACTGTTAATTACTCAACTACTACCTGCAGGAGACTGGAAGTGATGTGACATAACCTGTTGCTACTGATACATGAAGACAGCCCATAATTCTAAGGTATTTGTAGCAAAATGATCATAAATTGTTAATCTCCAAACCTTCTGTGTCGCTGTGCCAAGTGCGATCGGTTAAAGAACTGTGCGATTATGGAAAACCATAATGGTTTAAAAGTATACCCAGTTCAAATTATCTGAAAAATATTGCTTATTGTTGTACAAACTTTCTTCATTTCCACCGACTTTCGAAGCCTATATTTGCTTTGTCATCAATATTCTGAGCAGACAATTGGAGAGAATTCCCATTCCCCCATTGTTTCACCCAAGCTATTTAGCAGCAAAAATACTTATTGTCAATAGCTGCACTAATCTCAGAATGATGCCCTTATTTCCACCATTACAATGAAAGCAAGGAGGAAAAAACGAATGCGGTTTCTGTTTTATTCAACACTTCTTTCTTTGGGGCGTTTGGAGTTTTCGCTGCATTTTATGGAGCTGCTGTCGTCTAAGCGGTCGCTGCATTTGTAGCAGACTGTGGTGAGTTCTTTGTGGCAGGAGTTATGTGTTGTTTTGTGAGGAGCATGCACTTGTCTTGTGTGACACTCTTATCTTCTTCTGACTACAAAGAGTCAAAAAAAAGTTTATCCAGATGAAGATTAAATCAGATTGGCCATCATCTCACCAGCATCACCAGCATGTGTGGAGAAGACAATAGAATCTCTCCGAGGTCAACGTCTGCCTCTGGTCAGACCTGCTGAATTAGGCGGCTAAGCTGATTCATATTTGGGTGTTTTAATTTGCTCGCGTTTTATAGCAGGCTGCTGAGCCGGCGGTTTCCTCATTAAAGGACACATGAAAGCAGTCTGTAAAGGAGCCGTGGTGAGACCGGCTTGTACTGACGTCTGAAGGGGACGCGGGAGACTGAGGGGCAGACTGAGCCTCCAGCCAGTCGGTTTGAACCAGAGGGCCTCACCCTCCCAGCTAGTGGCGGGACACAAGGCACACCGCACTGGATTGTGATCTTAGTGGCCTGATGTGTCAGCAAGAGTTCACTTTTTGAGTGCTTGAACGTACCACTACCATATTCAGCTTAGAATTTAATACAGGTAAACTTAAACATCCCTTATCTACTTTAAATCAACACACAGTCTTTGATAGTGAGGACAAAACTAACACAAATGGCACCAATCCCAAAATAAATAGTTGTGGAACAAAACAACATCATAACTTTATGCACAACACATATGGTTTCGGATAAAAATGATAATTAATAACTGCATATTTGATCAAAAGGCATTGACAACTTGTAACATTGATAACATGACCCACACTATGATCAAATGACCCTGAAAGAGTTTAGAAAAGTATGGGAAGCAGAATAATAACTGGTAATAATTTATCCTGAATATCTAAATTATACAATGCAGCTTTATTTTAATCTTTTTTTAAACCCTAACCAAATTTACCAATATTAGAAATTAATTTATCTTTTTTATATCCCCTTTTAATATAACGATTTTATATGATTTTGAGTTAGCTGTTTGTCACCTCACATCCCGCATTTTCTCACCATACGCTTTAAATCAATATAATCTGATTTTTTTTTTTTTTTTTTAACTTTTTACCCTTGATACATATATAATTATATAAACTGCTTCTTTTTATTTTTTTTATCAGTAAATAATTAAGTCACTGTAAGTAGATGACAGGAAAGAGTCATGCATTTCATTAATAACACAATCCAACCAAGATTACATCATTAAGAACTGACGAAATGTAGCCCCAAAACAAATTGACATTGATAATGTTTGTTTTTTTTCAATTTTCAAGTACCGAAATCATATTCAGAATAATTTCCAGTAATTCCAAATCTCCAGTTGATAATAAATTGGATAGAAAAGCAGATGGAGTTTTTTGACCATTACAAAAGTATCGTGATGAAGAAGCAAATGTAATTTTAATACATTGAATACTGAAAAACTAAAGAAGAACTTTAAGATAAGTAAGTAAGTAAGTCATTATTTGTAAAGTGCCTTTCTCAGACCAGGGTCACAAAGCGCTTTAACAATAACAAACAATACACAGTTAAAATACATACTTTTAAAGGCCAAATAACATAGAGACAAACACAGCAGCCCCAAGAAAATTAAAAGCAAGCCTGCAGAAATAAAAAGGTCTTGAGATGTTTCTTGAAGGAGTCAGTAAACTCGATCGAACGCAGAAGATCGTTCTGAAGCTCAGGAGCTTGGAACCATCAGTAGATTCTGATCCACAGACCTTAGAGCCCGAGTTGGGGTGTAAGGCTGGATCAGATCACTAATGTAAGGAGGAACTCTGACCATGAATTTCAAAATTGATCCTGAAGAGTTTTAAGGATCAGGGAAATGAGTTCTTCTACTAGAGCAGGTCAGAATTCTCGCTGCAGAGTTTTGTATTAACTGCAGGCGAGACAGATCCTTCTTGTTTAGACACAAACACATGGATTATAAAAAGATCACGAGTTTATTCAACTTAATCTACGCTTTGTTTTTTTCTTTAATCCATCAATCCATTTTAAATCTAACTCTTTAACACTGCCAGGGGAATTGTCCCCCCCTTAGCCCCCTTATATCCAGCTAGTTAACCAGCTGGTCTTGACCCACCTTTGCCTCCCACCCCTCAACATTTAGCGCAAATCTCTAGTTGCTGCTATGATGAATACCTCGGGCAACTACAATCATTATTTTCCCATTATAAGTGCCGGTGGATCCTCTCAACTGTTTAACGACTCCATATTTAAGGAAGTGAGTGTGGAGGGGTCATAGTGCAGCGCGGGTTGAGGGGAAGGAAGATGGGGGGCACCGGCTTCGCTAAGCCTGCTGTGATCCATTTAAAATGTTTGCTAAGTCACATGTGGCTTAATTAGTGGCTGGAATTTGGCAGGTATACCAGCGTACACCGCCCGCCAGTACGTAACTCGCCCACATCTCGCTGTGTTGATGTTGATAGCTTTTTCCAAAAAGCCGCCAATAATAATCCCGCTCTTTATGAACACTCGCCCAGCTCCACACCCACTACACCCGCGTAAGTCTTCATCCTGTTTTTTGAGACAACATTCCCTCATCTTGAGTCATGGACTGCTCTTAGTTTCATTAGTGAAGATAATTCCACCGCAGACGGCAAGTCAGCAAATAAGGAGTCTCGATAGCAGCTCGTTATATGAATCTGTATTAGAATATCAAACCTTTTTAAAAGGTTGTAACACACTCGATGGCAATAAAAGAGGCTACAGTATATGAGCCACCTTCTTTCTGAACAGCATTTTCCAGCCACAAGTTGTAGCCTTGTTGAAGGTCTAGAAAAGTGCCTTGTGGACAAAGATATGTATTTGATTGGTCCACTTTTACAACCAGGTGTTGGACTTGATCAGTGTCACCATCACCCCGAGTACAATCTACTTCCCTAAGAGCCACCCACCACCTCCGTCCCCAGTGAGTAACAGAAACACTTCCCTTATTAATCACACCCTGTTGCACATGCTCAGTAGGTATTCATTGTATTAATTACTTTCATTGGAAGACTGATCATCGCCACTGTCAGAATCTATCACCAGCAGGTTCCCACAGTCCTCGTAACTAATAACCGCTGTCTCCAGCACTCTGTTTTTGCAGAACCCACCAGGGTGGGCGCCCAAATACACAGAAGAGGCACAATAGACACCCAAACACATAAATCTTTGCCAAGCGATTTTGCTGGAAGTAACAGGGAGGGCGGATGCAGGTGATGATTGTGCTGTTTTCTAATTGTAATGGCGGCTGAGAGGTCAGGTAGTCGTGGAGAACAACACAAACCCTGGAGGAAGAATCTGACAGTCTTTGGTCTCGGCTGGTTTGCAATGAAAAATGGATTCTTGAATCCCAACAAATATATTACGTGTAGGAGAATTCCGCTGGCAGATCGTGTAGGGACCACATGGGAGGGTTTCCCGACATCGCCTACATTTCCGTGCTTGACTTAAAGAAATGGAGCAAGTGAGCATCAGCTGCACATCAAGGCTATGTCTGAAATTATATTTGAAGCTTTCAGGCCAGAGCCATGGTGCTTTTCAGTCAAGTTAGCCCAGTCTAGAGATTAATGCACCTTTTGTTTTGTTTTTTAAACAAAAAACTGATAAATGGACGATTAATAACATTACAATAATATAGAATAGATATTTTGAATAGATTGAGTCACTGTTGGTCACTTTATTTGTTTTTTATTAAACTTAATAAAGATGGCCCATAAATGTGTTTACTAAACATGTGTTTAAAGGCATTTAAATAAAGTGGTGGGACAAATACAACTTCTATTATTCAGGAGATGTGTTCACTCACATTAACAAGAATCTAAAATGCGCTAAAGTTATTAAAACACTGACTATCCTACGTAAAAACCATAAATATGTGTATCAAACTTGGGGCATGGGTGCCAAATCCGGCGTGCCAAGTCCTTATTACTTGGCACGCTAGATGGTTTCGACAAAATCTATGTAGGTAAATAATCTAGTTGTTATCCTGACTCATAGTGAGATCCGTGATTTAGCTTTAATATGAACATTAGAGATTATTAGAATAGGATTTGAAAAGCACACTTCATTGCCGCACCCAAACCTTGAGAAAATTGAGTGTGGATTGAAGGACACATTCCACCCTTAACGGCCGCCATTTTAGTGACATAGACGACGCTAAACGGAAGATAGGTTACTTATGATGCATCTTCGGAGCAGATAACGGGGTAAATATCTTGAGAAAACACAACAACAATTATAACACAATGAAACAACTTAATAACTAGTTTCAATTTTGCGAAAAGCGCTGTCAAGTGTCTGCGATACAGTTCCAACAGCTGGTTGCAATCAGCGTTAAAAAGTAGTAGAAGAAGAAGCTGTCAAGTCATTTCCGGTAAGTGTGTAGCGACAGTGTTTGATTTGAGGCAGTACTACCCTGTAGAAGTGCACTGTCTTACAGTGTACTGTAAAGCAGTGCACTTGGAGACATTGCCCTGGTCTATAGTTACCCTAAGAAAGGGCAGAAACTCAAGTAAATAATGGTTCATATGAATATGATGGCTTTCTAAATGCACTTTACTTTTAGTATTTGCTTTACTTTTTAGTTTGCTGTAGAAGTAGAAATTACCTCCAAACTTCTGGGTCTAAGTTGCGAAAATGTTTTCCTGTCAGCTATACGGGGTCTTAATGAGATCTGAATACATTAAACTGCAGTGTTGCATTACTGCACTGTACTTTGTTTCTAATGTGTGATAGCCTTATCCTGCTCTATTTAAACTTCTCTTCATGGCCAATTGACCCGAAAGCTCATTTTCATCTGCAGCTAATTGAAAGGCGAGCAGATGAGTTGTTGTAGAGCGGCGGAGAGAAAGAGGCTGATGTGATTAGAGAAGTAAGAGGAGAAGTGCTGTAGCTCGCTAGGCCTCATTGATTAGTTGTTGAGCGCTGCATTGTTTCTCTCCTGACACTTACAAGCATTAAAGCTACATAAACACCCATAATTGCTTCATTTAGAGCCGAGTAAAAGGAAACACACACACACTCAGTGTATGAGAGGTGCGGCAGTGAAATTAAATGCATTTCAAGTGTTTTATTTGCAGAGTGGCTGGTGTGGGCGGATGCTTGAGAATGCAGTCCCTGATGCTGCACTAAGCAGGAATGATAAAAACATCCTCAGAGACTCGGAATGACAATAACACTCACTTTAGGGAGAGGCTGAAAATGGGAGGAACGCTGCTGACTGTGACAGATTATCACTCGACTATGTTGCTACTCAATTTGCTCTGGATGTCAAAAGTAAGAAACTGTCGACTTTTCTTTACGAGGGACAATCATTGTGTTTATCTATTAAGATCATTTGGATCTTAATGTCAGATTCTCTCTTTTGTACTTTGATAGTACTGGTCTGAGAATTATTTAGGGCTTTACCCGTGTCCCAGCTCAACTCATCCATCAAGTACCAAGAGTACGTGACAAGGCGTAACTGGCAGCCCTACCCTGCAGGGTCGTACCATTGACTGACTTCAGGGCTTCCTGGACTTGGAATGATGGGATTCCTCGCTCCTAGCTGTCATCTTTAATCCATCTACCAGTCCCACACGACTGAATCTTCATCTGTTACAAACACGCACCTAAATATTTCCACTTTTACTGCCAGTTGGAATGCTGAATCATGCCACGATGCTGAATCGACACATTGTTTAGGTGTCACATCCTTATATCTTTCTCCCTTCTTTCCTTATTCCTAACACCAACACACAGAGGTCACCGTGACTGTGCAGGTAAAAATAGTACCAAGAGTCTCCATCATAGCAGAAACAGCTTCATCACTGCCATAGACTGTATACTGGACTTCAACCCACAGTGGTGCACTCGTCCACTTCTATCCTTTATTTGATGCGATTGTCGTTTCTGTTTCCGCTGAACTTTAAACTTAAAGTCCAACTAAATCCGCTATTGTTTAAGCGCAGGTCCCAATGTTTCCTTTTCCCCCCTACCAGACAGAGGTTTCTACTGCATTCTCAACAAGCTAGTAGGTACATAATAATTAGAGATTGGTATTATATAAGTTAATTTCGAAAACATCTTTTGAAACAGTGCAGGTACTCAACAAACACCTAAAATAAAGTTCAAACTTTAATTATATAAATTAAGTTAATTGCTATTTTGATTGTTTTTAATTGAGTGCCTTATTAAGTCATCTGAAAGGACAGGGAATGTTGTAAGTTATTTTGCAATATATTCTAGATTATCGCTTCATATTTCTTCATAGTCGGATAGAGGTTTCTTCTGTAACATGTATGAAATGTGTTGTGTCTACATGAGTAAGCAGTTCATAGATGGTGTATCATGTTGGATATAAATCTATAATAAAAATGAACTGGGTGTACACGTCGATGCTACACTGTTAACTCTCTGAAGATTACCGTCTTATTGCTCCCAGATCAATACTGTCCAGTGGAGACGGAGTCCTCGCATCCTCAGTCATCCACCAAACGTACACATGCACCAGCCAATGATGTTTCCTATAGCACCCCAGATGACACTTCTTTATTGAAGAATGAATCATGAAAGGTGTTTTGGATAAATGCATAACAACAACAATAACTATAGGAAAATGGCAGCCACATAATGAGAATCCTGGGACCACAAGTGTATTCTTGAACTCAAAGATCCTGTGAAATATTTATGGAAACATCGTTTCGTGGGTGTTTCAGTTGTAATTATGAAAATTGGTAGCTGGACCTCAATCTCATATCGCTGCACAATTCTTCTGAATTTGCTCCCAAACCATTAGATGAATAGTGCAGACTTCAGCATCAGTGTCTGGCCTCTTTCGATCTTTTCTCCCACTTGCCCATCCAAGTCGTCTTCCAGCCCGTCAATCACGCCTCTCTGATAGGCCCATGATTACAATCGACACTCGAATGATTGAAGTGAATAAAAATCATTGCGGACGGTCAGCGTGAATCATGACCCCACATTAAAAGTTGCGTCTGGATCTTTACCCATCATCCTTCAGCTGTGCTTTATGATGGGAGATCTGGCTAAGATCCATGTCGCCTATTTTCCATCATTGCACACCTTAGGAGTGATCCTCGTCCTGCTTCTTCTGCTGCTAGAAGAAGGAACATTTGCTGCTTTGTGTCCTTGATGAGGCTTTGTCTTTGTGGAAAAAGGCTATTATTTCCTTTAATTAATAATCCATATGTACAGTATATAAGGTGTTGTAGTGGTAGAGTATAGTCTTTGTGTCAGTATTTTTAATTAAGTGTTTTCATTTCAGGCACGTTCATACACATTTTGGCGTGGTCCAGCTTCAATCATCTTAAAATCTGAACAATTGATCTCATTTTAGTCATAGTTTAACCAACACAAGTGTCTAACATGGGACCTTCGTCAAATCAATTTCACAATCCTAAAGATTTTACTAAAGACTTGAAAATACTGTGCATTAGGAATACATCAAAGAAAAAGATCTTTGGACCAAACCAAAAATGAGTTAAACAAGGCTGAAAACGGAAACACCGAAATAAGTCATTATGCAAATGTGATTGTGCACTAGCATCACTTGAACTATGGGATCGGAATTTCATATATATTAATGAGTGAATAAAGAATAGTGTTTGTTTTAAACTCTTCTATAAAGCTCCTGTCGGTCTGAAATCTGAAATATAATAGTGTCTTTCACAGATGTATTGGAACACGTCCACACCGCAGACATATGGACTGTATCCATTGTTCATTTCAAAACCAGAATCGGTGTATCTCATCTGTGCATCTATTCCAGACACGGAGGAAGTTTACTGTCAGATCCGACTTGAAGGACCAAATATGTCAGGTTAGGAATCTGTCTTTAGTTAGACACTGAAACAGAAAACACAAATCAGACATGGTACAGAGTCACAGAAGCTTTACTTGACAGGAAAGAAGAGAGAAACGACTAATTTAGATCTAATGTCAATGTCCGACTTCTCTTTGAAGCAAACAACTCTTTGGTGGCTTTTTATACTGTATAACAGTTGTTTAAGCTGTTTCAATATCACCAGCAGCCCATGCTTCGATTGTGTATCTGCTCATCAGAGACAGCATCATGTAGTTGTTACTCTTCGATGAGTGAATTCAGTTTAGCATCAGGCACGTTTGTACTGTACATCTCTGCTTCTTGCAATGACCTGTTATGTCATTGCTATTAAATATGATGTCCATATCTGTAGTTGATCATGGAATGCATAGAGAGTTCTATTGTATGTCTATGTCAAATTAAAAAGTATATATCCCATTTAAGTTTGTAAGTTAAGCTCAGTATCATCCAGAAAACGTTTGTTTGAAATATTTAGTTCTAAATATACAAAAAACTTTTCATGCTTAATCAAAATTAAAATGTATTAAGTTGTGTATTCAATGCTTTGTTCAGAAGCCAAAAAATGTTTCTATATCCGTGAGTGCTATTATGTCAACAAAATAATCATGATTTATTAAGCATATGCATATGCTTCTTTCTGCCTGACATGTGCACCCTTCATTTGACCTGGTCTACCCCCCCTACACCCCCCTAAAAACTTCACTGAAGTCTACATGCTAATTTACAAGCAAATCTTTTGAGCGGTTTTGGAGTCTTCAGTTAGTCAAGATCAGTTTACACACATACACAAACAGACAGACACACCTAGAACTCTTTCAAAGCTAATTTTCTAGCTAGGAATGAGTGGAGGGTTGTTTTGGGGTCATCAGTAGTTAGACCACATGCATATGTTTTGTCAAAACTGTTTTTTATTTAAATTACTGTAGTTGTGTATCTAAAGATAGTTAAGTTGATTTATAAACATGTTGTCCATGTTTAAGGTTTTCACATCTCAATTATTCTGTACAAAGAATGCAAAGAACACAAGAGCAACTAGTGAAAAATGTCCACAGTGCACGTTTAATTTAAAATGACGAGAGGTTATCCTGTGCCGGCCCCCGAACCTCACTATAAATCTGGTTCCGCTCCAAACGGACTCTACTAAGCACTGCACTGAACAAGTCGTTACACAACGTAAACTCAAGTCAGCCCAGAGTCTGGCACACTCTCTCAGGCCTCCTCCTAACCTGCCCGTCCTCATAAACCCGGCGCAGAGAGAGCAGTGTTTACAGAACGTCAGGAGTGGCTCACCTCTGATCTGCACCGCGATACAGCCCGAGAACAGAGGGAAGGAGAAGTGGAGTTGCAGGGAGGAAAGGAGACGCCAGGGGTTACATGATTGCAGGACAAACTCATAAAAGTTCCATTAACCCACGAGGAGTTAAAGAGGTCCTGTTTTCATCCAGCAGACAGTTGTCACAAACAGAGCATCACCATAAAGCATATCCTCCTTCCTTCCCCTTGATCTCTAGACCCCTCAGAGCCCGTCTTGTTTTTCCATCACTCTCCTCGCTCCATCCTTCTCTCTTTCTCACCAACCGTGCATTTTAGATTGACCTACATTAGATCACAATCATTCTTTTCTTTCTTCAATCGGCCCCGACAGGAACCGCTCACTAGCCCCCCCTTCCCTTAAACCTGGGTTCCTGTTCGCTGAGTCACGACCTGAAGACGCCACCGGTCAATCCGTTAGCGTCACTTTGTCTGTCTTATTAAAACCGTCTCGTCGCCCGCTCCGCTTCAGCTTTGATGTCCATCGACAAGATCGGACGCCAAAAAGGTCTGCTTCCTTAAACAAAATCAAAAGTTTCCATTGATTGTTCAATAGACCAGTAATAAACTTAAAATAAAACATACTTATCCATTAAGAATAACTATTTCTATCTAATAAATTAACAATTCAATAGATGTTTTAGAAATTCTTCACTTCCATTGACTTGTTTTTCATCCAAATCTGTATAAAATCCAATCGTAGATTTTGATCTGAAAGCTAGACTTTTGATTGGACTACTTGTGCCAATGTTTGTACCCCTGCAATGAAAAACATTTTGGATCTTCTAAGGCGGACGAGGGTCTGGTTACTATCCCTGAGGCGTTTGTTACGAGCTGCTCATAAAAAATGTCTTTGTTTTATTTATTTCTGTTCTGTTGATTCTTATTGTCTGTAAGGTTGTTTGTTTAAAAAAACTACAATATTTTGAGGCACTTAACTTAAATAAACCTTGTATCTTGGTGTGAAGAAACCGTACCCGATTAAACATTATGGTAAAAATTCCATTTTCATGCACATGTTTTTGTTCTATTGGCAATTATCGTATTTTATTCTGAACGTCGTCCATAAAAATAACGTGGATAATAAACATGACATGGGGCAAAAAAAGGTTGGGAATTCCTGTTGTAAGGGTTCCGGCAATTAAACATGGGGAAGGAAATGAAACTTTAAATCAGGAATGTCGAAAGTGTGTCCCTGTTCTAAACTGTGTGGAGTCAATGCTAATTCCAAAATACTGACTTATTTTTCCTGTCTGTCTGTAAATTTTGTGTTGAACTGGTTTAACACAGGAGCTTGTGTTAGACAATACTTGGTATGATGTAATTGTTTGGCCACTTTTAGTTTTTGACTTCAATGTATGTACGTTTGTATTATGAAGAATTATAACTAAAATATTTTGTATTATCATCCCATTCAATAGGAATCAAGTAAAAATATTTATGCCCAGCAAAACAGTGACTCAAGAGACAGTTAAGGTTCAATAAACCCAATTATGTTGTAAATAAATACACACTTTTTTCTTATTTGCATCCCAAATCATAAAATATTTATGTCTAATCCACTTTTGTTAGCATGGTGTAATAAGGCCCATCATATGTTCATTATGGTTAAAATGTTTTGGATCCCAGTAGAGCTCTATATAAATAATGTTTCATAAAATACTCAATATCCAAAATCTAAAAGTAGATTTCTATCTTTTTGTTGATGGTTTTCCATGTTTTTTCTTTGACAGAGGTTCTTGTTTGAGTATTATACTTAATGTCCTGTTATTATAAGCCAGAGCAATTGGTCTTTTTTTCTCGTTTTAAAAAAACAACTATATCGTCATTATTTGGCTTGTGTAGCACAATATGTTTGGAATTAACTGACGACCGATTACAATCGCTTTCAAATGTGTTTGGGCCATCAAGATAAATGACTTGAAACGAGGTCCACATTAGCCCTTCTCTATCTGAAGTTTCTGTGTGAAGAAAACATGAGTAATACCTGTACTCCCCATCTGACCCCACGTCTGAGCTGTCAATCACGGCACTTTTATAGTTTTAGGGAGGTCTGCTCTCAGCCCAACAGTGAGTGTACTTTCAAAACATCCATTAAGCCACTAAGCACACGCTCTTAGCTCAGTTTCTGATGCTCTCGCTATCTGGTACAGATATCTCCACCACCCTCTTTCCCATGGTGCAACAGTCAAGCCCCTATTGAACAGAAGATTTCACTTTTATTTGATACAAGCGAAAACACTCTATGACACCCAACACTGTTTTTGATACCTATAATTTATCATCAGGTCAATACACGTGTTCAATTATCACGTTTCTATTCATGCTCAATATGAAGAGGTCAAAGCAGATATATGAGCGTTGGTCAGCGACAGTCAGAGGTCAAAGAACCACTCGGCAAGTGCAGAGTTGTGGGGGAGGGGTGAAGTCAAAAGGACAAGAGGTGAGATGTTGCGTAGTGTGAAGCCCAGACATCCCTATTACCAGAGAAAAGGACCAGTGGGTTAAGTTTGACAGTCTCAAGACACGGACATAATGAGGATACATCACTGAAGCACAGAGGTTTTCTGTCACACACACACACACAACAGTTTTGTGTATCGACCGGGTTGTAAGTGATTTATATGCTTTATACACACAAAATATCAGTTGATTATAAAACAAACCCCATAAATTAAATGTAGTGAAATGTAATGAAAAATCTTTATTGAATTCATGAAATATTAATCTTATTTTGTTTAGATGCTTTTAGTTGGCAGTCATTTTGTTTCTGAAGGTTGTTTTTTTTCATTACTGGCATCCTGCTTTGAATATATTTGATATATGGTATAGATTTTTGATGACCAGGAGACTCCATCTTTGAACAATGTTTGGATGGTTAAGAAATAAATGTTGCATCAAATATTATGTATATTAACTTTGGTTTTATAGTTAAGAACATAAGTTTAAAGATTTTTATTTGGATACAATGACGTGCAGAAAAGACAGTTGAAAAGACCCCAAAGTCTATGACCCAGACTCGACAAGAATTGACCTGTAGTGGCCTCCCTGACCAGTTGAGTTTGAGACCCCTGGTCTTACTTTACATAAGGGTTCATCCTGGCAGCAAGAAAATGTACTTTAAAAAAAAAATGCTGGATGACTTTCTGAGGCCACCACTGTTGCAGAGCAGTTAAGCAGCCAGCGTGCAGTGAAACTAAATTGGATATGTCAAAAAGTGGACTCATCTGCAGAGAACATTGCTGCCAAACGAAAAGGCTTATAAATATTTTTAAATGATGGACAACGTATACACGCTACCACCGTCTATGAAAAACTAGTGAACTAAAACAAAACTCTGGATAAAACATTTTTTTAGTGTTCATTTTCTCACTTTTTAAAGAGATTTATATTTTGTCCTGGCCAAGCATTGCTTAGAGATTTTATTTGCTGGACTTATTTGTTGTAACGTACCAGGTAAGACAGTCAAATCTTTAATGAAATCGGTCTCACTATCATGACACCTCACTCAAACAACCCTTAACTTGATAGTATAGTTAGCACTGACAATATCTTGAATGTAAACTCCAGCCTCCTCCCTCACTCACTTATATCTTCATTTCATCATCACTCATCAGAGTAAGAATCAATTTAATTAAAAAAACAACTTTATTTTCTCTTCTGCCAGAGCTTCTATTCGATCAATATTGTGAAGGATGCAAACTGATCCAGATGGAAATTAATCTTGTTTTAAAGTTCATAATTCACTCACTCCTTACAATAAAATCTTTACTCTGAAGACCTAAATATATTTTCTTATGCTTAAGCATTTTACATTTAGTATGCATGTGATACCCTTAGCCGAGTGTGGCACAATTAAGTCAAGTCAAGTTATTTTATTGTCAAATATGCATGTATAAAGACATACAGCATAAATGAAATGAATTAACTCGCGTTTCTTTTTTTTACTACTGTTAATTACCATTAAACCTCATCCTTAGATTATAAAACAAGATACACATAGAAAACATGTAAGATGAAGACACACACTTTGACAATGGTTGCTTTTAAATGTTGGATATGTGAATAATGTCACACATTCAGACCTGAGAGGGAAAAAGAAGAGAAGGGACAGAAATCCAAAAAGGTGATGATTTTAACTTTTTGATGTCAATTGCTCATAAACCAACCAGTTCCACAATATTTAATGACACAGAACCATCTTCTCTTTAACAAATGAACTTTTAGTTCCAGTTGGGCAGTCATTTTCTCTACCTTGTAAGTTTCTGTGTGCAGTGAATTTTGATGTATATTCTTTTGCAGTTAACTACGGTATATGCGCCATCTTTACTCCTAGCTGTTAACAGTCCAAAATAATCTTAGTTTCATCTTTCACTACTCTTTCCACAGTTTACTCCTGGTACCTTTATAACGGCTGTAAACCTTTTTTTTTTTTTTTTTTACCAAATATCATGTTTCATGCTCTTTGATATGAAGTGTTTTCTGTTGTATCCATCATTGTTTGTTATAATACCAAAGAGAAGTAATGTACAATTTTGGTCGTTTTATCCTCCTGATACTATCCAGTTCTTTGTAAGTAAGTAAGTAATTTATATTTATAGAGCGCTTTTCAGGACCAGGGTCACAAAGCACTTAAACAATCAAAACAATACTCAATAAAATATATACTTAAAAGGTCAAGATAACAATGAGAACAACACAGGAGTTCCAGAAAATCAAGGAAATGCCTGCACGAATAAAAATGTCTTAAGATGTTTCTTGAAGGAGTCAGTAGATCCATCAGAGAGCTTGCAAAGAGTGTGTTTTAATGTGCTAGTAACGCGTAGTGCATGACTATTTTCTGTTAGTACATTTCCCTCATAAAGGTGGTCAATTATTTTCAATCCTTGATATGGCCTTTTTCTAAACATCTGGTGATTGAAAGATGGTAAAAATGCCATGTTATCGGTCATGGCATAGGTGTAGATAACTCGATAGGAGAACACATGTTAGGTATTGCTTTATTTTTTTTAATTTGATAAAACCAAATATATTTATTATAATGAAAACAATCAATCAATCATATATGAAAACAAAAACACGAAACATTATTTATAGAGAGTTTCTGGTATTAATGCTTTCATATTAATGGTTTTGTATTATCTAAATAACAGAAAATAACTGATATTTACGTCAGGTTTTCTTCAGTGGAATCTTTGGCACGTTTTCTCGTTCTGACTTGTAACAGACGTTTATATTTCGTGGCCTAAAAGTCGCAGATAGCTCGCGTTATTTAAAAATATATATTTTTATATTTAATCCTCTTCTCCTCGCAACGATGTGTATTTCGTTTTCCAATCCACATTAAATCTTCCCCCTGGTCTCCCTGCTCCCGACAGGCCCATCCTCACTCTCCGCTCTACCGTAAATAATGTTGATAAAGAGAAAACCACTTTGCAGCCAATTGATTTAACGTGACCCTCGCTGCTCCAGCGATATCGGACGAGCCTTTAAACAGACGCGGGTCTCAATTGTGTCTCAATATGTTGCATTAAACTCACATTCATCATCGTTAGCGGTGATCGCTCAGGCCACGCCCCCTCGACAAGCGCCTGTAAATTAGGACGTAATCGTATTTAAATATAGAGGCAGCAGGAGAAGATCCATGTGCTGGTTCTGGTGGACAGATGCAGCTCCTCCCCGAATGGAAGAGCTTTGTGCTGTTTAAGTGGTGAGAGGCAAGTCTCCCTCAATGCGTCATAGACTTTTGTTAATGCTGGAATGCGAGCCATCATCGAGTGTTAATGTCTTTTGAGTTTTTTCCTTGCGCTTTCTTCATGAGAGAAACTTAAATATACTTCTATTTATTTATCATCTATTTGTCCATCCATCTAGAATCCAGATGTATCACATGTGTCAAAATCCATCCCACCAAGTCATGTCATGGGGTGGTAGATTCATTTTCATATGTGACCCATAAAGATGCTAGGGATTAATAGAAACTAAGTAACATAACTGCCCAATTACTACAATTACACAGATACTTCCAATAACAGTATGAGATAATGTTTAAGTAAAATACATTTTTCTTGGTGGGTGTTTGATAAAATTAGATTTTTAGGCTTTATTTAACCTCCAAGAATCAACAAATAATATTGCAATCAGACTCAAACCTACTGGTACGGACAGATTGGTTAATATTGGTTAATAATACAAGATTTCGGCCCCTTGTGCCATGTGAGTTTGACATCCTTGATCTATCTTCAAACCAGTTATCTACCATTTTTCATACAGCCACAACACAAAGGGCGATACGTTGATGAAAACATTATTACATTACAAATAAATTACATTTACATGTTAAATTGTGACCAAGTGGATACATTGCTTATTTTGGAGTTGAAGTGTTACATTTATTTACATGTATGGGTTATTAGAATTTATATTTATTCTTTAATAGAATTTTATCAGATGGGGGTCTGAGAAAAATACAAATTAAACTGTTTAAAATGTTCTTGCTAAATAAAACCTGATGCAAAACTTCACTGTATATGTTGAATGTCAACCTGAAAAATACTAGTAGAAGCACATTTTATTTTATTTAAAAAAAAAATAGTTGAAAGATATGTATTCATTCCCATTTTTTCTCTTCAGCTATTTCATATATAAACGTTTTGATTTATCCATAACTCTATTAAATTCATTTTATTTTTAAAAATATATATTTATTCACTAATATTTTCTTCTCTCCATCCTTAATCCTTTACCTGTCGGCGTCTTCATTAGACCATGTTGTTGCTTCCTTCACTCCTTTTTGTGATGCACTTGAATTCTATAATATTTAACGACTATATCTCAACGTGTGTTGTAAAAAAACGTCACTGCTTGAACCTGAATAAACGGTTAAACCTCCGTCTAAAGCATGTCGTATGAAAACAATCATTCAGTTGAACTGTTCATATATTTCCCATCTTACTATATGCACGAGATCCATTTTGCTGCCGGACCTGAGTGGCTATCACAGCCAAAGACAGTCCACATAAATCTACGGCGAGCCCGGCGACTTAAACGGTGTATTATTCCAAACATATGCATTTTAATCAGCTCGGTCACACTTACAAGAACTGCAGTTAATAAGGCCATCAATCAAGATGCAGGCGCAGGAGGAGGAGGAGGAGGAGGAGGAGGAGGAGGAGGTGTGCTGGTGCAGTCATGTCTGACGATGAACCTTTTTACCCCTGAAAAAGCATCTGATGTGATTGTTACACTTGTCATTTTCCTCCATGAGACGATGCGTCAAAGGTTATTTGAAACCATTTTAAAATCGAAAATCTAATAGCTTAAACTGGTTTGAGTAAATGTACAAATAAACATTGTTAAGTATATTTATTTATACAATATGTATTCAATTTGTTGTCAATCTTTAACGCTTTTTGTTACTTTTCTATTTTTAATTCTATTTATCTTCTTTATTTAAGTAATCGTTTTTTCTTCTTATGATTTAGATATGTGATTCAACTCCTGTAAGTAATCTTATTCTTCATTTTTAATGTTTATATATATATATATACTATTAAGAATTCAGGTTTCTCCCTCCACCAATTGTTGTCGTAGACCAAAAGCCGCCATTTTGTTTTCCTCCAGACGATGCTCGCCATAACGAAGTGTAGCATTTCCAGTCATTCAGGTCTATTCTCTAAACATCAACCTCCTCCCGTGACCCCATCACACGCCAAAAACTATTTTCGCTCCCAGCCAGTCAAACGCAGCCAATTAGGTTTCCGGCTGATTGGTGGCGCCGGCTGTCGATCTCTTTGCATCCCCAATATCTTCCCACGACGACGGACGCTCTCGTGTCTATTAAGCGGTCCGAGGGAAAATATGAGTGGCGTTAACGGAGCCCTGGGACCACTTAGGAGTCACGGTCAATCTAGCGGTCACATCAGGAGGCGGGGGGGGGGACATTTGTTTGGACGTCAACCACTTTAGATCACGATTAGCCCATTTATCCGAGGAGGACTGAGGTGTGGAACAGGCTGATCGATAGTGAAGATGGTGACTGTGAGGTCCATATGAAGTGTGTTTTCCATTTGCCAGCATTCATCCTACATCCAACCATCTTGCTGTTCACTTGAAAACATCATGCGAGTTCCAATGTACGCACGAGTACTTGGACTAAATCTGTGTCCAGTTTATATTTTCTCATGTTTTTTATTCATTATTTCCTTTCTTCGAGAAAGTCTGCACTGCTAAACAGTCGGTGAGAGGAAATATAAGTTAATGAACGTAATATTTTGGTTGCTAGCAAAGAACGTCACTTAATGAAACAAACTGTTGAAGAGATTGTTGTTGATAAGGTCATTAACAGATTAAAATGATTCTATAACTGGTGTATAAATAGAAGTGAAGTCCAAGGTTGTATATATGCTACAAAAACTAGAAAGTAGTTGTAATATCAAAATTATCTAAAACATTTCTTCATTTAATGCTATTTCCTCATTTTAATCCCAATTTATTGACTTCAAAAAATTCAAGTGGCTTACTTAGATAACACAATAATAAAAAACATTCTCAGTTATATTACATTTTATAATATTTAATCCTTTGAGATGTTTAGCAACTATATCTAATTCACATATGTATTGTTCTTCAATACAAGCAAATGGAAAATAAATAGCAGAAAATTGAAATATTTCAAATATATATCCTCAAAGAAGTCCTCGTCTCTTTGTGTTTGTTGGATGTGAAAAATGTTTCTTTCTTATTCTGATTGTCCTGCCTTCATCTCAAGAGTCCCCCCCCTCTCTCTCCTCCTCCTCCTTCTCCACAAATGGTGTGGGATGTAATCCGCTCCCCGGGCGCCTTGTTACCTTTTGGCAGCACCGATCTCTGTATGGTATTATCATTAATTCAACACTCAGGGAAAAAAAAAGGAAGATCCAGGGTCGTACATATACATCACATACTAATTTCACCGGCATCTGCACATTTTGGAGGCGGTGTGAGGGTCCCAGAGTGGTGGGCTGCTTATAATGAGACGTTAACAAAGCGCCTTGTTAAAAAGAGAGATGGGCGGCATCAGTCCACGTAGCAGTACATGAAGGTCGTTTTTGGCGTGGAGACTATAAATTATAATAAGCAGGATGACGCTTCGGAATCATCTGACAAAACCTCTTGTTTTGGGCTGAGACTCATAATCATGATACAGTAGGTGTTTGTGGAGATCACAGCGTTATTACGGCTGACAAGAAAATATTCTTCATTTATATTAATTATGTTTTAATAGTTCCAATCCTGGAGCAGCAGATGCAACGTCGTGTTGGTGATCAATCTGAGTTTCTGTTCCGAGGTCACAGAGAAACCAAGTCTGGTTCTCCCAGCTTGGTCTAGATTGTATTTGATATTGATACAGGGAGCAGTTTTCACTCTTTCTATAAAGCACAGCTGTCATGCGCCGCTCACCACCCACTTCCTGTTTACAGGGATCTGTAGCTAGAGGAGGAAAAAAAACATGATCACTCGTCGTCTTTTTTGCCAGATTGTTATCCTTGAAAATAATTTAATTTCAGGATTATTTCTGTTACGAGTCCCACAAACATTCTCTTAATCGTACAAGTATAGACAGAACGTTTAGCTGCTAAGATTAACTTGGTTTATAATAAAGATGTAAAGAAAACAAAAAATATATTTAAAATCACTTTTGGGACGGCAGAAAATTTAAACAAGGAAAAAAAACGCTATGTTGATTGACAGTTTAAAAAAATTAATTATTAGGATATAGAAAATAGATTGAATTACGATATAGTAGATTTGTAAAGTTAGATACTATTTATTTCCCTAGGAACAATGTAAAACCCTTTCTGACATTTATCTTACATTATTCATAAAACTGTGTTTTTGGGGCAGAATATGTTGCACATTTGTAAACGATTTAATTTGTTTTTGTTTTTTTTAATATTATATTCATTATAATTACAATAAATAATAATAATTAGAATGAGCAGCTAGAGAGCTGCTCCGGCTAGTGCCCTGTAATATTTCTAATTTCTTTTTAAATCCTTTTTTGATGAATTATTATCATTATTTAAAGCCACATCTTTTTTTATCTTGGGTAGAATTCAATGTATTTTGTAAAAAAGCAAAACAAGTATGGATAAATTGCATGAATACAGGGAAAATATGTGTACTTTGAACGTTTTACTCAAATAATAATTGATTAAAGTTGGTTGTTAAATATATTTCAAGCTGGTAAATATTAGATTGTTTAAATAAAGTGTTCTCATGGATAAAAGAGTAATTTCATACCTAATTTAGGAAATATATATACATATCATTTTAAGTAGGAATAAAGGTCGTTTTTGTCACAAAGAGAACCATGTTGTTGCCAAATAACTCGAATAAAACCAAATGAACAAGAACGCGTAAAAATGAACGTCTTTCGGATCATAAATAATTTAATTTCTTATCATTGTTGAGAAATCAAAATCAGAAAATACGACATTTCTTCCTCGTTCTGTTTTTCTTTTTTAATGCCATTTCAAGAATAAACGCAATCTTTGAAGGGAAAGTCCCGCAAATATAATAATAAAAGGCTCGCAGAGTCCTGGAGGAACGACTCTTATTATAAAGTGTCACATCCCCAGTTTTTTTAGGGCGACTGTCACTGCCAGGCTTCATGCAGCATTAGTAGTTCTGGGGGTCTATCTGGTGAGGGGGACCTCCTCCCTCTGGTCCAGAGTCACAGGTGAGGGTTTGCTGAGCACGGAAGGTGTGAACGTGACAAAAGCATCAGTCCTGCTGCTCGGCGAACAAGAGAAATCTGACATGGTGGTTCTGGACGGGCTGGAGTGACAGGCCAGGCAGGAGCACGGGGACCCCCCTGGACCGAGCCCATGAGGAGGACCGGGAGGATACAGGGACGGGTGTCTGAGGGCGCACAGGAGCTCCGGCCTCTGGTAGGGATGAGAAAGCATCCGGAGGCTGTCGAGGGATCGCAGGGGGTTCGGGAACGGGCTGGCGGATGGTACCGATCCGGCTCCCAGGTGCGAGTAGTACGGCAGGGGCAGGTGCGACGGGAAGGTGTAGGGCAGGTTCCCGGCGGCGGCGGCGTGGCTCATCATGTAGGTGTAGAAGGCCGGGTCTGCAGGGTGAGGCCACGTCATGGCCAGGCGCTGACGCTTGTCCTTCATCCTGCGGTTCTGGAACCAGACCTGGACAGGAGACACGCCGCGTCAAATATTAACCAGCAATAAAAATCCCAGATAGAATCATTATTTGGTGAAGGCCCTTAATACACACAACCCGTTGGATCAGTGAGGCCTGCTGCCGAGGTGCTCTTGAGCAACACTCACCTTGATGGTGGTTTCTGGCAGGTTGAGCGCGGTCGCAAGTTCACATCTTCTGGGCCTGGACACGTAGTTCTCCCGGTAAAATTCCTTCTCCAGCCGTGCGATCTGCTCCCTCGTGAAAGCGGTCCGGTACCGGCGGATTTGGTCCGCCGAGTAGGACAGTGAGCCTTGTCCCGGGATGTTCTTACCCGAGTCAGAACCGGTGTCATTCGGATGACCAGGTGAATCGCCTTTTCGACCTGTCGAGAAATATCGGCCCATTAATAATGAACTAAGGGCTGAGACTCTGAAATCCGTTATTTATTTTTGATGTTATTCATTTAAAATGCTATTTGAAAAATGTTGTACGTGTTTTCAATTTATTTTTAAATAGTCAAAATTAAAAAAAATATTATTGGATCAAAATCAAACGTTTAAATAGATAACAACTCTGGAGGCAGACATTAATAACTATAAACGTTATGTCTAAACAAAATTAAATGGTGCAAAATCATTTGAATTGTTGTTTTGAAAAAATATCAATGAATTAATTTTCTGAAAACAATAACTAAGAAATCACGATCACACCAATAAAAGTTTCTCCTGAAAACAATCTATTTTTGTATATATATTATGTATTATTATATGTATACAAATGCACATGTCAAATACAAATTGTCGTTCATGTGAGATGTTTATATAAAAAAGCAGCTGTGTCTGCATGATATGGAATTGAGTTAAATCTACATTTTTTTTAAAAATTGAAATTACTTTGACAGCTTTTCTCTGAGGATAAAAACCCCAGTTTTATATTTAAGACATGATGAGTGTTGCTGAATAGAATGACCGATGCTTCGGTTCGGTTCGGCACCGCCTCCTACCATGCTGGGTCGGGTAGTCCATGCTTTCAGGGGTGCAGCTCACGTCGATCTCCTCGTAGAAGTCGGACTCGGTGTCGGAGCTGCTGTGGTCCTTGCGAGGATGAGCAGCCTGGTGGAGTCGGTGTCCAGTCGAGGATGGGATCGGCCTCATGTTCCTGCGGGCGCTCTCCTCCGCCAGCTCGGCTCTGTCGCGGGTGTAGGGAGCAGCCCCGGGGCTCAGGGGGCTGAGGGGGCTGCGGTGGTCCTGACTCGCCTGCGGGCTTCTGCCCCCTGAAGAGACGCTCTTGTCCGGCTGACCTCCCTCCATCACCACATCCTCTCTGCCGTCCATGTCGAGTCCGCGCCTCGTGGTGGGGAAGGTGGGTGGGTTTAGAAAAGAGAGAGAAGTGTTTGTTGAAAGAAAGGATGCAATCCGGACTGAAGAGCGATGCAGAGTGCGCAGCGAGATCTCTGGGAGGGATCACCATTTACCCTCTCTCTCTCTCTTCTTCCCTCTCTCTCTTCCTCCGGAGCTGTCATTCTTAATAGGCTGGTCGTCATGACAGCCCCCCCTCATGACGACACACATCGACTTGATATGAGTAAACACGGGGCTTCCAAACGACCAGTGTTTTACCAAACGAAAACGCAGTCAATTGTATAGGAAATTATATTGACTAAATATACGCGTTATTACGGTAATCAGCCTCTTGAAGTGAAGTCATGTCAGGTCATCACATCCTGTGGTTATACAGGAGGCTTCATCCTCCACAGTTCAACCATCATTATGATCGTGATATACACGGGACATATGTTACAGACTTGCTATGTATTTATAACAGATTAGTTTGTCATAACACTTTTTATGATCGTTTTTATTGATAATTGGGTATCTATTATATATATATATATTATTTATTAACTGGATATATCCAGTGGGACTTAAGCGAAATATCACAATTTTAATGTATTTTTAAAAATAATATAATAAGACTCATACTACCACTTACTTCCCCTGTCAACAATATTACCACTTCTAACCTCGAGCTATTATAGTAATACAAACTAAAATGTGTTGTACCACTAAAGTCCAACTCATATTCCAGCCATTATTTTAATGTTAATTCTACTTTTTATATTAGTTTTTTCCATCTCTGCTGCCATTTTTGCTCCTACAAGAACTTTTCGTTACAATTTATTTTAAAAAAAAACATTACTCCAATATACATTCATTTACTACTTACTAAACGTACTACTGCTTCTACTGGTATTATTGATACATATTGTGATAAAAAAAGCTAAAAAATATACTTACGTCAACTACCAATTTATTTTAAAACCTGTTTTCAATCAAATGACTTCCAATACCAGTGAGAGTATCTCTCTGACACCTTGTTTGTACATTTATAAGCTTATTCTATTATTCTATTATTATTATTATTGTCGCATAATATTCTTATCGCATTCTTGTTATGGACTGTTTTTCTTGGTTTTCTGGAGCCTATCCCAGCTACTTAGGGCAGAAGGCGGAGGACACCCAGGACAGGGCACCCATTTTTGTGGGGTTTTTTTTTCGGGTATTAATTATAATAATATTGTTATTATTGTTGTTGATGTTGTTGGCAGTTGTATAAGGTGAATTAGTAATACCATTCGTAGCAATGTTACCTGTATAGTTGACACTGTCTGTTGCCAATAGAACTGAAACTATTACTACTTTTACTGCCAACACTAATGTAAAAATTTAACTATCAGATACAACTTTATGGCACTACAAAAACAATAATTCCCTTTAAACAGGTTCTCCTCGTGTAGGCTCGAGTCTGTGCTCGTCTCGTTGCTATGGCGACGTTTATTTAACGACCAGATGGTTGCCATGGCGACGTTGCCTCACCTTAATAAAGTAACTCCGTTTCAAAAACACGGAGAGAGAAAGGGAGCGAGAGCCACGCGTGCGCACACACCCACGCGCACACGGGAGACTGGAGGTCTTTTCTCCTCCTCAGCTCTTGAGCGCCCTCGTCTGTCAGAAAGAAGGACAACCCCACGGCAACGGCGCCTCCCCTCCCCCTCGGACTCCCCCTGTCCTCCCCCCTCCTCCCGAGCCTTCCAACCCAGGGTCGAGGTTTTTCTGCTTCTTTTTCCGCTTTTGTTTTTATTGCACTTCTTAGGTCCTTTGGGCGCAAACATCTTGTGTTCTCGCCGCGCACAGAGCTCCTCGTGTTGAATCATGACTTCCAAACACAGCCTTGTTGACACACCAGCAAAGTTTAATTCGAGAAATTAACCTTGACCTCCATGATGGGTGTCAGGCCTGACGTGACTTATGCAACAGGTCGAGACTCGGATCTTGTGATCTTCCGGAGATAAGACTTTTTGCGCAACACTTGAAGTGACCTTGCGCTTCTTTTTTTTTTTTTACAGTAGTGCCACTTCTATGGTGTGTGTTTAAGATAGCGCTCGATCGGGGGATCTCGAGGAGCAGCTCGGATCAAAGACGGGTGGCGCCCCCCATGGCAGACTCGTGGAATGTGCCCCCTTGATTTTTACTAGCCAGTCCAACTTGAACTTGACCATGAAGCATGCGCAGTAGGCGTGTAATCCAATCCATCTCCCTGGCTTTACTGTGTTCAGTCCAGAGACAGCGTCCCGCTTAAACCCGCTCCTTTTTTTTTTTTTTTTAAGAAGAACTCCAAGTAAATAGAACCTCAGCCCATCCCTCACCACGCCGGCCACGCCCACTTCTGTTTCTTCAACTTGGCCTTGAAAGGTGATGACGCAGCTCTGCTTAACTCGATGACCTTGATGACTATACAGCTGGAAACGCGCACCGAGAGTTTATATCTCTCCATGATGAGCTTAGCGAGCTGGTGAGATCAGACCCGCAGCACCCCGTTAAAAGAGAGGAAACATCATGGGGGGGTCTGACTGTAGGCCAAGGCTGCAGTAGCAACACCAGTAGACCAGGTGCAAAGCCACAAGACTGCATGTCATTCCTGCTCTGGAGAGGTGATATTTACAAGTCCGTCTGGTTGCAAATGGGTTCTTATTTTTAGTCTGACGACGGCATCAGCGTCACTCAGAGTCTGACTTTTATTTACTGGTTTTCTTGCGTTATTTTACGCATATTGTTTACTCTTAAACTACGTATTACACAAATCGACATCTAAATTAAAATACATTGCCCTGACTCGTAAATGTCGACAACACCTTCATTTATTTAAATAGTATATATTTAAGAGGAGCGAGCATTTTGTTTTATCCATTAAAAATAACAAATTCATATGTTTATAAAGGCAGGGAGAATTGATTGGTTCATAAGTACATTCGAGAATAATCTGAATGTTTGATAAGAAAACACAACTGTCGGGTTTTGGAGATGTAATGTACAGTAAAAAAAAAAAAAAAATTAAAGAAGGATAGAAAGATTCTATTTACTTTTTCTTTATCATTTAATCCCACCACTGATTGATTATCGTCTCTGATAGTAATTGAGTATATTCATACTTTTAATTTGAAGAAAATATACGCTAAAATTGGATTTCAGGATCCCTTATTTGTTTTAACGTTTAAAAATTTGAATTTTTTAGATGAAAATATTGAACTTTAAAATTACAGAATATAAAAATATGGGTATACGTTTGTTTAACTCGGAAGAAACAATCGCTCTAAGAGTTTATAGTAGTTAGGAAAGTGAACATTGACTGTATACTTTTATAGTTTATTAACCCTTTATTTTCACCGTTGACTTTGTGTTCAGGAGGTAAAGTAAAGAAAGGTGGAACTAAACAAATACAACTTAAAAGAAACAACAGCCATGAGGTAGGTCAGCATAACTGGAACATTCATTTCAAGAAAAACCTTCACTGTAACGTAAGAAACTGTTAATATCAAATGAAACGTTCACTCTTCTTTTGGGCGTCGATGAAGATTTGTCAGGAGGTGATATCTAGTCACCTTTACGGGCCTCGACACACAGTAACCCACGAACGCAACCGTGTAGATGCGCACTGAGTTTTTATATTTACTGACGTTCTTGTAAACGATTTGCTGATGTACATTTGACAGCTTAACACGAAAACTTCCACTGCACAAACCAACGCAGGATTCGCTGCAGGCCTGCGAGAATAGTAAACGTGTATAAAAGTGTGTGTGCATGTAAGTGTGTGTGTGTGTCCGAAAATCCTGCTGTAATCCACCACAGGCGACCATCCATGCAGAAAATATGGAAAGATCCCCACCCACCGCTCTGACCGCTAAAACACACTCGCTCTAATGCTTTCACAACTTTTTGACAGTCACTCATAAGACTGTCGTGTTTTTAAGTCTTTGTGGGCGTTTTTTATGTTGTATTTATGGAGGATCATAACTTTAAATGCCCTACAGGCCCGTGGAAGAAACGCGCTCTTTCTTTCCCAAACTGGCCCTGAACAAACTTCAAGCAGTGACCACGATCGAGATGACAAACTTGAGATACGATTTAATCCTCTTGCTTAGTATCTGAACTGGATTAGATGTGTTTTTGAACGCAGCAGCTCATACTTAGGGGACTTCTGTTGTGAAATTGCGTGTTTTTGTTATGTATTTTCTCAAGACTAAGTACCTTTTCAATGTGACTACACACACACACAGGAACACACACTAATCCATCGTAGAGTTGATGATATATTACGACACTGCCTTCAAATTTGAAATGCTTTCGTGCTGATGCCAAAACAAGTCGAGATTTATGCGCTGATTCATTTCGGAAAACGCTTGACATGATTAATGAGGCTCTTATTTTGAAAAGTCAAATCTCTATCTTTAGGTACAATTTATGACGTTATTTTGAAGATGGCAGCATTAATAGAAATTATCGTTTAAGCACGTTTCTGATTCATTGTAATACATTTTATAATCCCTATTTTATTATTTTATTTTTTTGTTAGCTCTGTAGAAGCAAACTTTTACATTTAAATTTAAATTTAGACATATCTATCGTATTCAATAGTCTCACAAACACGTACTTGCATGCATTCTCAAAATAATTTGAGGTTATGCAAAAGAACAAAAATGTTCTATTTTCATGTTGTTGTGTTTACTGGATGTCATTTGGTGACTCGACTGATGACACAGTCTTTTAACGCAAGTCTGTGTAACAATACATTTGTTGTGATGAAGTGACAGGCTTGTATTTTAAAATGGCGCTTCATCGTTGTGTACTGTGAGGCTCCTTTGCTCTGTGTTTTCAAACAATTTAAATATGTTTTCTTCCTACTTTAACACGTGACGCTTAACCATGAAAGAGAGAACTCGTGCAGCACTCATGCGTCATTCAACGTGATTATTTAAAGACAAAGGTTGAGCCTAAAAAGTCAAATTTGATTTTTATTATTTTAACATATATTTAGATAATTTAATTTTTCACAGTTGTGCACATGACACGAATTCGTTTTTCTTTTATCTTTCTCCCAATCTTCCATCAATAAGAGCAGGATTAACGCATTTACAGTCACACAACGATTCAGCGAAGTAAATCCAAGATTGGAGCTTTCTGTGGACATTTATCCCATTATTTATACAATCAAAACAGACTTTACGTATCAGTAATTTTAGAATATTAATATCATTAACGTTAACGTGAATCAAAAACAATTATGTTTACTCTTTGTTGCATAATAAAAACGTATTAGACTTTTAAACACGCATTTTTGTTCTTGTCATAGTTTAAGTTACATTCCATTTAACATATTTATGAATATTATTGGAAGTGCATTCACATGAAAACTAATACGTTATATTTGATCTCATCAACACATCAATGGCTAATATCACGCAATGTAATTTGTTTAATTTTATTTAATGTTTCTTTAATTTATTATTTATTTATTACACGTTTAATTGTGCGACTAATTTCTACTAGTTTGTTATTAGTTATATAATAATAAATAAATAAAAATGATGATATAAGTACTCCACTTTCAGAATATTTTTTAAAGCCTAGTAAGTTTGAATTTAACAATCATGTGATGATTTATTTGTGTTTTTTCTTTTGGTTGATTTGTTTGGGTTTCTCCTCATAATCCGTAATCATAGCTGCATAATAATAATAATATATTATATACATATATATGAATCTAATTTATAATTTAATTTGTTTCCGTTTGTGTAGTAGTCTGTTCATTCGATTTTATATGTGTGTTTTATCACAATGTCTTTATTTGTGATACATCTAATAGGTTATACATAACTGTTTGCATTACAATGCCGTTTTACGGATTCATTTTTCACTTTCATTAGACTTTTTACGGGCTTACTTGTCATTAATTATTTTAATTTTGGTATTTAAACAACGTTTGGGTCTATCATTTGGACAATATATGTGAATGTATAGGTTACAGTTTTTCAGAAAAGAGATTACATTGAATAAAAAAAAGGATCTTTAATTATTCACCATGTAGTTTATTAGGCCAGTAAACGAGAACTAAGAAGCGTGATAATTAAAATAGTAAAGCATATTGTGTTGTTGCTGCTGACATGTGTGTTGTGTTGCATTTTGAGACAACACGCTTTCATCGTTATTTTCCCACAACACACCATAGTACAAGTACACACTGAGACCCTTCAAGCTCAAACAAACCTCCTCCTGCTCCCATTTCCCCCCCAAACACGGAGTCGTAAACAAAGTAGACACACAAACACACAGCACATTCACACAGATCCCATCATTTTCACACATATTTGCCGAAAAACGCCCCTGAAAAGACGCTCCAAACACACAAAAACACTCATGTTCTGCGCGCATCTCCCGCTCTGGACAATTAGACAGCAGCCAGAGTGAAGTGAGCAGAAAACAAAGTGATAGTAAAAGTTAATGTCCTCCAATCGCTTTCATTGGAACAGGAATTCTCACCCTCCTTCCGCTCTTTTCAACAGTCAGACGGATCTGTAAAAGCCTGAATGGCTCGTCGGCGAGACAGCAACTTTCAACTTGACCTTGGCCCCCCCCCCCAACTGTCTGCTGCAAACAGTCCTGCTGCCCAAACCTTACGACATTCTCTCGTGTGTGCAACTCCATGTCACTTTCGACATGCGTTTTTTTACTTTTATACCGAGTTTCTGGTCAGGAATGACCGTATTTAAACACATTTATTCCTGATCATAGCCTAGTTTTCTTCGTTCTAAACACCATTCATTATTTTATCAAACCCTTAAAACAGTAACTCCGCTACATTAATGGATCATATATGTTATTAAGTAGAGAATCGCGCCACTTTTCACGTTAAATACGTTAATAAAGTGTTGCGTTTTTTGCCTTTGGATGTGTGACCAAGAAACAGATATTTCTTCATATACTGTGTTCTTTCATATAGTCTGCTTTTTAAATAATATACTGCGCATGCGTGAGGCCCTTTGGCGTTTACTAGCCATCCGTTATTATTCGGGATCTGACTTATGTATTATTTTATATATATTTTCGTGTTCATATATGCGTGCCATGATAGGTAATTTTGCTGAAGATTTTTCTTTACGTATTGAAGACGTCACGACAAGCCTCATGCAGACGTATTGTTTTGTTCGAGCCTTTTAGAAGATTATACGCAAATTGAATAATATTGTTTTAACCCATACAATTATTTCCCATGTTATTGTTGCTCAAATGTAACCTGGGTTAAATCCAACTGTCGTACTTAAGTGTTGAAGTCTAGTCAACAGTGAAATAACGTAACGCTAATATATTAAATCCATTGATTTCGAAAACCAGAACAATAAAAACAGAAGTTTATTAGAATAATGTGGCAAACCGATTAAAAATCCCCGCGTTTTTTTTTATTAAGTGTGATCGTGTCTTAATTTCAGTGGAACGGCGGATACACGTGCATATCCAATGCGCAACAAGTTAAAACAAATATAAGGACGTTTTAATTTACAATTGTTTTTAAATATACAGATTTTACTTTGCTATCTTTAAATTGAGTATATTTATTTTTTCTTAGCTACATTTTATTTTTTTCAAGAACCCTGCATACAATTCATTATCAGATCAGATATGTGTGTAGACAATATTTTTTTTCAAAGACGTTCAAAGGGGAAATGTATTAGTTTAGTGTTATTTTAAACACAAATGTATACCTCTTATTTTTCATTGTTGTGCTTCACTTAATAAATGGTAGCAATATATTTTGTTAGACATATTAAAAATGTATAAAGATTGTTTTTGTCATGTAAGGAACACTATGGTCTTGCAGTAAAGATAGGCAGGGTTGTTCTAACATATACAGCTTAAATATTGATTCTTCAAAAAGTCAAAAAACACTTCTAATATTGGTAAAGACCACTGATTATAGTTTCTCCAAAAACATTTCTTGATTTACATTACTTGTATTAGCTTAGCTTTGATAGCACATGCTTGTAAACAGAATTAAATAAAAACCCAACACTGGTGTTATTTCATACTCGGTTGTTTGGAATGAGTCATGGATCATGTGTGATCTCAGTTAGAAGTGTGACCCTCTTAAAAGTCTCAACGTCCAGATCGTGGCTTAAAGTGTTTTATTTGGTGTTATCCAAATAAGTTCTTATGGCCTTTTCTCATTGTGTTCCATCGATGGTTGACGTTGTGTTTCAGACCTCAACGGTCTGGTGAGGAGACATGAAGCCTAGTCTTGGTCTTGACACCGATGGTCCTGCCACAGGTGGTCCTGACCGCAGCCCTCTACTAGATAGTAGTATTCCAGATTCATTATCTTTAGTGTGAACGTGCACCGTCCTCCCTGCTCAGGCGGGTCACGTGTCCCCGCGCCGGCCAATGGCGTGGCGCGCCCTCCTGCGTCACAGCACTTCTGACTCCTCGCTTCTCTTCAGTGCTGGATCTCTTTCCTAAAGAGCCAGACGCTTCAATGTTGGACGTCGTGCTATGACAACGTCACTACTGCTCCGTCCACGCTGGGTCGACCCGTCTGTCATGTTCCTGTACGACACCGGTTCCGATGAAGTGAGCAAGAACATGGAAGGATTCGCGGCGAACCAGTGCAGGAACCTGATGGCCGCGAGCGCCGCGTACTCGTCGTCCGACTCCTCGGTCCTGAGCGAGCCGGTGAAGCAGTGCAGTCCGTGTTCCGCATCTCAGAATTCCTCCAGCGCGTCTCTACCGTATGGATACTTCGGCAGCGGCTACTACCCGTGCAGGATGACGCACCACAGCAGCGTCAAACCCTGCGCTGCGCCATACGGGGAGAAATACATGGACACGTCCGCCGCCGCCGCCGGCGACGATTTCACTTCCCGGGCGAAAGAGTTCACCTTTTACCCCACCTACCCCTCTGGGCCGTACCAACCGGTGCCCAGTTACCTGGACGTGCCGGTGGTGCCCACCATCGGTGCGCCCCCAGACTCCAGGCACGAGTCTCTGCTGCCGATGGAGAGCTACCAGCCCTGGAGTCTGGCGGCCAACAGCTGGAACAGCCAAGTGTACTGCGCCAAAGAGCAGCCGCAGTCCGGACACATGTGGAAGCCCTCCATCGCAGGTGAGCGACGTCTTTTGGTCTGGACTCGTGCGCAACAGCTGGGAATTAATAGATTTTTTATCGCGTAAAATATTGGGTATTTTTTAAAGAACCCTTATGACCTTGTAGTGGAGCTATTTATTCTTTTATCACCTATTAATAACATAAAGTATTTTTTTTAAAATTATAAATCAACACCAAAGCAACCGACCACCCTTAAATATATAAAGTCACAATATTATACATTTAATTTCCACATTTAAAGGCGATTTTTTTAGAACAATTGTTGATTTTTTCAAAAGACGTTTCAGTCACACATTAATTTCATTGTTCTTAAGCAGGAACATATTTATTGTCTCTGTAATCTTGAAACAGCTGTCAGGCGACCTTGTATCTGAGCTACCGCTTCTTGTAAATGGTGTTAGATGTTAACTGTCGAGATTAATTCACTTAAAAATGACATTGTGGTTTCTTCCATATTTGTAGCTTCATTAATTTAACCCAAATGTGCATGTTCAGCAAATTTGATGTCGATATTTTATTTAGCATATAGCATTTCATGCCACTTGGATTCACCAAATTCTACTAATACACTATATATTTCACTTTAACACAAATAAATAACAAAATCACAAATCCATACTACATTGGATCGTTGAAGTATCAATTCATTTACAATTTAGGTCCAAATTTCCCCCATAAATAGTTGGACCAGCGGCGACTTGAACACCGCATGGATTCATAGATGCTATAGATAAAAATGTTCTGCCCTTTTTGTTTATTTAAATTTCAGCCAAATGTAAACAGAGTCCTTTTTGACCCAATGGACCGACCCAAGAAAAAAGTATCTTGTGTCTCTTTGGTTTCCCGAAAGCGCCGCCATGCAGACACACTTTTCTATAAAAAACAAACATTGTCAATTCAAGATACGAAGATCTTTCAGTTGTTAAGCAAACCAATAATATTTTATTAGTGTTCAAATTGTGCTACCAGTTTTAGTACGAATGGTCAAAATATAAACACACAAGTCTTTGTTCGGTTGATTTTTGTGTTGTTCGCTGAAACTTATTTGGTGTGTGCCTCAAAGTGGAAGCAAGTAGGTAAACCAAATATGAATACATATCTCTGACATCAATCAAACCCTATCATATAAAAATCAGTGTGAAAAAATAATTAGTTGCCTTAAAAGATTAGAAAAAAAAGGTTTTTTTTATACGCGTTAGCGATGCCGATAGCTGCTTGTTTCTTTTGGTTGCCTATTTCCCCAAACTCGCTTGAGTATTATTATTTTTTCTATATATATATATGTATTCATATATACATATATGATGCAGTTAAGTGTATAACACATTGTAAGTAACATCGGTGTTAGCTTGAATTTCAGCTTTTTTATAATTTTCCCGCCAAACACTGTTATGCTAGCATTTGTCGAAAATAGGTTTTCTTCGATCAAGTATGTGTACTTTCTTAATATTCACTTTATTTTCTTAGCCCGATCAGCTCCACCTATGTGACCGCAGTCCATCAATGCCACAATGTTTACATTTAAAAATGTTTTTCTTTAATCACTAATTACAAATAACTAAGCACAATATTTTATGTATACATGTTTACTTCATCTAGTTTGAGTGGATTAAAAATATGTATTACTATTATGAGTCACAAATAAAACACTACCTGTTCCTTATTAACTGAGTGTGTTTTGTAAAAATACGAGTCTATTTTTTAATAGAAATGTAAAAAAAGGAAATAGTTTAAATGAGCTAGCCTGAAGCTAAAATTAGCTTTTAGTTTACAAGTGAAACACTTCACACATTTATCTTCTTTTGTCAGCCGAAAATCAAAGACGTATATTTCTATCAATATATAAATTAAAAAATAAATAAATAAAGAGACATCTACGCATTTATTTCTCAATGGGATATTTCTCGGCGCTGGTTATCTTTGGTAATACTCGTGTAACGCGGTTAATGACGCGATTCACGGTTGATGTATTTAATCGTTCAATTTAATTCAATTGTTGACTACGATTCAGGTATTAAAATGTTTGATGAAATTCAAGTTTTACGTCCATGTAAAAACAAAATTGACAGCATTTTTTTTCTTGTTTTCTTTTGTCCCAGAATCCGTTTCCCACTCTGCAGGAGAGTCCGGCTCGTACCGACGGGGCAGGAAGAAGCGGGTCCCCTACACCAAGGTCCAGCTGAAGGAGCTCGAGCGGGAATACGCCGCGAATAAATTCATTACTAAGGACAAGAGAAGGAGGATATCCGCCCAGACCAACCTGTCGGAGAGACAAGTGACCATCTGGTTTCAGAACAGACGCGTGAAGGAGAAGAAAGTGGTCAACAAGTTAAAAACTGTCAGTTAGTTCTTCAGTTCCCCTCAAATGACACACACACTCTCACACACACACACACTCACACACACACACACACACCTGATGACTGAATTTCTTACATTGACTTTTGAGTTTGGACTCCAAAAGGCTGGACCCTGATCCCTCCCGCCACTTGTTAAATATTCTCCAGGACTTAAATGGCTCTTTTTTTTTTTGGACGTGTGTGTGTGTGTGTGTGCGCGCGCGCGCGCTTTGTGTGTGTGTGTGTGTGTGAAGAAGAAGTGACCTGCAGTGTTCGCCACCGAGATACACGTTTATCACCAACTTTTAACGAGAAACATAAAAAGAAGATTCACTATTTGGACCTTGAAGATGTTAAATATTAATCCGTGGCTTCCTCTTTTTTATTGGACACATGTGTTTCTCTGATATCCAGGTGCCATTTTGTTGTGATCTTGCTTCCTGATAATCGTCTGCAAAAAAAAGTGTGTATCGTTGTTCTGCGTCTTAGTGGTTGTACATAAATTAAATATGTGTTTGTGTGTCTGTCTGTGCGTGCGTGTGTATGAGTCGAATACGTCGGTGTTAATGAGCGTCGCAATAAAAACGTGGATTTGATTTTCATCTCGATTGTTTCACATATTATTTTACACTCTGTGAGCTGGATTCTCTGAATAAATTATTTTAACAAAAAAACAAGCATTCGCTCTCAAAAGACGCAAGATATATTATTAGAAACATCGTTTATTTATTATGGTAATATTGTAAATGACATATTGTTTAATATTGTTCAATATTCTTTCGTGAAACTAATTTGATTTTCGCTGAAACAGAAATAAATGTATCGCTCGTTTTGACTCGTGTGGAAAAGTGATTAAACACTGCCATCTAGCGGTGATATTGTTACTAACACAAGAGTCTTTTACTCTTCTTTCCCCCTTTTTTTTAGGTAAAAGTAAATAGCAATTAATGGGTAATCATAGGTATAATATATCTTACCTTAATATTAATATGTATTGTAAATTACTTAACATTACGGTATTATTTTTTGCTTTAAATATTTATTCAATAACCCTCGATATTCTTGTTTCTCATAAATTAATGGCATCCAACTGAAAACGTAGATTTTAAGTCATCATTGCCAGGCGTAACTTCTCTTCTAATCTTCTTGAAATCATATTATAAATTAAGACTTGAATTAATTGACATAGTAATATATCTGCATTTTGTCAAGCAACGCGTATACGTCATTTTGTTTGAAAAAACGAAAAAAACCTCCAATCTTCAACTTTTAATTATCATATATTGTCTATACATACATATATATAAATATATGTATTTAAGGGTTTTAAGTAAAAATCAGATGAATCGTGAAGTATGTCTTTATAATGGTTATTCTATTGTAAATTTACAAAAGCCCTAAAGCGATAAAAATAACGGATTTTAATTTAAAAGAAAAAGCTATTTATCGCATGTCTCTCCTATTTAAAACGAAAACATATTTTTTTTCCAGCTATGAAACGAATTTGAATTAAACACAATACGTTATTATTCTTTTTATCTCGCTATTGCGACGGACATGCTATTTAGATGTATGTCACGAAATCCCTCATTTAAAAAAAGCATACAATTTATTTCTAAACTGTCTCTTTTTGTACCTGGATAGCGTGAGATAAAAACATGGACAAATAATCATTTTACAACAGTTGTGTGTAACGACGGTAAAGCTGGTGTTCTCATAATTCCCCTAAATATCTCTCTCCATTATGTTGTGCACGTTTTTTGTGCAGAAATCATGCGCCATTAATATTTAAAAACCAACTCGTACCCTGTGAATAAAATATGAAGTAGTTTATGAATAAAGTAAAAATAGTTAAAGGCTTTATTAACGCTGTATCTTGGTTTTATACTCACCGGGATTGTTATGCTAGGCTTTCTGCACTCACAGCCACTTTTCGAGGGCAATAGAGTAAACTGAGGTGTTATAAAGTCCTTGAACCAGTGATATAACGTTTAATTACATTCTTATGTGACCATCATGACCAGGATGAGGAGCGTCGCAGAGAGCTACGTGCACAGACGTAATGACGCCAGATTTACGCACGACGTCACTCGTCGAGTTCAGCTTTATATGCCTCGAATTATTTTTGATAGTGGTTCTGCAGGCCTGTTTGTAACAGGCATGTTAATATCATTAACATTAAACTTGCTCGTGCCCATGGTCAGTTAAGTAACTAGGTACGTTTTATTTGTACAATGGAAAGCACAAGAAAACATGTATTACACTACAATAAGCTTTAAATGAATACACATATTCTTCTTATTCTTACGCAGAAAATCCGACATTAGACGTAGTAGGGCAAAATAAAGTTGAGCAAACAAGACGAATATTGATAAAGGTAAATTATATGTAAAAGCATGTCTATTAAAAACATGTCTCTCTGTGAGTTATTATCTGCAAAAAAACTGCAGCAAGTTTAATCTATTTTGTAATTTTCAGCCATGCAGCAGTGAACCAGACCATGAACGAGTCGTGCAGGTTCATCAACGTTTTCATTGAGCTAGAAAAAACAGTTATGTTGTGTAAATATGTATAAGTTACCTCACAGTTAGCTCACATGTCTTTGCATGCTGTACGTTTCTATTGTAAAGTTCCTCAAATAATGCGTTTGAATACCTCTGACAGAACTCACTCGGGGCGAAATGTGGGACAGTGCCGCTCATGAGTGACTTTAAACGCGCACAACGTCGTTGACGCGCTTTTCGTCAGGAGGTCTCATTGGTTGGTTTTGATCAAAACAAAGCACTAAGTCCCGCCTTCAGTTAGGAACGTGATTGACGGCTCCTCCAGACATACCCCTGCAGTACAATCCTTGACCTCTGCTGCCACACTGTGGACATGATGGTTATTACAGTTAGCGTTCCATTTGTGTTCACACTGAATATACGTAGTACTACAAGATATAAATACGTGTGTCTGATAAGATAACAATAAAAATCGAATATAGTTTGATGTTTCGATTGATATCGCATTCATTTAATCAGCATCAAATCCAGAAATAATTTCTGCGTTTCTTCTCGACCAATGAAGTCTGATAACAAAAGGTCTCCCTCGAGTCCACACTCAACACATCTCTGTACGTCCGCTCCATGTTTATAGCTCACACTGCAGGGTAAACAATCAGCTTCCGTTGACACTGTGCATTCCTGCTTCATGTGGGTGGTCATGTGATGTCGTCTCCAAATATGGAAGTCCTTCTCATGACTGCACGGATTAAAAAAAACCAACAAGTATCTGGTCCCTGATGCTCTGAAGCGTCTGCTGGAGATCCAGCCGTGGCTGCAGCAGTGATAGATATCTGTGCTGGGATCATAAACAGAAGCATTAACAGCCTTTAACCTCAAACGAACCTTCACCCCTTCAAACGCGAGAGCGTTCTGCACGAACCACACCTAACAATTGGCAGAATTCTATCCTCGTTACTCACTGAAGGAAGGTTCGTCATCGCTGCTCATTACACGCGAGTGTGTTCCACACCATAAAACACACTGTCGTGGATATATTTCACACTGACTCGATTCTTAATCGTGATTTGAAAGTAAAAACTACTACTATCTATTACTCTATTATTATTGTTAAATTAATGTTGCACATTGAACAGGTCATTTATCTACATTCAACACACACACACGGTGCTGTTTATACTTTAATAACATTTGACCAAACCCCCTTCAGAACATTATATTCATTATTTTATTCAAGAGCCTTTTGTGTCCAATTCATTTCTTGAAAATTTCAAAATGATATGATATATGTTTTACGGTTATTATAAATATAAACATCCGCACACAGCTTATTTTTAAATTCAAATATCTTATTATTTAATCGAAGTAAGTTTTTGTTATTTTAAAACAAGATCAATCTCTTTTTTTATCATGCACCTTCACAGATTTACTAGATGACAACATTCAAAGCCATGTAGGACCCAAGGTCTTAAAAAAGGCACGTTCCCACACAAGTTTTTACTTTTTTATTTTTGCTAGTTCAACATCAAGACTAGGTCGTATACTTGCTAGCTTAGCTAGTTGATCAGAGCAATCCTGAGAGGAAATTAACCATCAACACTTCCCATCTTTATCTATTTTTTAAAACAATAAATCTAAAAAAAAAAAAGAAAAAAAGAATGACTCCATTTACAAGTTATTGCATGTCGAACAATCGGGTTGAGAACATCATGTGATCATAGTGAGAGACTTGACAGCTTCTGGCGTCAGAATTGAATGAAGTCCAGGCATGTGGTTTAGTAATAACTGGGTTATAACCACGCCCACTGTTCTTTACAGACATTGTCTCGCAAAGAGAAATGATCTTACATCATTCGTTATAAATGCAGGAACCTCTCAATATTGTTGATAGTAGTTCAGTAGTTAGTAGTTGATTATTTGTTTGATTAGAAGCATCTACTCGTGATCTTTAGTAAAGTCGGCAAGTTTATTATTATCACCACAGACGATTAAGTAAACAAACTCGTCTAGTTACAAGACACTGTCCCTCTTAGATCCTCGTTTCAAAATAAATGGTTAGTTGGAACTCAAGAGGAGGAATCACTGAATCTGAATACTGAAGAATGTTTTAGCTTTTTTTGTGAAAACCCTCTCTTTTTAGATTTCCTTTTTTAGATCAGATTTTCATTCTCTCTTTAAAAAAGGTGCAGTTAAAGATGTAGATCCCTTCCACAATCCAAAACATGTCTTCAGCAGAGACCTCACACACTGAATCACAGCCAGTGTATCATAATGTGATTCATTTTAAAGCAGTGAAGTGAACAAGTGGGCGGGGCTTAGGAAAAGACAGTCTTCAACCGTTGTTTTATCTCTGGGTCAAGATGACCTGAAGGCCCGAACAACCTTCACCGCTGCATATGTAATTTATGGAAGCTAAGGAGGTTGTTTATCTTGACCCTGAGACAACACAAGGAATACCACAAACATATTTGTTTTCAGGCCTCTTGGTCACCTTGACCCTGAGATAACTGTTAAAAATTGATCATGATATCCCTTTTACCTCATGCTAGCTTTGCATTCCACCTTCCAACTTATGCACCATGTAGTAAAATCTTATGACCATATTATGTACACTTTAAATACACCTTTAACAGATGATTTCATATTTTTGAATCTACTTTTCTGTATATCATAGAAGTCATGCCTATATGGTATATTTTGTCAGTGAAAAACTTGACTCTGGGAAAACGTCCAAGCAACCAACAACACAAACACAAGGACACAGTTTAAGTGATTTATTGGGCAGACTAGAGACGGACAGTTCAGCACTTTACAACTCTTTATGTCCGTCTGTGCTTCATAGGAAATCAACTAGGTCAACGTCATCAGACACTGATGGATAATAACAAGTATCCCTTATTCAAAGGACAGTGATCACGCTCTGTTACACATACTTCCATATAACACTACATTGTTCAAAGACAAATATATACATTCAAAACCGGTCGTATTCATATCTCACCTCCTTGATAATGCATATCTAATTTATTATTTACTTACTTTTAACATGCCGCCCATTGACAGATTTTATGTAACCCTATAGATCCGAGCGAAATGACGGCTAACACAATCTGTATTTTATAGTTCTCTTACAAACATCATCATGAACACTTAGACTCTGAGAGTTCTTTGTTTTAAGACTTAATTTTCTCTTATTTTTTCACTAGTATTTTAATTACACACAAAATACAATGAGTGGCCCTCATATCAAACTTAAATGTTTTTTTCCACAATCGGCTTTCATTCGAAGTTAAACCATAACATTAAGACTCTTAACCACCAACAAATGTATGTAAAAGAAAACTAGGTAGTACAGTATACTTGCTAGCTTAGCTAGTTGATCGGAGTGCTAGCTGCACTCAGCAATTTACCATCATACAACACTTTGTATCTTTGTATAACTTTAAAAATATACATCTAGAATAAAATTAGAAAAAAGAATGTCTTCATTTAAAAGTTATTGCATTTGTCCTTCATCCCGGCCCACAATCTGTCAAAAGCTCAAAACATATATGTACTGTGGCCACTTCTATATATTTGGAAATAAAATCTAAACACAAGTTAATGGAATTACTGTGTATTTATAAGAAACCTTGTATCATCAGTATGATGCAACAGAAATTGCTTTAAAAATATTAGAAATATAATTTAGCTATAAATATATAAAAAAAACATAAGAAGGTACAAGTGTGAAGAAAAAACCGCTGATCACCCAGTTTTCAAGGAATGCTTTATTCTTGAGACTCCATCCTAGAGACACATGCTACGCTAACAACAGCACACTTCATGTGAGACAAACATCAATCTGAGAAGCTAATTTAATTGAGATGTGGAGTCCAGATGTAATACTCTCCATCTGGTCTTGGGACTGCCACTTGGGTTCCTCCCGGGCTAAAACGCCTATAAAACCTCTGGAGGAATGTGACCATGGCATTCTTGCGAGCCACCTGAAACAACCCCCACTGGCTCTCTTTTCAGGTAGCCGCCATTACACTCTCTTTCCCTTGCTGGAGGAAGCCCCATATTTCTGCCCGTCCCCTCAGCCAGGCTCCTTCTTGTCTGTCCTGGCGTGAGGAAATGGGCGAGAAGATTTCAAATAGATGATCATCAGGTCTGTTGTTGTAACCGCGGAGAGAAGGCTGCGTCTTCCATCACTCCATCTCTCGTGTAAATCTCCTTCTAATAGAGATCATGAGATTCAGAAAGATCTGAATAGAAGAAGCTTTGTAACATGCTAGCGCCATTTATTTTATTTAGATCCTCATCTATTCTGTTCAGATCTAATCTAATAAGTGTTAAAAATAATCTCTATTATAGAGTTGGGTTTTATTATGTCCACCTACATTAACATGAATAATACTCACCGTAATCAAACTGCCGTATCAGCATTTTCTTCAACCATTAAGATATTGACTAAATCCTGACCTCAACCAGATTCCCTCTTCTTTCTTGAAATACACACTTCCCTTGAATTACCGTAGAATATTCAAATGTTACTGTGACGATGTCGCCGCTGAGACAAACAGCTTTGATAATTCGATATTAATCAAGTGCAAAAACTTTACTGATTCAAATAAACAGAATAAACCACAAAGATAATCATGTTCAAATGACGGTGGACATGTGATGCTTAAACAAGTATAAAACATCCTCATCAATTCAAACGCTAATACAATAATCTACAGTACCTGTTTCAATGACACACACAACACAGTGTTATGGCCTTTTCATAAAGAAAAAATACACATCAAAATGTGAAAACTATTCAAAAGACATCTCTTGGTGACTTAACTAATGCAATACATTCTAATGTAATACACCTGTAACACACTTTGTATAAAAAATACTTTTAATTTTAATGATCTACTCAAACAAGCTGCATTCAGTGAAGTAAAAATACACCATTCAAACCCAGGTAAGATAAACACAAAACACACTAATAATAGACATTATTACTACACAAATAAACATTTAGTCGACTTGTATTGTTAAACTCCTTAATAATAACTGTAATGCACATAATCAATCATAATTGTTTCACTTAATATTGTTTTAGTTTTAGTATTCAATGTATCTCCCCTTTCACTGTGACACATTAATAACGTAACATATGTATCGTATATGAGCATCAATAGAGCTCTACGTCTAAATAGATACTAATGTTAAATTACTGGAACACAATACATTTTTAAACGTATGATAATCTCAATTACAGATGTTTTATTGTGAAGTCAAAGCGAGAAAAGTCGCTCGCTTCTATCACATGTACATATTAAAGCACCTTATCAAACACATGGTGAAACATAATTCTCTACGACAACATATTTAACAACTATTCAGTATTCATGTCGTCAATGTACAGCAGATCTTCTGCAGGCCTCAACCCTGCGAGCGAGCAGGAGAACTTGACCGACAAAGGAAAAACGTGTTGCGTTCAATGAGCGCACGTTCTGTTGCGGACTTGATTCGTTAAAATAAAAACAAGGAAAATAATTGTTACGTTTTGCAATAAATGTCTGTTTTTATGATTCACTTTATCTTCGTGATCAGCACGAAACATTATAAATAACATGTCCAAAAAATCTTTAAATATCCCATTACGCACCAGTTTCACGGATTGTGGTGGAAGATTGTGCGTCATGAAGAATAAAAAGCGAATAAAAAGCGTGTGTCTTTGGAGATTTAACCCCGAAAAGTAAACGCAGCCTTAAGAATTTATTATATTTATGATATTATTTGATTAATTTAAACAAGTTAAAGGATGTACATACTGTTATTTGAACGTCATTTTTCTTGTTTTTGCTTTCAAGAACTTTGACCAAAAATAAACAAATAATAAAAATATATTCAACACATTGCTTAATAAAATGGTTAAAAGTTTTGGTAAAATAAATTGAGATCGGACTTTTATTTTATTTTTATTTGTCACTATTTTGTGTTACTTTAATAGCAGTGGTGTTACGTTTTTACAGAATCAAATGTAAAAATATCCCAATTGAACATTTTGTGATCAGGATTAATACAAACAAGAGAAAAAATAAATAAAGTAAATCAACAATAATCTGCAATTTCTCCAATAATCCATCATATGAGATCCACTTGACGTCGCCCCGCATTAATCCCTCCACCTTGTCTTGCAGGCTCCACGGTGATCCCGCAGCTCCACACACTCTCCCGTTGACCGTGGATTTGGCTCTTGTGTGGTCCGGCGGTCCCCGCGCACGTCGTCGCCATCACCGCCGCGCCACTTCCCTGTCACCCGTGGATAAATCAACAGGCCAGGTTCACATTTAACGCTTATATTTCCCTCCAGCTCTGATTTCTACCTCTGATTGGCTCGTGCTGCAGCCAGACGAGGTTAGAACCCCCCTCGGATCCGGCCCACCCCTCCACTCGATCAAATCCACACACCGCGACCACTCAAGTTCAACAACAACTTCTGTTATTAAACTATTCTTCTCTGCATCAGTATCGTGTTCATGCTGTTCCATCTCTAAACGAACGCGGCGATGCTGGGCTTGTGTGCGCATTATTGCGTCTCCACTCGAACAAACACAGCAGACAGACTCTTTTTTTAAACCTATTTAACTCCAGGTCTCGCACTAGGAGGCTGCTTTTCAAACACACCCGATTCGCCCATTTAGCTTTCACAGCCCTTAGGCTGTACCTGACGTGGCGCTTCACTCCCCGCCGAGGACTGTTGAGTCTCTGACCATGAATTGGGCCTAAATTTTAAACGTTAAATTATTATTTTTTTAGTTTATTTTTCAAATAAAAGATTGTGTTTGCACCTTCAGTTATGCAGACTGTTCTTCGTGTTTATGTTCAAATCACATGCGTATATTGACCCTTTGTTTGTGCATCAATACTGTACATTAAACAATCCAAAAATACCCAATAAAAGAAATACTTAAAAGGTAAAGACAACACAGAGACAAACACAAAAGTCTCAGAAAATCAAGGAAAAGCCTGCACGAATAAAAGTGTCTTAATACTTACCTACTTACTTATATAGGATGCATACAAATCGTAAGTAAGTATGTAAGTAAGTAATTTTTATTTAATAAAGCGCTTTTCCAGACCAGAGTCACAAAACGCTTAAACAATCAAAACAATATTCAATAAAGTGTATAATTTAAAGATCAAGATAAAACTGATAACACAACAGGAGTTCCAGAAAATCAAGGAAAAGCCTGAACAAATAAAAACGTCTTAAGATGTTTCTTAAACTAAATAAGTTCACGCGGAACTCACTCTGAACATCTTTAGGCACATTAAACAACACATTTGTTTCCGTATATAGTTACACACAATCTACTTTACCTGTTAATATAACGTGAAAATGGTTTATTTTATTTACGCAGCGCTCATTTTGCCACTTCTTATGCTGCGAAAAAATAAACATGTTTACATGAAAAGAGTGTTTGAGTTCCTCAGGCTTCATATACGAGCACATTTGTGTACAGTTGTTTTAAAGCTAATGCGCCGTTTTACGCAGCGATATATAGCTGAGCATTCACGACTTTAAACAATCGTGGCTGTGTGTGTATTATCGGTTTGCAAATATTTTCTTCTAGAAACTGTCAAATCAGATTTAAAGACTTTTAAAAAACAAGTGGATGTCACCAGAATTATTTTGTAATCCAAATCCACGTGAAAGATTTGTTGCGTAAACCTGTGATTATTCCACTTTATAACCGTGTGTGATATCACACCCTTTTTTTCTCTGTTTATAATTGTGTATTGTGTTTGTCACTGGTTGTTTTTTTCCCCGAGAGAAGTTTTAGCAACGTTTACATGTATCGTCTAATTGAAAAATGTACAACTTTGCTTTATTTTCTACTCCTGTGTAAATGCGGACCAAATAGTTTGTTTAAATACGGACAGATTTTAGCTTGCAACTACTCACAGATTTTGACCAAACACGACTAAAATGTTGTGTTGATTAATGTATTAAAAGCGGAGTAGGCTTATTTCTACATATAATTTATCCGTGAATGTGAATTTTAAAGGTTTATTCCTCGACTCCTGACTTTTCTATACGAGTGACAATAAACATGCTCTTCATTTTAAGTTAAATCTATACTTCCGGATATAACTTTTTTAAATTGCAGCTAACATTGATTTACCTTTCAAGATGTTTGGGTTACTTAAGTGTGTATCGTGATGGTTTGAATCACTTTAACGAATAACACACCAATATATTTATTTTTAGGTTTTATTTTTTCAAGGGTTTAATTCGAAGCTGTTTGCGGGTGTGTTGTGTTGAACTACATCTTGGCGGTTTCTTTTCCCATTTATTTTATTTATTTATTTTATTTATTCTTCAGACGTTTTCATGTTAATTGTTGCACACATGTATCAAAGCAAATTCTCAATTGGTGGAGATTCCCTTATAGCAATAAAAATGACTCTGATTCTGATTTTCTTACCCCTGTGTTATTAAATGTGACAAACCCACGTGCGTGTAATTTTACACATCGTCTCTATATACGCACAGATCTTTAACAAGTTGTATCGTTGTAACTTTCGGCGCACATTATCCAAGTAAAGTGTTGCAACCCAATGCGTGTCTAAGTGCAAAGGCAATTTAAGGAATTCCATCCGGGGCACAGACGGCCCTTTGCTCTCCGAGACCCTCTCCCTCCCCCGAACTTGAAGTCGACCGTTCACACGAAGCTTTGAATTTGAGGAGAGCAGAGAAAACAAAAGATCCACACAAACAAACAGCTCTTTAATCACACCGGCTCCCAACAGTTTGAGACTAAATAGATGTACCTTGGCAGTTATGAGTCGAAGGTTTCCAGCTGCTGTGACTTTGGATCCGTGTAGGTGGCGACTTCCTAACACGCTTGGTCAGTTTGTGGTGTCTGTCTGGCCCTGGAGGGGGTTGAAGGGGGAGGGGGGGCTCGCAGAATACTATAGCAGCTATAAAAACGCAGGTCTGTGCAGAGAACGCTGTGGGTTTTCCTGCAGCATCCTGTGCTCAATTACCGCGTCAATGCCCCAAAACACCGGTCATAGAACTGGCCTGGATTGCCCAAGAGGTGGAGCGATGCGCGGAAAAAGACACTATAGACGTGTTTTTGTCCCCAACCAGAGGCTCTTTCAGCGCATAGTCTGCGCATGTCTGTGCTTGAGTTTACAAGGGCTTTACTTTCCTGCAGGATATAAGTAGCAGAACCATGTGTTTGGGTGGTAGAGGGGTCCCTGACCAGCCGTGGGGGTCTTAATCCAGGTCTCTCATTCACAGCACATTAGAGTCAGGTTGCATGGCCTCCAAAAAAATCCACTTCCACGGTGGCCTCACAGAAATTAGATTCTGACCGACCGTGTGGGAAACACGTTTTTCTTGACATCACAACCTTTTAATGTGAAACTCTTCCGGAAGTGCAAAGGCGCACACTTACTTTTCTGAAGTGAGTTTAGTCTTTTTAAATCAGTGTGGTGTGCTCAATATCTATTTTACTTCTTAACGCCTCGAACCATTTTATATAAATATATATGTTTTTATAAATATATATACAATATATCATTTCAACACATTAAGACAGATGTGTCAAGTCAAGTTTACCATTATACATAACAGTTTATTTAGTCCAGTCTCTACAACAAGTCCCTGCAAAAACATCTTATTTTAAGTCTACCTAAAGTGAACTTGGTACACACATTTATATTTATTTGTTATATTTACTCAAGTGCGACTCAAATTAAAAATAAATCCAGCGTTTCTCACTAAAACAAAAAAGCAATATATTATTCTAATATTCATGAATGGAACATAAACGTTAGGATTACTTTATCGTATAGGATTCCCTGCCTGTTGTGGTTCGTTGAAAAAGCATTCGCGGCCTCTACCAATAGTTGGACGTGCGTAAAAGTCAAGTTGATATTGTGACTCTGATCTCAAGTGTTTAATATAATTTACTCCATGATCTGATCACATTTTGTGCTCTCAAGTGGACTATTGTGTGAGGACCAATTTCAAGGCGCCAGAGACTTTCCATCATGAGTTCCGCTTTTTAAAAAAACCCTCATATCTTCTGATCTGGTATCAACAACAACGCATCCATCTAATTCAAATGCGTCAATTTAAAATTATGTATAGTAAGTTCTGGACGCTCCAATCGCAGATGAAACACGAGCCGCTACTTTGAACATGACCCTGATAACCAAATGCCTATACTGAGCCAAACGCCGCTTGTAAAACCACAAATGATTTCTTAAACGTGGAGATAAACGGGCCGTGTCTTCCCTCTGATCCAGACCATAGACGCCAGTGGTATAGGAGACATATTTGACGAGGTGGGATTTTTTTGGAGGCGAGGCAAATTTATATTTATTAGATGTAGAATATTTTGAAAACTTGTTATTTTGTAGATGTTATTGATCTGATTCTGGATTCTACCTTTGTTCGAAACTGCACCAGCAAACATGTCTTATATATAGCAAGGCGACGTTCGTCGTCTTGGTGCAAAATCACAATATTGAACCAATCCTTGCTTCCCCGTTACTTAGTTTGTTTATTTGCTATCTGGTGTAGACGTACTTCTTTGCATAGGGGGCAAGTCACTTTATTTTAGTTACTATATCAGGAAAAAAGCAAATACAAATACAAGAATTCTGATTCTATAGTTAACTATTTAGAAATTAAACTGATCAGTTTCAGCAATAGAACGTCTCTGGCTGTGTCGAATAATCGTGTAACACTATTGTTGGCTAAAATTATGAATGAAGTCGAAATCGTGAAAAAACACATTGACTAGAATTGCGTGAAAATTCACGAAAAGTCTTTGCTCTGCGTTTGTCAACAGATGTAACCTGGCCTTCAATATAATTATATATTTTGTTGCATCATATAAATAATATTAAACGCATTACTTTCATGAAACCATCTATTCATCTGCAATGATTCGACTCGTTTTTCTTTAATTTATCTTTATTTCATTTAATAGTTAGTTGTTCTAACTTGATGTATTAAAAGTGATTCATCTTTAAAATATATTTGTATATTTGTTCTTAACGCACGCAGAAGTTAATATAAGAGGTTTATATAGCGCTTCAAATGACTTCTCATAGAAGTGCAGATATTGACGTCGCTCATTACTTAATGCACGCCATTCATGTATCAAGTGCGCGCACGTCCTTCTGTTTTTATTTCCTTAATGTGTCACTCATTTTCTTGATTCCGTTGAATTGTAAACGCCATGTACAGATAGCTTTTTAAGTGATTTGGCTTAAATATTTACTCAAGGCGTGTTTTTACGCTCATGATCATTCTGAATAGTTTAACATTAAAATGTGATCCAACCTTACACAAATATTTTTTAGTTAAGTTTAAATGATGACATTGTAATAATACAATCTCAGTTTAATACACCGGAGATGAAAAATAATGAAACTATTGGTTATTTAGATCAGTATATTAGATTACATTAGACGAATTTAAAAATCGCATTATTATGCTCTGGATGTCGCAACAGCTTAACGAATCATTCCCCTAAATGGAATGTTTATGTGTGTGTCGGTTGGTAGCTGTGTGTGTGTAGATATGTTGTGTTGCTGAAACGAGTCATGAAATGAGGCATTAATCCTGCAAAAAAAGGAAGAAAAAACGATTAAACATGCAAGTAAAGATGAATAAACTTGAACTAATTGGACTCGTCGATTAACTACCAATGTCAAGCGTAGCGCGCGCGCGCACCCCCTCTCAGACACGCGCATGCACGCCGAGGCGCTGTCAATATCTGCCGCCCGGTCACGTGACCGCCTCCTCCGTGCACGCCGTGGAGATGGCTCTCCACGTCAGCTCGCGTCTCTAAATTTGTGCTGAACCTGCTGGAAAGAGGAGCAGGCGCCTCTGAGCCATGTTCACGGCGCCTTCCCAGGAACTGAACCCCGACACCACCCGGTTGTAGAGGATGGATTTTGACGAGCGTGTCCCCGTCGGATCGAACATGTATTTGCCCAGTTGTACTTATTACGTCTCAGCGGGGGCAGATTTCTCGGGTCTTCCCTCGTTCCTGTCCCAAACCCCGTCCACGCGCCCCATGACCTACTCCTACTCGTCCAACCTGCCGCCGCCGGTCAGGGAGGTGACGTTCCGGGAGTACGCGGCGATTGACGCGTCCGGTAAATGGCCGCACCGGGGGAACCTGGCGCAGTGTTACCCCGGCGCCGAGGACATGGTGCACCGGGACTGTCTCTCGGCGCAGTCCGCCGCCGACATGTTTGGTAAAAGCAGCCCGGCGGCCGCGGCGTTCCACCCGCACCACCCGCACCACCACGCCGGTTCCGCCGCCGCCGCCGCCGCCGCCGCCTCCAACTTCTACGGCTCCGTGGGCAGGAACGGCGTCCTGCCGCAAGCCTTCGACCAGTTCTACGAGACCGCGTACGGGAACGCGTCCGAGAACTCGTCCGCCAGCGGGTTCTCGGCGGAGAAGAGCGCGACCCGGCAGTCGAGCAGCTCCGCGCCGGAGGACGCGCCCTCTTGCCGGGACAGCGAGAGCAAGGAGCCCCGGGAGGAGAGCAGCAGCCCCGAGTCCTGTCCCGGGGCCACTGAGGAGAAATCCGGCAGCAGTACGTACTCCAGTCATCACCTCACTTGAGAGAGAAAGTTTGCAATGTAGCGCGCTGCTGTTAACATTTTTATATGCTGTTTTATAAGCATATAAGGTTTATAGAGGGCCCAGAGACCCCCCCACACCCCCAACTAAAACTTTGTTATAAACGGCAGGATCACGTGTTTGGAAATGAAATTGGCCATGGAAGACATGAGCAGTGTTATTATTCTTCTTCGTGACATTTACAAAAATACTCATAAATGCGAGTTAGTGACGAACCGTCAGTCAAAACGCTTGTATGTTTCACTTCTTTTGTTGATATGAGATCATTGTTTATTTCCTGATTCTAATTCACGTCAAACAAAACACTTTCAAGTACATGTGCACGATTATTAAGTTGTGTCAGGATTGTTAGACAAAGGTGTTATGTATTCTTTTGTCTATAAATATATGTTGATTATTATTATTATACAAAGTGTTTGCGTCATTAGAAAACTAAGGCTTCCTTTTGTTTAACCACTAAAATAGCACAAGGTCAAAGTTATGTTTGTGACATGATTTGTTTCTTTTGTTTACTCAAACAATTGTTCACATCGTGATTGATTTGATGGAAAATAAATCTTGATTAAATTAAAAAGGAAATCACTTGCTGGCTTTAAAACATTTGAGCGAAGTTATTTATATGCTATTAAATTCGCGTTCTGTTGTAAATGTTTTTATTTTATTAGTATCTTAAAATATCAATCAAAAATAGTATTTACTTTTTTATCTTTTTGTTATTAATATCCACGAATCAAAACTCCAAACAGGCACTTTTGAGTCTGAGACCTAAAATGTGGTTTATATCAATCGTCTGCATGTATATTTCCAAACAGATACTGTTAATATTCCGTGTGTCTGAAAACTCAAAGGTTATTTCCTAAACTTAATACATCGATGGTAACGTGTTTACTATTTTCTATAAAACCTGCTTGTTTCACGGCTTCTTTGTGTTTATAGTCTGGCGTTTATTGGGTGTTGCCTCTAATTTAAGATGATGCAAATGCGCCTTTTTGGTTTCAAATAATCCAACTACTTATCTATATGCTGAGGGGAGGAAGTGAGCAGCAAATAACAGCGATAGAGGGGAAGGTCAAATCTAGCGTGTGCTTTAATGCAGCGCATTGTAAATTATTCACTTTGAGCATTAAATATGGACAGTACGGTAATTCGTAAATGTATGGCGCAGTATCTTAATGCGCACTGTTTAATATTCAGTGTCTCACTCAGACTCTCATTTTTTTTCTCCAGGTGGACAGAGGACACGCAAGAAAAGATGCCCTTATTCCAAATACCAGATCCGAGAACTTGAACGAGAATTCTTTTTCAGCGTTTACATCAACAAGGAGAAGCGTCTGCAACTGTCCCGGATGCTCAACCTCACCGATCGACAAGTCAAGATCTGGTTCCAGAACCGACGCATGAAGGAGAAGAAACTGAACAGAGACAGATTACAGTATTACACCTCCAACCCTTTACTCTGAGAAGAAGGAGAAGAAGGAGAAGAAGGTGTAGTGGTCTTCACGTTTACATGATCTCAGTGCTGCTCAACGGCACCGACGCGTTCAAGTGGTTCGTTTCAAGTTCGACGAAGAGACAATGGTTTGTTGTGACTCATGACCTAAAAACTTCATTTTCTCTACACACGGAGGAGATCGCGGTCAACCGTCGACCCAGGTGTATTTTGTAATCAAAAGTTATGAGTATTATTGACATTTTTCGCTGTTTCAAAAAAGAAAAAAAGAGGTTGGTAATAATTAAACTTCAATACGAGTATTGGTGTGACCAAATAATGAACGAATGTATTGTGTTTTTTGCGTGCTTATTTATTTTGTAGCCATTTGTTTACCACCGCGTGTATAATGTCAAAAGTCTAATTCCTTATTGAAAAGACTTTGCCACAGATTTTATATTTTGTGTATCATGTGCTGATTTATGTGTGGAGAACGTGTCGGTAGCATCGTTCAACTCCATTTTCAGAATATTCACAGGGTTTTAATTGTCGAATAATAACGTGGAACATTGCGTTTTTTGGAAATCGAACTGATGCGTCAGGGGGAATCCACACGATTGTATTATACAATATTTGAAATAAACAACAATTATGAAAGAATGTATGCGTGTTTTAATACCAACGTTTTAAGATATATGTATTTTGGGAGAGTCGGGATGAAATTAACTGTGCCGTGAGAATGACGGGTTAATTTAATCTTTGAAATTGTAACCAATAGTTAAACCTCATATAACTAGACATTTTAATCATTTTTCAAGGTAAAAACTATGGTTCGAATTCTTTTAAACAATGTTGTTACGGTGTAAAATATGTGTAATAGACAATCCCTTGCTCCTATTGATTATCTGTAAATATATCATTCATATTTAATTGGTATATAGTGTTTAATAAATATTTTCTGTGATGACAAGTCAAGGTTCGACGATAACATTTGAGTGTCATCGTGGATTATAGTACTGGTTCCCCTACAAGTCTGGATTACAAGGATTTTTTTTTAACTCTTAAGAAAACCTATAAACCAGGAAGAGCAATGCAACGACAGGGGACTTATAGAGACACAAAAAACAAACAATAAACAACGGAGCAGTCAAACAAAGACACATAAACCAATACATAAGAAAGATAATCACACATGCCACATGTTGTCCTTTTTTCTAGTCCATATTAATTCATGTGTAACTTGCTTTCGCTCTATTTTGTCAAAAATAGTCTGAATTATAGCAGAAAAATAAACTATATATATATATATAATTAATTAAGACTCCACTAACACTAAGACAACATAAGATTGTTCCATATTGTAAGAGTATCTCACGCATTTTTATTTTTAATTATATATTGAAACCATTATTCTGCGGTGCACCCGACACACCCCACCATCCATGCAGGTTTTATTCATCGCTATGTATTTTCTTCTATTTATTTTTAAATTAAAGGAAAGTCAAGCTTGTTTGATTATTTAGTCAAAATGATCAAATTAGAATAAACTGGATGAACCTGCAAAAACAAATAGCCAATGTGCTAACCATAAACACAACAGAAAATAGGTTTCAGCATAGCGGCAATGTTGACTTTTCAAAAGGAGAATATAAACGTGAGTCATGGCTGTATACTTTCCAGCGCTATATCCCTTTTATTCAATATAATTGTAACAATTTAAATAGACTAAAAAAGTACATGTTGATCAGCTAAAGCGATGCTAGCTCCTGAAAGTCAATGTTGCTAACATGGTGGTTATGCTAACAACAAAGCTAGTCAGGAGTTCAAGATCAGAAATATTGATAAAACGTTCTTTATTTAAAATTCAATCACGACACTACACACACACACATACACTAAACACACACGCCATTGGTTTGGATAGTTTATTTAGGATACATGTTATTTACACAGCACCAGCAGCTGTCTCGTCTGCAAACATGCTAGCAGTGCTAGCAGGCCCGACATGTCGACTGACAGCTGAGCTTCACCCTGATCACGTGATTCATTCTCTGATCACGTGGTTCCGTCCGTGGACGAGTGGAAGAAGAAGGTTCTGTTGTGTCTCTTCACTGATGTGCTCCTCAACCCTGCAGCTTCAGGGTCGCCATGTTTGCTGTTGTTATCGCCGTGTTTATGGCGTCCAGCCTCAGCAGCGCATTGGCGTTCATATATGACAGTCAAAAGGGCCATAAACGCGGGGGGAGAGCGGCTGAAGTTTATGGTCTCCTCTCTCATCGGGCTTTAGTCCGGCCTTGCCTCGCGCATCCTTTACTGCGCGCTGGAATTCCGTCCCTAATTACGGGACATCCTCCCCGTCTCCATGGCAACGCGGCCATAAAAGCCGTCTGAGAGTCTGGAGCGTTTGTGCAAATGGAGTGCGCTGCAATAAACCGTCTGAGACTCCAAGGTTATTAACTGTTACCAGGGAAGCGAGAGCAACGACACAGCTGCTGGAGTTTTTGGGGGAGAAGTGAGCTCTCGGTGGCTCCTTCAACTTCAGTCCAGAGCTCCTGTCCCGGTGATCCACATCAGTGAAGCCTGTGTCAAGGCTGGGGACTGTACGCCGCTGCGCCACCTGGCGGCGCTGTTGGAACCAATGTCACGGCCGTGGATCAGGTGAGTGGACTCGCTTCTGCTGCCTTGCACTGCATTCACCTCTCAGAGTAAATACGCGTGTGGTGTTGACTTTAAATCGGCTAAATCCTGTCAGAACTTCTTCTGAAGAGTTTTAAAATAAAGACAGGCTGGTGTTTGTTGTCAGTGTCTGCTGGTGCACAGAAAACATCCTCAAATCCAGCAACACGTTCAACAAGATACATTAAACAAAGACACAACTATAAGTAAATTCTAGTCACATTAAATAATAAAAAGTAAATTATCAAAGGTAGTAGAAATATGTTGTGACCAATATGAATAGAGCTAAAACCTATGTTATTCTCTAAATTAAAGTCGCAAACTTATGTCAAATACAAAACCAACACATAATTAAAAGTGTTAGTGCAGAGAAAAAGTACAAATACAACTTTAAAGGTACACATCCTAAAAAGTAAATACTGTGAACCCATAACGCAATGTAAATATATTAGTAACTTCAACATGAAACTATGTAAAAGATTATACTATTTTGGAAAAAACGTTCGTCAATTATTATTGAATTTATCAAAAAAACTAAAATCCAAATTCCAGATAATATTTATATCATGTAATAAGAATTTAAAAAACAACAACTTCTGGTCTAATTTTTAAAATACAATACAATTAGAGTTATACAAAACGTGTTTTAAATATAGAATAATGAATGTAACAGTTTAAAAAAATATTGTTAAAATGTATCTCCTAAATTTGGTGAAATAATTAAACGAACAAGTAACACGATTGTCTAATTTATTTATATTATATTAAATATATTTGTATTTTTGCCAAATATATATTAATGTAAATTATAATGTGTTTCTTAGTTTTTAATTCTAAATTCAGTCCGCTTAAGCTTGTGCACAGTGGCTGCCATATATAAATGATCATGTCAAAATATTAAATGCATATTTAGATATGTTGCAGCTCTAAAATAAAAATACAATTGTCATCCTGGTTAATATTTTGTTATTTGTTACCGCAATGTATTGAATGGAGTGTGTTTTTGAACAGGACTTCAAACGCCATGTTGGCTCGACACAATCTTTTCCGTGACTCTTTAAAACAAAGCTTCCACTAGGACACACACTCAGAGTTGAAATCCGTGAAAACGGAAAGTTTAAAACTTGTGGATTCTTCTGCATTCCAGGAGTCTAAAGGAATTCTGTGTGGAGTAACTTTCCGGTGCTCCGGGTCTTCCTGGGGCCCTAATAAGGCTGCACATGTGTGCCAAGCCTTCATGCTGCATGTGCTATTCATTTTGCTGAACTTGAGCTTTTTAATGGTTGAAGTAAAGCACGAGCGGCGTGTACCTGCAGAGATCCGCGCGCCTGTGGAGTGTGTTTCGGATTTAGAAAAGTATTCCATTCATTATATGAAAAATAAAATATACAGTTAAAGGCTTAGCAGTGCAACACCGCAGCGGCGTGAGGAGAATCAATTACCCAATTTGCTTAAGTGTCAGATCAATCCGTCTTCTCGCTCGAACGTGCCTCGGCGCTGAAATCCCGTGTTTGTTTAATTGTGACGAAGCAACAATCCCCCTTTTTCCTTCCGGTTGGAGCGATTGGGTGTCAGAGCTGGACCCTCTTGAAAACAAACGCTTCCGCTGGATGTAATAAAACACCACATTATTGTCCATAACTGCACTCGGGACGAACATGATCCAGTCAAACGGCCTCTCCGGCCGCAGTTATGGGCCTGATCAAAGCGAGCGGCCGGAGCTGTGAAAATGAAGATTTAATAGCTACAATTAATAAGTGTAAGATACCTGAGTGCTGCGACCAACACACCGTCATTAATTAACGTATAGGTTTCCTCATCGGCTCGTATTTCCCGGCAGACCTCTCGCTGTTACTCGGATTATTTCAGGGTAATTTGCTAAACAGGCGCAAATGCAGGAGACTTAAAACTACCACCGCAGAAAATACCTGTGCGCCATATATCACGTCTGTGTGATGTCATAAATATACTTGCAGTCAGCGGAGTTATTGGAAATATTTTTGGAATCAGTCGAGTCACTAAATGTACTGTCAGTGACTTCAAAAAAAAATCTAAATACTTTGGATTTATATATTTTAACTTTTTTTCTTTTACTAAAGCGGGTGGGGGGCGAGCAGCCAGCTGGGCCTGGTAATGGCAAAGCTGGGCCGGATTAACTTGAGCCCGGACACAGCAATAGAGTGCACATGGCCAAGGACACGATGAGATGGAAGGAGAGTTTTATTGTGGCTCTTATTGCCCCAAATTGGAGCGACAAGGGGACTTGTGCGAGCTTTACGCCTCCTTTGGTGTGGGACTCCGGTTCTCCCCACGACCCCCTTGTCTAATGTTGATATGTTGTAGATGTTTGTACTGTTTACTTGATGGTCGATGTTGGTTAAAAGCGGCGGGGAATCTTTTTTTTAAATACTTGTAAACACGGTTCTTTATGTGCGTAATAACGCTGGAATGCGCGGCACAAATTGAACTATTATATTATGAAAATTATAACGTGTTGTGTTGGCTCCATCGTCCGGGAAAATTCAGTGATAGATTTAGATCCAGAATAGTTTTGTAATAAATAAGTTATATGGCCTGTGAAAAATAGTACAATAATAATAACCTAATGTAGTACGATGATAATAATACCAGGGCAAGTAACATCCACACGGCAACAAATACATTTCGAATAAAAAAAACAACGAAATAAATTAATATAAATAAACGTTCAAATATATGTTATAATTGAAAAATTCTGAATACAATATCATCATAGGAAAAACTAACATATAATATAAATGTATATACAAAAATGAATACTATTAAACGAAAAAAGTTTTAATGTTTAAAATACATTAGAACAAATATTACAGAAAACGGCCTTTTATTTAATACATAAACATCTTCCTGGTGTGATTCTTTGTCTAATGCTGATTGTTAAAGTCATCACATGTATTAACGAATTTACGCTAAAGATATGTGAAGATTTTAAGAACATAAGAGCTGCTGAAGTAGTTATTTATAATTCATGAAAGTGCTGAGAAGAACAACAAAGGTCATCCAGCACAATGAAGTTTGTATTTATGTGTTTACTGTATTCCACATTAGTGAGTGCGCATATTCGGACCCCGGCAGCTTCTGGATGTGCCTTATAAAAAACATCTTTCTGTTCATTGACTTGCCAGAGGCGAATTCTTCCTACAGGTAAAAAAATGTTTATTACCTTTAAATCTTTGAGCTTCTACTGCTTTATGGCGAGTTTCAGCAACGCTCTCCTTCGACTCTTAGTAATATAAAATCGTATTTTAGCTGGGTTTATTTGCGCACGGCTCTTCTTTTTTTTCAACCTCAGGAACCTCACGTTCATAGCGCACTTTAGCGGTCAGGTTTAAAGCGAGTTTTAAATAAAAGACGCTAGTTTGGCGCAGATGTTTGCGGAGTGGGGATAATTAAAAACGTATATGGTGCACCAGGCTGGACGTCACCTCTGCACTGGTAACGGTGGTGCATTAATGGAGGTGGACAAATGCTGATTGCAGTTCTGTCCTTTTCCTCTCCTCCATGACAGACATTGGTCTGGCTGTTACGCAGCCTGGAAGTGGGCGGGACTTAGCGTCTTTCATGATTTTTATTGGTCTCCCAGTCCACACGGCGGAGAGGGGGGGGGGGGGGGGGGGGGGTTGCGTCTAATCATATCCAGCATGTTTTGCACAAGAAATGTCAGCCAGAAGGGGCTATCTTCTCCCCTCGCCAAAATACACCAGAATAATGTCATGTTCGGACAGTCCGTCAGGAAATATGTTTTTAGTGGACTCACTGATCAGCGGCCGCACCGAGAGCAATGGAGGTCACTACGCCGGAGTGTGTGTTCCCCACAGCACAGCGAACGAGGTGCCATACGGACTACACAACTATGGATACTTCCCTTCAGGTAAACGGGGCGATATCACCCCGAACATGACCTCCAGCGGCTACATGTCCAGCATGGAGATGTGGATGGACGCGCAGAGGTCATGTCGCCTGGATCAGGAGCAGCCGGTCCAGGTCGCGCCCTGCTCCTTCCCGCAGAACATTAAGGAAGAGAGCACCTACTGCTTGTACGAGCAGTCCAAGTGCCCCAAAGCCTCCACCGCGGAAGATCTGACGTACTCCAGGTTGACAACATCTGCTTTGGGTTCCTGCACAGTCAGCGATGGCGGCGGCGGCTCGGTTCCTGTGCCGGGCTACTTCCGCTTGTCTCAGACGCACGCACACGCTCATAAACTTTACAACAGCAGCGGCCCCGAGCCGAACCCTTCCCATTCTCATTTCGGCCAGCACCACCCCGCAGCCCCGGTCCGCTTCCACACACCGCCGACCTCCAGTCCCGCAGCCCTGGCCCCAGCGCAGGAGGGCGCGGAGAAGCGCGGACCGTCGGCGGAGGCGCACGCCGCCCCGGGCAGCGAGGAGGCGCAGGAGTCCACGGAGGAGGAAGAGGCTTCGTCAGCTGACGAGGAGCACGACAAAGACAGAGCAGCGAAGCCCAGCAAAGGTAAACACCGTCCTCCAGCACAGCTTGTTTTCGTCTCAAAGTCATTTCCACCTTCGTCGTTTAGAGAAGCACTCCAGGTGTTGCACTTGTCCAGGTAGCATCTGGGCCACAGTTCTGTGACAGCTGGTGCGTCAATCCGTATTTGCTCAGTTGGATAATAAAACACACTCGCTTCCAATAAATATATTCTCGTTATAGCGATTAAATAAATGAGAATCTTTACTAAATATTGTATACTTTCAGCCCGTCTGTGCGTAAAACCAGAGTGGCGCCTTTTGTTTTAACCTCTAACACTTTGATTTACCGTTAGACTCTTCCTGCTTTAATCACGGCTTCGTAAGCCTTAAATTGAAATATATGTCACTCAAGGCGGATTGTAGCAAAGCCAGATGCTATCAATTTAGGCTGCAGTCTACCGCGAATGGCGCCATATACTGGCCCCAAAGAGCTCGCTTTGTTTGCTTGGTGAAGCTTTAATATGTAGTGAGGCTCAGGCGTGAGTGACTTCAAGAAAATAGAAATACAATTATTTCGTTAGAAGTTAAGAAGGGATTTCGACTCTGAAATGCAAGGTTTTATTCGAACAATGCGTCAAGGTGGTGCGAGTTTTATCCAGTGATCTGAATCTAAAAATATATTAAGTTACCTCCATGTAAAAACAAAAAAAAATACGGTAGGTATAGATAGATAATCAAGCAATATGAACAGCCATTTTGTGTCATACACTAATTGCCAAAAAAATAACTCTCTAAATTGTCAATTTCAAAACAAATTATTTGTCCTTAAAATCCTTAAAAATATTTTTAATTTCTTTTAATTACAATGATGCGACATCATTTCCATACATGTGATATTAAAGCCATATTCTCTATTAAACTTTACAACAGTGTTGAACAACCAATGGAAAAATAGGCCTCAGTTCCTATCTAGTTGGCTGTTAAACAAGGTGCAGGTTAAGACATTTTGCTCACCTGAACACACCTGTTTGAATAAAATAATTTTAATTAAGGGTTGAGCTGCATACATTTTCTATGCATATTGACACAGACTATTAATATTATTATTTTTATATACAAACATAAATGTTTTTATTTTTTTTATCAAACACTTTTTCACTAACTGTGAGCTAGTCCAAGGTTTTTTAAAGTTACACACAGTGAAAATATACCTTTCATATTTCATATATGAAAGCTAACTGAAGTTTATTTGCTGTTCCTGTTATTGTTGATTTTGAACAAGATAAGAAATATTTACTCGAGTCAGCCTCTGTGTTGCCTCATTGGAACTCCTCCCAAGTTGAATGTTGCCAGTGATGTCATACTGAGCTGCTACTTACATACTTCTAAAGTGTTGTGGAGTAGTTGTTAAACCATCAACTTATATTTCTAACTTCACATTTGATTGAGTGTCAGGAAACACTGAAGCTAACACTGAAACTAAACAATCAGTGTTGACACATATTGACACATTTAAATGTTGTAAATTTTTACAAGGGTTGCATTTTCAACTTGAGTATGATCCCCAGCAAAGACACTGAGTGGTGAACACTGTTGCTGATCAGTTGCATGTGACAAAGTTAGTTTCCTGTTTGGTGTTGCTATGGTTACTGCTCTCAAGTTATACAGCCCTTTATTCACGTCTTGCCCTTGATCTAACACACACGTATGCACACACACACACACACACACACACACACACACACACACACACACACATAAACACACGCACACACACATTATTACTTAAAAAAGTGGTGATCTGAAAAAAACAAACACACATGTACATATATATGTATATATATATATATATATATATATATATATATATATATATATATATATATATATATATATATATATATACAGTCTATACATATTTATATATATTTATTTATAAATTAATACAACAAAATATTATTTAAGAAATATGTTTCATCTCCTTCACTTTCATTATGAACACGTTTAAATTACTCCGAACTCACAGATATATGAATTAATTTGGAACACACACATATATACTCATACACATATACTCACCCATATATACACACACAATCACTATACAATCATACATATACGCACATTTTTCACACACACCTACACTCACTCAAGCAAACACACACATTTACAAACATCATATGCTATACATGGAGACACACACACTCCCACATCTAAATATATTATGTGTGTACACACACACACTCACGTCACATTTTAACACCTATATACAGAAAAACTTGTAGACACACATGCGTGTGTGTACGTATGTGTGTGTGTGCGTACGTGTGTGTGTGTACGTGTGTGAACATGTGTGTGTGTAGGGGGACATATGGCTAATATTTATAGCAATTGTAGTTTTAATGCTTAAATAGAATTTCTTTAAATACCTCATTTTTTGCTCTCAGAATATATTAATCGCTCACACACACACTGGGGCAGGATTGATTTAAATTACTTCTTTTTACATGCACTTATTACCATGAACACACTCTCGCGCCTGCAAACACACAGACACTCACGTATACTCTATCTCACGCACACACACACACACACTCACGCGCGCACACACACACGTGCGCACACACAAACACTAAGATACACATAGACACGTGAGACAGATCTAAATCTCTCCCTCTCTTCCTCCAGGAGATTCAAAAAGCGAGAACACGGTCAACTGGCTGACGGCGAAGAGCGGGCGGAAGAAGCGCTGTCCGTACACCAAACATCAAACACTGGAGCTGGAGAAGGAATTCCTCTTCAACATGTACCTGACTCGAGAGCGCCGCCTGGAGATCAGTAAAAGCGTCCACCTGACGGACAGACAGGTGAAAATCTGGTTCCAGAACCGCAGAATGAAACTCAAGAAAATGACGCGAGAGAACCGGATCCGGGAGCTCACCTCCAACTATGGCTTCTCGTGATGGATCAGACTCACTGTCAAGTCAGGCGCATTCACGTATGAGCACACTGTCCACAACATTTCACGCACTTTTATTTTACCCCCAAACCCTCATGTTGAAGATGAGAATCACCACTCTGGTTTTTCTGATGTTTGTGTTGTGGAACTTGTGGTTAGATGTCGTCAGTGGAGTACAAACAAAAGAAAGGGTTCGTCTTACTTGTTACAGCCATCAAAGATTTAATTTGATCTTTACGTTTGCTTGCCTCAAAACCCACCCAATAAAGTGAGCATTAGATGTTGTGTTTGGATAATGTGAACATGAGTCAACGCTCTTTTACGCACCTTCAAACCCCCCAATCCGAAGGTGTTTCATCTTGTATATTTCTGTGTACATATGAAAGTGTTGTTTTGTGTAATACTGAATAAATTATAGTAAGTGACGGCTGCTTTATACGTGTTTTCTGTGTCGTGCGTGTGAAACAGCTGAAGGACCGCTCCCCAAAGGGCTAATGGGGATCGGAAATAATAAAGATATTAGGCTGTTAGTCGTCTATGGCTGCAGCCGGCTATTGTGGAGTTTTATGACTGGCTGCTATATGAGCTTTCTTCCTCTCCTGTGAGCTGCTTCAGTCGTGGGAGAGTCTTTCAGACGGAGAGGAGGCCAGGATCTCCTCCAAAACGCGAGTCTGGATAACTTGAAAACAGCGTTTAGTTCTGGATACAGGAATTACGCACATGATTACGCAAGGGACTCTCACGGTAAGTGTTCGTATCGTGGCGGATCGCCGCCGCCGCCATGACACCAGCATGTTGCTTCGAATATGTCTGGACACCCATATGTCTTTACCAAAAAGCGGATTGACTGTCGAGTGGTTTAGGTAGTTTCATGTTGTTGGGGTCTGTTTGGAAACTCTGCAACATGACACTGTCTCAATTGCCGCAGTTCTGAACATCGAACGTGCGAAAACGGATGAACGCGTGATGTTTTGGAAGTGATGTTGGACTGACCTATATTTGCTGCTGGGGTCGTTTCTGCCGGTGGGCGGTCGCTCGTGTTTGCCGCAATGTGTGTGTGATCCGAAAAACGTGTCTAAAGCTGCAATTGACGCGCTGGATTTAGGATTAAGAACCTGCGTTTGGGTGTGTGTGTGTGTGTGTTTCTCAGCGGTGACGCAGACCCGCCAGACAAGGCCTCGGTTACGACCACTGCAGTGGAGAGGAAGGGGAAGGTGAATTGCGCAACAGCGACCTCCTTGGGGCGATGGTGCTTCCGCTGCGCAATCAGACAAAAGGAGGGGAAGGGGCTTTATGGCGATATTTAGATCCGCTTGCTGTTATCAGCAGAGCCAAAAGACGTGAATAGCCCCCTGTCTTAAAACAGGCTCGTCACAAAAACACCCCCTGATTTAGGTTTTACAGCCTGAGAGCATGCTGGTGTGTTTCCTGCGCCAAAGGTGTCTGAGTGCACTAATAGAGGCGCACTGGCTTTTGATGTCTGAAGCCAAATAATGCGCAACAACCAGTCAGGTGAAACTAGAGTGCGCATTATCAGTGTCCATCTATTGCCAGGGTCATAAACAAAGAGCTGTGGCCTTGTGAGTTGTGTGTCAGCTGTCGTTGCTTTTGTTTCCATTAAATCTGACAAACGTTTGTCGCACAAAGAAACCCAAGGAGAAAAATCATTCAAAATAACCATCTTAAAATCTCATTTTTACTTAAATAATAAAAAGACAAGAAGAATCCTATTCGGAAATACGATATATATTTTAATATACGAATTTAGAAGTCAAATATTTCCACAAACGAGCCAATTTGTTTTTATACATAATTAATAATACTGTGTTAATCCTATGTTATTCTATATTTTATTTGTTTGGATAAAAATCACACCTCTCTCCATGTACAAAATATAATTATAATATATTTTCTGAAATGATGCGCGCTATTGTTTCGATAAAGCTCCAAAATTCAACACCACTCGTGTGTCATCGCGACCCTTTCCACTGTCATTTGTTCCACACTGTGTCACCTAATTTAGTTTTAAAGTTTTAAACCACAGTCGCAACACGAATGTATTTTTAGCTTCAGGAATGTGCAACTTTATTCCGAGTTATTTTGTTAATGGCGGCGATGATTCCGGCATACGAACAAACTAAAGCGTGAAATAGGTCACACATATCCAACGAAACTCGAGCAGATAAAAGAGATAGCTGCACAAATTTGATAATTCGTTTACGTTTTGACATACTAGAGGAAAATATATATTTTGTTTTTGTGTATTTGGGTACTGGTTTGTCTCTTAAAACACCCGCTATTACGCATTTGTTATATCGATTATAAAATGTTATGTAAACAGTTGATTCATTGACAAATCCCTTTGTTAAAAGCAAATACATATTAAAGTTTGTTTGATCAATGTTTTTTTCTTCTTTATTTTTAACTATTACCGAATTACCATGTGCGCAATTTCACATTTGGAGTAGAAAACGACACGGGATTACATTTTTAAATCCAAAATATATTGCGGGGGTGGTTGTATGTCTCAGGTAAATTCAAAAGCATGTCGGCTCACAAATCAGAGTTGAAATTACTGCTGAAAATGTATAATATAGTGTTTAATATATAACATAGAAAGTTGAACAAACTATTCAGCCGAAAGAACAACAACGTTATTTTTCAACCAGAAACTATGTGCTCAAAAGATAGTCTTTAAAAAAAATTAAACAAATTCTTGGTCGCTACATATATGCTCTCAATGATAAATCAATATGTGTTTATTACAAACAAATAATTTCTTCATCTTATTTTACTTGTTAATAATCTCTCTGTAATGAAAGACAAGCTCGAAAAACAAATGAACGCAGATATCGCAGTGGGAAAACAATTAGGTTAATAAAAGTTTAAAAAAGAAATGATAATTGCTCAATTAAAGCAAGACAGCAACTCCAGGGTTGTATTTATGAATATCAGAAGAATGTTTTGGCCTCAGACGAGTGTGTGATTAAAAGCGTCGGTGTTAAAGGGCTTACGTGTCCCATAAAGCGGCTCATAAAAACATTGGAAATCATCATAAAACAGGTGAAATGGGTTAAAAAAAAAGGGACTGAAACGTGTGAACGAGCAGAAACGGCCGTAAATGCCGTTTTATTGTCATATTTGCTCTCATATTCCGCTCAGATTAAAAACGCGCGTCATTAATGAGCGCCGCGATTGATTTATCCTTTATTGTTCTGCTGCGCGGTCACGTGACTGCGGCGTCCAATGGCGGGCCGGCGTGTCTCCTCGTTACAAGCCCACTGTCGTGGTGTGAGGGGCCAAGTTGCTACTAGATTTCCCAACATTTTGTGAGGCTGGTGTGTGTGTGTTTGTTTGTGCCCTGTGTGTGTGTGTGTTTTTTTTATTCCGCCGCGTACATGTGAGAGTGCCGCTCTTTGCCATGTCGACATCCGGAGCGGTGAGCAGCTACTATGTGGATTCTCTCATTCTGCCGGAAAGCGAGGAGCTCTCGGTGCCGAGGTTCCAGTCCGGGTCCGGGTTCCAGCCTCCGCGGCAACCCCCGTCCATCAACGAGCACAGCGACTGCACATTCCCGTCCAAAGCGCCTGTATTCGGCGCGTCCTGGAGCCACGTCCCGACCCAGTTCCCCACCGTGTACCACCACCACTATGGGCACCCGCAGGGCCCGATCGAGACTGACACCCGCTACCAGTCGTGGATGCTGGAGCCCATGTCCGGCTCGCTGCCTATGGCCGGATTACCCGCGCACTACGGAATCAAACCAGAGGGTTTCAGTGGGAGACCCGATGTCTCACACACCACGCTACTGCTCTCCGACTACGCCAATGTGGCATCGCCCGTGGATAAAGACCCACTATCCGGGGCAGCAGTGGACCTGAACGAGGAGGCGGAGGAAAAACCAGCACTGGATCCGAGTAAGTCCTCGCACATTTGTCGCTTATGGCAGCTCACCGCGGTTGTAAAGCCATGTACTGCGCCGTCACACCCGTGTCGAACCCCCCACTCTTCCCAGATAACCCAGTGTCCAACTGGCTCCACGCGAGCGCCACGAGGAAAAAGCGCTGTCCGTACACCAAGCACCAGATCCTGGAGCTGGAAAAGGAGTTCCTCTTTAACACGTACCTAACCCGGGACCGGCGCTACGAGGTGGCCCGGCTGCTCAACCTGACGGAGAGACAGGTCAAGATCTGGTTCCAGAACCGCAGGATGAAGATGAAGAAGTTTAACAAAGAGGGCGCATCTAAGGACGAGTGACAGTGAGAGCGGGCGCTTTTTTCAGTATCTGTATAACGGGATTATGTGTTTGTATAAAAGCATGTTTGGGCGACTACCAGTTTGACGCGACTACCTTTCTATTGCACACTTTTAACAGTGCCCACGTTTATTTTCAATTAATACCTCCTTAATGTCGTCCTTTGTTTTATGGATGTGTGTGTTTGTAGCTTTATTTGTCGTATGTTCCCAGAGTCACCATAGTTTGTATTAAAAAAAATAATGTTGTTTATTCCCTGTTGGTAGAACTTTGACTGATTCACTGCTCGCATCTTCTGGATAACTCTCCACATAGTTATAATCCACGACACGAGTGACTACCTAGATGTCCATCAACTACCTACAAGAACATATAACCTGTCCCACTTAGAGTATAGCGAAGATAGTCTGGACTGTCAGGGAGATTCTGTTCGTTTACCACATGTACGTGTTTGTTACTAATTTCAGTTAACCCTGTAGGCTGCTTATGGAATACCTCACGGCCCGCTGGTCGAATCCACAAATGTAATTTGTACTTTATTTATTAAATAAAACAAATTATATCTGCAAAAGCGTGAGCGCCTTGTGTGTGTCCGAGTGTGTGTGTGTGTGTGTGTTCCTGTTTGCCTTCTGCAGGAGTCACCTGTTCTTCAACTGTTTATTCCTTTATTGCGAGAGAAAACCAACAAACCGACAGGATGTTAGAAAATGGTTAGAAAGGTTGAAGGGTCTAAACGTCAAATATAGAACCTTGATTGTCTTGAAAATAATAAGACAAGTGACCACACAAAAGATTTACAATATGAAATGCACGTTTTGGATAAACCGGTCAGTTTTTGGTGAAATCCTGCTAAAATAAAGGTTTACGATTATTGCGCTCGAATTGCAGCAGTTGGCCGTTATTTTAAGTTCTGTCAACGTCAAAATAATAGAGAATATTGGTGAATATTACTTTATTTTCAAGCAATAATGCGTTTGAGTTAATGTGAGATTTCTTCTGTTGACATTGTATTCAATATGTAATGTTTCGCCTGGCTCCACATTTTGACTTATATTAGCAAATACATGTGTTGTTTAGTATAATACTAAACAACAACCTCGTTTACACGTGAATTGTACCATTGACGCGCCTCTCCGAAGTGTGTTATTGTGTGTTGTTGGTGTCGAATCTACCAGTATATTTATTACCAGCATCCGTTTAAAATGAGTTGTTTTTGCTAGAATGATAGATCGTCTGTTTCACGAGTTGAGAAAGAACGTCACAGTCTCTCCAACACCGGATTCAATATTGTGTTTTGGAACACTGATCCTTTTGAACGAATTTTTCTGGTGGAAAAAAATCAGATTAAAAAACACAGTTCGCTTTTGTTCACACTTGAATTTGCGAGGAGGCGACAACAACCTGCGGGTTTAATATCAACGAAGTTGTCCACTGACTATAAACTACGCGTCATGAGATGGATACAAGATGAATTATGTAAACTATTATCGACTCGTTGTTGAGGAGCTGTTTCTTGGATCATTACATGGCTTTATTCATTTGTAAATCCCTATATTATATATTTTTGTACGCGTGTGTTGTGCGACTTTCGTTTTCATTTGAATTATTAATAATTGTGTGTATTACTTTTTTGAGAAAGTCATGTGAAAAGTCAAATAACAAACACGCTGTTGAAACGATGCTGAAGTATTTTACATGTTCTATCTTCTAAATTAAACTATATTCATAAACTGACCACTCATTTAAATACATGTATTTTAAATGTTGGTCATAGCTGATAGAGAATATATTTGTATATCCTTACAGGCTTCTTGGCGGCCAAAGTTGATGGCGGATGGCTGTATAGTCATAAAAGACAATTACTGCTATAACTTTTTATGAGGTGCAAAGCACTACGAGGCAAGAGGACACAAAACAAAAAGAGACAGGGAAGGCTTTGACAGCTGAAGCTCGGTTTGAAACAAGCGCTGTGGTCGCTGCTACAGCTCCTTGTTTCTGAGCCGAAAGATCATGAAACAGAATATGACACAAAAAGGAAGAAAAAAAAGGCTTTCAAATCCATGTTGAAGGTGCCTTCAAGTCTCAACTTGTTGGGGGAGATTGAGCTACAATTAGAAGGCTGCAGGGAAGTGCTGTGGCCGGATGATTCTCTTTAAATGAAGATATACACGTCTGACCGGATTGCTGTTGTGACGCGTTCGCGGGACGCAGATGGACCCAAACTTCAAAGCCTTCGCGAGAGACAGTGCAATAAAACGCCTGGTCTGCTATACTGTCTGACATTCCACTTTTAATGGCTTTATGGCCGTCCAGACACAATTAGGCTGTTTCCAGAATGGCACCCATTTGTTTTCTTCTTCTCTTTCTGTGAGACTGCGCTCTTGGACAAAAGGCCGAGCGGAAATGATCCGCTTTTTATTGGACTCTTCCCGACGGGGACGCGCAGGACTCACGGTCACTCTGGAGCTGCTCTTTGTCTCTGTACCTGGGAACCGTCCGCCCTCTGATCCTCGAGGAGAAACCGCAATAAAACCATGTAAGGTTTGTATATTTAACATGTTATTTTACATTAAAACTCTCATGCACAAACGTGGTCATCGAGCTGCGCACTCCACATATTCTTACTCCGTGTTATTTACTCAAAACAAATAAAAGATCAATCCTCTCCATGCAGTACCACAGTCTCACCAGACGGTGGCAATACAGATATTTACCCACTTCCATTGAACATGGCCTGTCGTTACATTTTAGGACTGCGGACATTAATGTTTATAGTGTTCACCAGTAAAACATATATTCTTATATATGAATATAAACATGTCAAAGTTAAGAAGATAGAGGTTGAATACACAAAATAGTCGCACCGAATTGTATTTTACACTTTTCATAGACAATAGTTGGAGTTATTATAGAAATTAGTTATTGATTCGATGTTCTATTATTAGGTGTTTCACTTGTACAAATATACATTTATTTATATCTTTATTTAAATATATCTAATATCGGCTACTATCTTAACAGTATTAAAATAAAAATGACTACTTGTTTATAAAATATTTACGCTATTGTTTTAAACATTAATAGCAGGAAATGTAGGATTCATCATGTAATAAGTTAACCCCAATGGTGAAGAATATATACATTTCATCATAAAAACAATTTACGTTATTATATTCATTATTTTGACATCATTATAATGACTTGGATTAAAATAACAACAACACTTTTTGTAGCACGTTTGTTTGTTTTACTCCGGTGTGAGATCTTGCTTTCGTTCTGGGTTTTACCCCAACTATTGGTCGATACAAGTTTTGAGGCGGTTTAAATAAAATTACTTTTTTTAAATTATTATTTTTATTACTGCGTTATTCTGTTCAACATTAATAACAAGAAAATCATCGAATAATAATGCAAGTGAAATCACACGAATGGCAATTAATTTTAAATTTCTGTTTTTAATTTTCCAAATATAACATCTATCCTAGATGTGGAAACACACACACACACACACACACACACACACACACACACACATACACAGTGTAAACAATTTAAGACCCTATATAGAAATGTAAATCCATCGGTTAAATTATTAAAACTAATAATAGGATTAAACGTCAGGATCATATAAGACAGCTTCGGCGTAATAATAATAATAACAAGTCTCTGTGCTGCATAGCAATAATCAAAGAGTTATTATGTATTGCTATGTATACCATAAATTGACTCGGCACTATTCTAATAAATAATAATATGTTTTAAAACTTTAGGTGAACAGAAAAAATATTGCCATCGTTCAGGCGCTGTGTTTTGGTATTTCTCAGTAGTAGTATCACAATATTTATAAGCATTTTAGCTAGTTATTGATGATAGCCGTTTGATTAAAAATATTTATGTTTCTATGATGTTATTTAAATAACTAACGTAGCTGTGTATAGTATAGTATAGTATAGTATAGTATAGTATAGTATAGTATAGTATAGTATAGTATAGTATAGTATAGTATAGTATGGTATAGTATAAGTATTTTAAATACTATTGTATAGTACAACCACAATGTCAAGTAAAATTGTGAAATAGTGTATAATGTGTTTATGAATGGTACAAAAATGACCAGATACTTCCTGGTCTTTGTTTACGCGTGTATTAATCCACACAGCCCGTACAGAGTCACGTGACTGGCCGCTCTGGTCCAGAGTCAAAATGGTGTAAATCTCGCCTGTATTGCTGTCATATATCACAGTAGCTCATAAAAACGACACTGAGGATTCTCGGCCAACAAATCAGAGAGTGGGAAATATGAGTTCTTATGATGGTCTTCAGGGCCAAGAGGTTCGGCCCCGGACTGCTGCGGTCATCTGTTTGGAGTGGACGGTGCGGTGAGCTCTCGTGGTGCCGAATGCCGGACGAACACAGCGTAGTTTGGCCAGAACCAGAAGCACTTGGACCTCTGACCTCTCGTCTGGACAAACCGGAAGTAGCTTCGGATGACAACATGAGGTATTTCAAAGCATTTTTTTGGGGAGATTCTTCTGTCGCTGCTTCAATTCATTTCGCCGTTGCATGGTGAAGACTCGTAAAACTTTTATTGCACAACTAATGAGTTCTGGAGCCATAAATTCATTTGGCCAGTGTGTGTGTGCGAATAGACTTTTGCCGCTGGGGGTTTACGCCGTGCACTCCTATTACTCTTCTCCCCCTTTGTGGCTGTAAAAGAGCGGCCTGGTGCGTAAATCAGCTGCGGGTCTGATTGCGACTGCGCCACTGAGGAGATGATACTTGGTGGGACTGGTCCGGACACATTTGTTTTGGATCGATACGTGCGATTGGAAACCCCGTTGTTTGTTGGAGGGAGAAAGATAATCGGATTATATCTCATTCGGCGTTTAATTGGAAACTTGAAGTCAATGAATGAGTCATCAGATCGCGACGCATGAATCACTGAGTTTTATTGAGGAAAACAAACCCAAACGCCTTCTGTATCAATAATTATTCACGATTGGAGCAGCAGTTCTTTATCGTCCAATGAAGCAGTAATATTCTGCTTCGAGCTGAAAGAAAGAAAAAAAAAACAAGGGGTCAATTTCAAATTAATTATAAATAAAATATGATTCTATTTCATATCATACATCAGTTTAACAACATTGAATATTCTCTTCAACGCAGTAAACGACATCGTTTCAAGAAAGATGACAATGACGGGTCATGTGGATTTTACACGTTTTAAATTAAAGATATTTTACTTCTGGCGTATTAGTTTCAATGAAACGAAGAATTATGTTATTTAATATTTAGATTGATTCAACATTCAAGCTACAGATAATATATTTCAGCACAGATCTTTATAATGAGTAACGAAAGGCTCAGAGGAAAGTTGCATATATCTATAAATATATTGTAAAAATAAATCACTGTGAAGAACCCATTTTCAATGGATATTTCAGATTTTTTTTTAATCATTCGTTTTAGTGTTTATATCTTTATGAATAAAATAACTAGAGTACAGTATAGTCAGTTATTATTTCCGTTCCCTCATATGTAACTATAAAAACAGAGATGATTTTGTAATAATAATTATATTTACATTCTTAGAACGTAAAAGTAAAAAGTCTTGCATGTGAAACTTAAACGTAAACAATTTTTGGTTGTATGTCATATTTATAGCTCTATTTATTCGTCAACTTTTTAGCGTTTTTTCTGGTATATCCCGAATAATACAAGCTAAATGAGTATTTGATCGGAAAAAGGAAGTAACCTGGGATTGTATTATTCACTTTATTTGACAAATGTTAACACGAAATATTTTCTAGTATATTTTTGTATAACGGTAGAATAAAAATACTCTCATGAACTGCGCCGTCACACCAGAGAGGAAATGCGAAATCAAAAAAGTCCCAATATTAAATGTGTTTCTTATTTTAATTTTAATTGTTATAACATAATATATATATATAAATATATAAGGGTTATTGATCGTTACAAAAGAGATTTTGCAAAAGCTGTGTAAAAAGAATATTCGCAATAAAATATTATGCGATTAAAAAAAAATCAGTTGTATTTGTAATAATCAGTAAACAGCAGGCAGCATTTTTATATCCGCCGAAATATGTGTGTTAAATGAAAAACTTTCAGTTCAAAGTCAAGCATTGAAATTAAATTGAACTTCTACGGAATGCCGGTGCGTTAATTTGGATAATGCGATTACCGTAATGACTGGAGTAGACAAGCACTCGCAGCCACGCTGCAGTCTGCAGATGAAAGTGTGGCTCCTTCCTCAGCTAAAATGGCGTCTCTCTCTCTCTCTCGCTGACCTGTCCCCTCCCTCTCTGATCCTCCCTCCCCCTCCTCACATTCCCAGCATCTCTCCCTCCAGCTCTGGCCCATAAATCCGCTGTTGTTTATGAAAATTTACAACACGGCAATACAACTTTACGACTCGTCTCGACCGCCCATTGGCTGCGGCGTATCACGTGACTGCCCACCGTGAACAGGAACTTTTTTATATATATAATTTCCAATAGAGAGCAGCTCCTCATGTAACGGCCCTCCACTCGGATGTTTTCACCAGCGACCCTCGACTCCCTCAAAGACACGCTCCCGACATTTTTGCGGGGATTTGACGCTTTTTTTTGAATTGGATTTAAAAGAGAAGACGATTCGCCGGGATGAATGGAATACAAGCTGGTGCGTCACTGACCCACAACAAGACTGACGTTCATGGCGGGGACACAGCAGGGGTCCTCGGTGAGTACACCTGACGACCCCTGCCCGTGGTCCTGGTCCAGATGGGACGGTAAGAAAACGTCTCTGCTATTCCCTCAGTCGCGACACTGTTCATTATTTAAGTGTCTCCGGGCGTGTTGTCCGCCTCGCTGCTGCTCTTCATCTGATCCACACACATTCTAAAGTCATCGATGCTTGTTTTTAGGATGATTCTGCGTTTGTGTTGTTTGTTTGTGGCTTGATTTTATAGAGCTTGTTTCTGTGTGCTCGATGTCGCCGTCCTGTGGCCATATAGGGAAGTGATGCAAACGAGTGTTCATTTTGATATTCTTTTTTTCTCAAATGAATACAAGTTAATATGTTTTGGGAATTCTGAGAATATTAAATCAATTTGCTGGTCATTTGTGGCGTGTTTTGGCGCATATAGTTTATAGATGAATACACTAACATTTATTTACCTCTTATATTTTTGATAACAAAGACTGATTGATTATTTTCTCTTTAAACAAAAAAAACAACATTATTTCTGTTTTGCTGGCATTGTGCGTTGTAGGTTAAGTAACCGGGGTCACCTTGGACAGGTCATGCCTTTTGTCAAAGCCATCACAGTATTACAGAGATGATACAACGATGACGTCTTTTATTTGTTAAATTTAAGATGGAAAACAACAAAGGAAGGTTATGTAAAACCATGACTAACAACAAAACATTGAATAAAAAAAAATTATGTGGGGAGATCATTATTCATTTAAACACATGGATGATGGATAAAATATTATTTATACACTATTGCTGCTTCATTCATCTTGTATTATTCTTGTAACCCTTTTGTTTGGCTTTTCTATATTCTGCTATTGTCTTTATCTTTCATTGATCTATACCTCATATTACTGTCTAGATCCTGGTATTTCTGTGAACTATAAAGAACGTTGAACTGATTTAACCGAGTTAGGATGACATATGTCATCATTATTTGAGCTTTGGAGACATGTTTTGTCAGTTTAAATGTTATGTTGGTTGTGTTTTGTCAAAGCCGTGCGAGTCCTCGCTGGAGTATGTTGTGGTGTGTCAGAACATTTCATGGTGTTGAGATGTCCTGTAAATGCACGTGTTGCAGTTGACATAAATGTTGAGTGATTAAGCACGAATACATCATCGGTATTACCTCCATTACGGCGTTCCTTGCTCAACCATTCACTTGTGAATACAAGCTGTGATGACAAACAAGCGAGGTAATCATGATGCAGACAAGATGTTTCCTGCAGCAAATCCAGTCTTTTAACGCGAAATGATCCAAAAATCTGAAAGAGTGATACAGTTTCTATCCTGGTGTTGTTCCTAATAAAATACCCCCTTAATTTAAAGCTAAGGTTTATTTGTAGAGGGATAATATCTTTATGTTACAGGTGGTAAGTGTTTTTTTTACCTGAGCTGCCGTTAATGTCACGACAATTATCTGATTTTCTGTTTGCAAGAACTGCTTTACCTGAACTAATACTTCTACTAGAACAGCAACATTATTCAGCTGCTCATCTCCTACATGTACTAGCATAATAATAAGACTGCAGTGCACTGGTGTTTAGTTCTATAAGTATATATACTTGTTCATGTTTCAATATTTGTACAAGCAAATATCGACATATATACTTTTGATCTGAACATTTGACTTAATCGATACAAGAAAATATAATTATAATGTTATAAATATATAAACATATATATTTAGAGCATAATATATGTCATAATTATATACTGTATATATATATATATATATATATATTAAAATATAAATAACATGCATTTAATTTACAAATGTTTATTATTGTATGGAGTAATTAAAATAAAATAAAAAGTAAAATAGTGGCGTGAGCTGGAGTGCGGGTCTGTGTCCTGCAGGGAGCACTAGCGGCCCTCCTACCTCCCCCACGACCTCTATCTGACACTGACGCCCACTCCTCCTCTGCATCCCTCCTGCGTGTCTCTGCCTGGTGTACAGAAAACCATTTTGGATCTCTGTCGCCATTGGCCACCAATAAATCTGCCTCGGTCCTGGTTCTCGCTCGCTTCCTGACTTGCTGGGGTTTTTTGGGGAAAGGTCACACATACCTGAGCGAGGGTCTGCTCGTAATCTATGTGCTGGTGTCAGAGGAGCAGGACCGGGCATGTGCTGCTGCTCGGTCGCTGCACGGAGGACCAACATGTGAGGAGAGGCCAGAGAACACTTTCCACAGATGAAGGTGCCATAAAAATTCCACAGGGTGGGGTACAAGCACAGACCCCTGGCCCCGATTCTTATTGGTGATCACGTGACCACCCCTGCCCCTAATGATTGATGTTGACATGTTAATATACGTTTTTAAATCTGCAGTGGTGTGTGTGTGTTTATATATTATATATTAATTAAATAGTATTAAAACAGGTGTGTGTGTGTGTGGTGTGTGTGTGTGTGTGTGGTGTGTGTGTGGCGTGTGTGTTCAGAAATCTATAGCCACCATTCTCCTTGCATCTCTTACCTTGTGTTTTGCAATTAAAAAAACCTCTCTTTTTCACGAAGTTAAATGATCAAACATAAAATTATAATTTATATTTTTGATATTTATATAATAATAAATAAGCTAGACGATTACAGCAACAGTCGTAGATACATTTATTTATCACGCTATGATTTTTATCTGCTCATTAATAAAGAAAATATACAGTAATTTCCCTCGATAGGTCTACGTCATTTTTTACTCTTAATTTCCTTCATTCACATTTATGGTTACATCTCTTTATTTCTTGAAAACAACCAATCTTTTATTTCACTCACTTGTTGTTTTTTCCATTTTTTTAAATAAATAATTATCTCACATGAAATATGACGTATGTAGCTTCTTTATATGAGAATCTTGTTTTAGAATGTGTCCCGAATTAATCAGAGGTATAATAAAAAATATCCATTCTTACAACATAAAAACATTTTTTGTCGTTTTGATAGTTTTGGTTACGTGTCCCACATAAAAACATCAATACAATTAACAACGTTTATTTGAAGAAAATAAAAATACCACCGAAATCTATCTTTAATAGTGACAATAATAGCAGCTTACATTTTACATTATTTTCCCGCCGTTATCCCTCCATTGTTTTCTTCGTAAGATACACTGCAAATTACTTGTATATCTTCTTTACAGTCTGTTTTATAAGGCTATAATTTCATAAAGGAATGCGATTTATGTAAGGATACTGGAGTTTCATAAATGTAATATATTTAACGAACGATCGCCGAAAATACACGGCCATGTAAAGCGTTAATGCGGAAACGTTTATTCTGTTTTTGTCTTTTTTTAAAAGTTTAACCATTATTTCGATTTCCTTTAGGATGCAGTTAATAACGTTACATTCCGATAACAGTTTCGCACACAACTTATATTTAATCTCAAACCATTATATTGCTTTTAAAAAATATATTTATCAACTTAAAGACTTAAAAATAGAAAACATTGATGCGTCCATCACTCACTGTCATGAACCTTAGTATGAATTTCATATTTTCAGATGAAAGCTATTTTACAAGAGGATAGGTTGGGTGTTGTCACATTTCTATCAGAAAGTGTCGTAAGAAGCTGAAAAACTGTTCTCTTGAGCGCGTCTACCGTTTGCGCAATTTCCCTCGAATGAATTCTGCCAGAAAGCGTGCTCTCTGCGTGCCTCTGCTCGCATTGTTCGTTTTTTGCCGCAGCGCTCGTTAACCTCCGGATGACCCGGCGCGCTCCACCCGCCCCTCCTCGGGTCAGTACCGCCGTTCGGCCAGAGGATGGCGCACTAAGACAAGTCAAAAACACCCACGCAGCCTTCTCGCGGCTCGTCCTCCCCGATCCACGTCCCTCCCCGCACTTCCGCCGTGCACGCGCCTACCTCTGGAGGTCAGCAGGAAGGATTTACGACTGGTCAACAAAAGCACGTGACTCTGCGCCGTTACCCCCATATTTGGGTGTCTACGTCAGACGAGAATCAAGTCCACTCATTTCCATAATTCATCATAAATTGTGCGAAGCAGCTTGAGGACGCAGTAAAGAGCACGAGCCACAAATCAACAATTTCTCTCTACAACAACAACAACAAACAAACAAACAAAGGCTGGAATTGTCAACAAATGAGCTCCTATTTTGTCAACTCATTTTGCGGTCGCTACCCGAATGGCGCGGACTTCCAGTTGCACAACTATGGGGAACACAGCTCCACGAACGAGCAGTACCGAGACTCCACGGCGGTCCACTCCGGCAGGTTCGGATACGGCTACAACGGCGTGGACCTGACAGTGGGTCGGACCGGCGGCGGACACTTCGAGCGTGGATACTCCCCGAGCCACTCGGCGGCGGTGGCGGCGACCCCCGCCGTGGACCCGTCCAGGTACGCGCAGTCCACGCACACCAGCACCAGCAGCAGCGGAGCCTCGTCTCTGTCACCTGAGCCGATGCCTTGCTCGTCGGTCACGGCTCAGGTCAGCGACTCCACGCAGCAGCAGCAGCAGCAGCAGCAGCAGCACCGAGGCGTGAAAACTTCTATACCCACTCCCGCGTGCGCGACCCCGTGCCCGAGCCGGGACTGTGGGTCCAAGTCCGTGGAGGAGGAGAAGGCTTCGGGAAGCGAACCCACGACCCCTCAGACCGACTCCTCGCAGCCTCAGATCTACCCTTGGATGCGGAAACTCCACATAAGTCACGGTAAAGTTACAATAAAACGCCCTGTCACGTCATGTGTGTCACGTCACTGTCATTGAATAAAAGTCTTGATTTTTCTGTCTAAAATATGTGTAAGAATGAAGAAAACCTCTGTACAGTGTTGACTCAACGCCTTAAGTTTATAGATCGAACCAATCCAAGAGTGTATCTTGGTTTAGTATCATTATAACGTCGTAAACGTTGATATTTTAGGACAGAAGATGAAACAAATCCTTAAATAAATCATGTTTTTTGACAGTAAAGGGCGTCAAAATAGCCGAAATGAACGTATATTTGGAAATACGCACAGTTCCTGTGTTACTCGACTATATTTGTTCACTTTAGTGTGTTTTCAAACCAAAAACTCACGCGACGGTGAAATATTAAAGCTGGCAAACGATCCATACGTGTTTTAAAGGTGCGCTCCTGTAAGAAACTACCTGTCACCAATACTCCCGCAGTTTGTTGAGTTCTTCCTAATTGTTTGGTAAATCAAGCGTGAAATAAATGTAACAGTTCGACAAAAACATCAAATTGATGAGGAACCCAATGATCGCTTCAGGTAACGCTCGTGCTCGCACCAACACCCACCTGTAGTTTGATGAAAAAGACTTGTCAGGGTGTCCACGGTGTTAAATGGGGTTCGCTTCTTATTCACTTTGAAGCTTTAAACGAATGGCTTCAGCTTTGAACTACTTGGAAAAAGGGTTAGAATCATAGAATCGTCGACATGGGTCGAAAAATCCTTCGCCAGAAACTCAACGTGTTACAAAGAAAAAAAACGCCTTAAAAGCTCGTCAAGTTCACATTCAGCAACACGTGACAACAGTTGATCTACTTAATAACTACTTCAATATTGACTCGCCTTAAAATGCGGAGATTTCTACGCAAAATTCCAATCGTGGCTCACACTAGTGTACGTACATACCCAAAAAATGAGCGACTAAAACAGACGTTTGAACGACTCCTAAATGTGTTTTATTCATCAAAACATGAATTTATGTGAATTAAAGCGGACACAACGACTTAAAGAACAATCATTTAAAGTTTAAATAAAAGTTAGATGCTAGTTAAAAAATAAGCTAAAAATGAACACAATATAGTTCTATTTTTAAGTTATAGCCTGTGAATGATATTTATAGTTTATAATTATAAGTTCGGTTTTTTTTTTATAAACAAATCAAAATCAAAATATAGACTCTATAAGTGGTTCTTCAGAAAAGCTACAGGTCGTGACTTATATTGTCACCTAAAAAAAAAGGAAAATGTAGGATAAATCACAAATAAGAAATAAAATAAACACTTTAGTAAGTGTGATTTGGATAAAAGGTAATTTGTGAACTAATCGAACATTTTGTGGTTTATTTGAATAAATCTCTTATTATTTGAAACATTATTATCCAGTAATTGAGTCCACTTTTAGGCCCGTTCGGAAAAAACTCTTTATCTTAACCTGAATAAAACTAGTCAATATAAATCACATGTAATCTAATGTTTGAATAACCACAACATCTCCTATTAATAAAAAACTTAGTTTAACACGATTGTAGAATTAATTAATGTTCAATCTAGAAATATTTTAATGTTTAGAGTTTAAATGAAAAAAATAAATAAAATCTAAACAAAAACTTCCTTTAAAGTTTTATTTTAATAGTAATTGAAACTTGGGAAAGTTTCACAATGAACACAAAGTTTACAACAAGTTTAAGACCAGATTTAATATAAGTCTATGTCTCACAAAAAAAACGATAAAAATCTACAACGTTTAGTTATCTGACTTCTGATTAACACTAAGATCTGACAGTGAAGATAAAATGACAAACGTTTAAAAAGAAAGATAAATCAAGCTTATAACACTCCTGGGTGAACATGCATTTTAAATGTTCGCTAGAGCTCTGGTCTCAACATCATGACAAATGGTAGTTCTGACTTTGAGAAAAAGTTTTTGGAAGTCGTAGAAAGTTGCAGAAAGTATTTCTATGAAAGTTAGTCTCGTGCCAATGTGTGCGTATCTCATTAAATATTGTAAATGTGTTAAGTATTCTAAATAAAAAAAAGAAGTTAATTCAATAAAATAGCGGATGTATCTTATTATTTCCTCAAAAATACAGTCTATTAAAGTGTGTTAAATAAGGCGCGGACTTTAAATATTTATATTAAAAAAAAAAGCAGTTTAGTCGTCATTCGTTTTTTTTGGTGTTGGTAATATTGATTATTTAAAACTTTATTTGACTAAATTTGATTCATAAAACAAATTTAATGTAAAAACGACTAGTGCAAATATTTGATTTATTTAACGTTTCTGAGTTAAATACGCTCACTTTCATGGTTCCTTGAAGGGTAAACATCAGAAACTTGAGTTCAAACAAAACCCAACTTTCTCCTTCACTCTACCAGAACTATCAGGACCCGAAGGGAAGCGGGCCAGAACCGCCTACACCCGGTACCAGACCTTGGAGCTGGAAAAGGAGTTCCACTTCAACCGCTACCTGACCCGCAGGCGGCGGATCGAGATCGCCCACGCCCTCTGTCTCTCCGAGAGACAAATCAAGATCTGGTTCCAGAACCGGAGGATGAAGTGGAAGAAGGACAACAAGCTGAAGAGCATGAGCATGGCGGCTGCAGGATACAGACCATAACAGCTCCACCACTTAAAGCCAGAAGTTGGAGGTCGTAGCAGGACTTGATCACCTCCCCTCTCTCTCTCTCTCTATCTCTCTGTGTCCAACTGTTTTTCATTTTGGGATCAATTAGAACTAGAGGAAACCTAAATTATTTCATGTGACACACACCTACAATTTGGTTGTGTGTGTTCTGTACATGTGTGTATTTATTGTTCTGCCTTGTGAGATTTTTGGTGTGTAGCTTCGCCTCGTATTTGTTCAGCCGTCTTCTGTAAAAATGTTTTTTCAAAGGACTTGAAGTTCTGTCATGATGATATAAAAAGTGATGGTGGTGGTCGTGATAATAAACTTTCTACTGGAACTGCATTGGTTGTGTGTGTTATTTGTTGTTGGGTTTTCTTTTTAAAATTCTAGATTTAGGAATCAACAGGTTAAAATCACTCACCTCGAGGGTCTTTTTTTTGTGCTCCTTTCGACGCTTTGGGTTTATTCCCCGCGCGACTTTTCTGCCTGTAAACTTTATTAGAAGCGTTTCTGGCTCTGTGACATTTGGTTCCTAAATGAATGGGGGGTTTTGTCTATGAATTAGATCGTAAAAATCATCCGGCGCGCGGCCAGATAGGCTGACTGGCCATAAACGGTCACGTGGTGGCCATTAAAGTAAGTTTTATGGTTTTGGGGAGTTGACAGTATATTGCACATAACATATAATCGCAGTGAAGGCGAGTGTGCGTGTGATTTTCTCTTTGCTGTGTGACCGGACGACTCCTCGGACCGCGGTGGACCAGGCCGGGAGGAGAGGCGCGTGTTGCGGGTGAGTGTGCGCAGACTTACCGGAGCTGCGCGGACAAAGAGCGCCATTATTGCTCCATATTAGTGCATTATACTAATCGCTGTGCGGTGGATACGTGTTCTGGGCAGATGTTAGGTCGAGTGCTTGTATAATTACTTCCTTTCCTGTGTAACTTGTTTCCCATCCATCTGTGCTATAATCTATTTTACACGTAAGATCGTTTCCGCGCGAACATTTTTTGGAGAATAGATGGTTATTTTTTCAACTTCTGATCGGCGGCGATGTAAAGTTTGCAGCCGTTACTTTTTTTTCTTTCCTCGCCGGTAAACAGTGGCAAGTAAACGAGAAAGGAAAAGGTCCGAAAGGGAATTCCGTTCACTGTTTGGGGTTGAAAAGTTCAAATGACCCCCTTAACAATTCTCCCCTGGCCTTGTGCTGACCTCTTGACCGGCGGTCGATGAAGTCCAGCAGACAATTGGGAAAGTGACTCAAATTAGTTATGTTTTTTTTTTAAGCCTATTTAACATCTTATTTAGAAAAATAATACAGGCCGTGAGCGTTAGAATCGAAACTTTTGGCAAAGATTAAATAAGGTTTAAGTTAAAAAAGAAATAATCAGGATTCGCTGTTTTTAATATAAAAAAAAAGAAGCGTGAATGTTGGGTTCGATACGCACGCACGTGGAAAAAAAATGATATCCGTATCTTTATGAATTTTGATCGATTTCAAAAAGTGAATTTTCTTGCGTCGGATAGAGGCGGAAAATGTTAAAACACAACAACTGAATCGTTAACTATATATATTTAAATGCATTAACATATAGTTAATATAGGACTTTTCCATATGATTTAAAATGGATATTTTCCAGAGGGAAATAGTCGTAAAATGGAAAATACGAACTTTATATGTAACTAAGCGGTTGTGGTTAAACAATTTAAAGTTGATCACAATTTAGAGAAACATATAATGCCAATCACAGAGTAAGTATCTGATAAATTAGATCGAACAGTTTCGTTCAGGGTTGATGATTTTTAATATAAATATCTCTAAATTCTGTTGATTTTCATTTAACGCAAAATGACTTTTTTCCCCTCCAAAAACAATGATTAAGTTCATTACTGGTTCTGACACAAATGAATGTGACAATATGGGTTTTAATTTCAGTTCTGTTATTTTGCATTAAACCTAGGGCACAGATTCCATTCCATTTTGCAAATTAAAACCTTCGTCGATATTTCAATAGGAGTGATTTGGATTGTGCCTGGCAGGAAAGCGAGAGAAGGGGGGAGTGAGAGGAGAGGAGGGAGCTGCAGGTTCATGTGGAGGTCAGAGCAGCAGCTCCAAGATGAATCTGCATCCTCTCGGAACCACCAGCAGAGCTCGCTTTAGGCCAAGTTCACTGTCAGTGTGCGCGGGAGACACGGAGACGCGCTGCTACATTAAAGTAATGGCGTGTTTGTTTGTCGTCATGTGTCGAGATGTGGCGAGTAGCTCGGAGCTGGTGATGGAGGGAAGATCGCTATGGTTTTAAAAGATGACACAAGAAACAGCCTGGAGTGACGCTTTCTACTTCTCTATGTCTGTAACACGCCGACATTGCGTCACCACGTAAACTTCTTTTCAAAGATATATTTCTGTTAAACTATCCATGCTTTTTTCTACTAGTAATAGTACCAGTGGGACTAATACTCAAAACAATGACTATAACTACCACTATTACTAATAATTACGACCAGAATCTCTACAAATACTATACTAAAATCAAGTCCTACTTTCGTCAATAACACGTAATACTAAGACATAATACTTACTCTAATTTGGCTACAATCATTTAGCTGTGTATTGGCATGAATCTAGCGGTACTATAAGTATCAGTATTGTCCAAGTACTTGACTCAGAATTGCAGAATTTACAGTACACATGACGAAGTAATTTCGACTGTATCCTCTGGTCCTCAGTCATTGCTGGGTTCTCACAGAATTTCATAGGTCCTCTAGCTGCAGAGGACATAATTACTGCTGCCATCTAGCGGCCGGACGTTTAAATGCATCACAAAAATGAACAAACACTATGAATATTTGTATTTATCTAGGAATAAAAAAATGGATTTTTAAATTTTATTTTACACATGTTAATTGAAATATAAAGCATACGATAACTATGATAACAAATAAAATATTATTTGAAAGCAGAAAAAAATCACATCGTTGCTGTTGAATACTAAATAAGTATAATGTAAACACTTAATGTGATATATTGTTGTATCCAATCTTCTCACAGCCCTACTATCTTTACTATTACTGTTAACACTGCTACGCTACATCAACTGCGAGCCAATATAACTGTTTATTGGTGCTTCACCGCTGCTAAAACTACTGTTTTATTTCTATTACCAGTTGCCTTCTCTAACTAATACTACTGTTGCTCCTAACCGAGAACCACGGTAATAAAACACCTCTAAATATCTGTAAGTCTCAAGGTTTGCCGTCTTAGGCTAACTATGAATAAATCATTGTGAGCACGGATCACGTGGGCTCACTTTTCAGCAAAAGATCTGTCATTTCATTATTATTAGCTATAAAATTAGGGATTCCATTACTAAACCTTTGATAACAATGAATCAACCAAAGATCCCACATCCGCATGAACGGCACTTGTTTTATAATCAAGTCACATGTTATCATAAATTAAGTTGTAAAATACAGAATATATTTGTTTGAGTAAAGCAATGATGAATGATCCATTTATCCATTTTGAAATATTAAATTAATTTTACTCTGCATCTTCTTCGTCTTCTGGACTAACCTCTCTTTCTCCGGGTCTTAGGTGTGTGGGTTGTTAAAATCTCTAAATCAATTTAAACCACTGTGAGAGCCAGCGCAGAGATAGTTCTAAAAGCCTGCGGTCTTCAATCAATGTATAGATTTTTTGGGCTACGACACATAACAAGGTTACAGCTGTAATCAACGCTTGATGAGATAAAAGCCTGTAAGATCTTTTCTTTCAAGAGCCAAAACAGATCTTATTTTAGAAACATGTTTGTGCAGGCCTGGTTAAGTGCTACTTTGTGTGCTGCCAAGCCAAAAGCCGTTGGATGAACACGTCCCGGTTTGACCAAGCTGGGATTTCCTGCTGAAATAGTGAACGTTTTAACAAGACATCTGCGTCTCTGAGTCACATGTCCGAGAGGAAACTCATAAAGCTTGTGTTGGACCTTAAGCCGACGCCTGGGAAACCGCCTTTAATTGGACACCTCCAACAGAGCTCCGAGGAGGTCCACCGACAATTTAAGGGGCCGACCTAGTCCTGTTTTACTTTTTTACAAGACTTGTATGGATTGCATCACCAACATGTTCAGTAATAAGAGAACAATCTAAGAGCCTTCAGCAAGAGTGCTAGATAATTTCTTGTACTCTTTATATTATTTTCTCTGACCATCCACGAAAACATTCTTCATTATAGTGCCACTCTTAAATGCCCACTTTCTTCTTAAATACAATGATATTCATTTACTGTCTCCATTATGTCTCAGTAAGACACTTGTTTGACCCAGATTTAAACTGTGAAATAAAAAACAACAACATTAAACATAAAATAGTGATAAAAACACACGTTTGAAAACAATTTCTAAAATGTTTTTTTTTTATTAAAAAAACAGAGGACTGGAATGTGATCCCTGAGGCACACCAAATGTAATGCAACATATTTATTATAAGTATCATTAACTAATCTGTCCACTTCTTTGTTTAAAGGAAAAAAAACACAAGTTGGTTCAAACATTTAAAAAGAAAATCCCAAAACATTTTTTGTCTGTCACACTTCATTTACTTAATGAATCTAATGAATCAGATTTTGGTGACATTTCCGAAGACAAGGCCGACCTTTACAGCAGTCTTTTGATTTGCATCAATATCTCTCATGCGCTCCTTGAAGTTTAATTAAAGTTAATATGTTATGTCAAAATTAACAACATCATTTTAAGCTCAATGGGTTTGTTGGTGAAGGTTAAAGAAGTTAAAGTTAAAATAGGTCCAATAATGGACCCCTGAGGTGTCCCGTGCTTAACGCAAAATGTTTTTTCATCATTTACTCATAGATTGGTGGAAGATTTTGTTAGACTGCTCAACTGTTTTGAAGTCGCTCATCAAATGCACCACAGTTTGCTTAAAATTATACATTTTAGTACACTTTTATCGAAATAAAACAGTTTTCGTTTAAACATTTATGAAAATACGTAAATATTGATAAAACAGAGAAACAAGAAGAAACTTTATTATTTCTATAACATTTATTTATTTATTTGTGATTCATTATTTTTCATTTTATTTGAAACAAATCATCATTTGTAATGTACACATTATTAAAAATTGGTCCCTGTGGTGTGAGTTTCACAGATGTGTTTGTATAGCTAAACAAACTATGTGATTTCTCTTCTTGTGATTGGTTCTCAGACTCCTGCTTTAGTTTCTGCATGCAACATTAATGTCCACATATTAAGGTAATAGAAACGCACCTAATTATACAAATTAAAATAGGACCTAAATTTGGCCCTAGAGGCATTCCAAAAAAAAAAGAAATCACGGTTAGTCACCAGTAGTGATTGAAGTAATCTACATGAACAAGAATTTAAAATGCATAAACCACAATCTTCTTTAAATCTTGTGGTCCAGATTGTCAAAATGAGTTTTCTTTTGTGCGCCACATAGGGGGGATCAGTCTCCCTGCTGATGAGGGTGAGATAGCGGTTGAAGACGAGGAAAAATTGGGGTCAAAAGTTTACTCGCTGAGCAAGTCGGAGTCATCTGTTCACTCGGAGCCTTATAATAGTGATCTTGACTTCCACACAAAAGAGCGAATAGCTTTGAATTACATATGTTGCAGCGTGCACTCCAGGTGAACCCTGGAAGGCAGGGTGACCCCTCGTTTGGGGATAGTAAGGGAGAGGGGGGGTGGCTCCCCTAGCAACAAGATTGAGTGGCTGGCGTTTTATTAGGGAGGTTGATTGGTGAATTTCCTTTGAATAAATTGCATTTGATATGTTTAGGGCAGAATTTGCATTTTGAGGATTGATACTCTCGACCCGGTCACAGGGTAATGGGAAGGGCCCACAGCCCCCCAAATCGAGCCCCCGGACCCCTTAAAAACCATTTAGCCCCTCTCGTACTGAGGAAGAGAATAGAAGGCTTTTAGAAAAAAAAACTGAAATGGAACAGATGTTTTGGAGACTTTTCAGAAAGAAAACGTGTTGGAGATTCTTTTTCCATGACCGTCATGTTATCTGAAATTTAATCCCTATTTTTTTTTTTTTACCTCTTTACGTATGGGTAGAAAGACAAATCATTTAGAAACCACAGTGACATAAAAAAGGGTGTTTGAATGAATGTAAATGCGTTTTTATTTTTTTTTAATACACGTAAAAAATGAAAGAGGTGAGCGTCTTAAAAATAAAATAGTCACGAATAAAATGTGTTTTTTTTTCGTTTGCTTTCTCATTTCACACAATGTTGTTTTTATTCTTAAATATTACTGATTTTTTTTTAAAAGCGTTTCTTCGTGATATAAGAGCTAGGCAGGCTGGTTTAAACACGCGCTGGTATCCGTCATCCCTCCGTCAGTGCACTGCGCGGACACGAGACCTTGGACCAGCTCTCCCATCCGTCACCATCGTCACAGCACTTCTCTGATAATCTAAATTTACAGTAAAGTGTCAGGATGATGCATTCTTGCTTAAACGGACCTTCACCTCACAGTTTATGCAGTGAAACACAACACCGAATTCTTATTCTCACACCAAAACACATTAATAAAAAACGAGCTTCACATGTGTGCTCACCCTGCTCTTATTTAGACCCTTATAAAATAATTATATATATATATAAAAATATTAAATATAATGAGAACATAAGGTTTATTTTACAGAGCAGAATTGACGCAACACGCTGAATTGTATTATTTAAAATGATTCTGCGGCAGATTTTCTTTATTGATCAAATATGTGTCTATGTCTTGTCTCAGATGTACTTTAGCGGAAATCGAGAGTAAAAAGAATAGACTTATTTTTATTGTCTTACTTTCAACACGAAACTTTTGATTATGTATTTGTTAATGCAAGTTTACTGACATAACACCCGTTAATTCATTATTATTACTCTGTATTCTGAATATTACAATTTTCAAGACATATATATTATTCGTAACCATACGTTTAACGGATTTATTTAAGATTAAAATAGTGTTTGTGCTAATCTGGTTCAATTTAAAAAATACAAACTTTATTGATTTTAGTATACACGTACGCGCACGACGCGGTCGTCGCTCAAAGCCAAACTCAAACAGTATCATCTTTCAAATCATCGTGTTGTTGAATATATTAGTATAAAATGTTAAATATATTTTAAAGATGTTCTACGCTTACATGTATCTGTGTTAGTTCAATAGTGCTTCATAAGATGTTTACGCCGCTGCTCGTTTGTTGACGGTGTTGTGCACGTGTTTGGTGTGTTGTGACGATATTATTTTTACTTAGAATTATTATTTTATACTTCTGTCTAACCGTTATAGCGCAGCAGTGTATTGCTTTTAATAGCCACATTTTACAATTATTACACATTTTATTGACAAGCAACATAATATTGAATCAATACGTGTTTTGGAGAAATAATACAATTGATTTGGTGTTAAAATTGTTAGTTGGATAAAGATCTTAAATAAACATACAAAAAAAGATACATCATGACCTTTGTAGTAAAAATACACGTGTTACTAAGTACTTAGGTCCAATATTAACTACCATTTATGGTGTTTGTGTGTTGAAACCCTAACAAAAGATGAGTTCAAACTAAAATGGCAGCATTATTGTGATTTTTCTCTAACCGCTCATCCTCTGCAACTTTTCCTGCATATTTGCTTTTATCAGTGTTGTGTCAGTGAACTATGAGCCCTACGCTTGATTTTATAAAAATCCTATTTTCTTCATACAGAATTGTGGCTACATGTTTTCAACTTTTCTGTATTGGCCCTGAAGGCATCATAGAGCGTGGAACATAGTGATCACTGTGGTTTGTGGTATTTCTAATAAGATAAACTGTAGCGTGTTGATCAAACAGCTTCAATGCTTCACAACTATGGAAGGACGCGACATCATTACTGCTCTGGTGTATCGTTAAGCGATATAAAAACTACTTTTGCACGTTAAAAGTGCCTCTTATGTTGCAGTTAAGGTGAAATTGCTGTCCCAGAACACATAGTGGAAATTTGAAAGTGTTCTTTTGTAAATATATGAGGAAGTTTGGAGCATTTTAGTGGTGAACTTGTGTGTCCGCCTGCTGTTGTGGAAATGGTGGTGTAATTGGGGCTGAAGTGCTTTTGAGGGACATTTTAGAAATATTCTTGTGCACAAATGCACTTAGTGGTCTCTGAGGTATCTGCATGGGGGGTGTATTTGGAATCCTTTGGGGGCGATCCAGGGAGTTGACCTGCCGCTCCCCCCACGACCACCGCTGAACAGAGCCCGCACAAACTGAAGTCCAAGTCCGGGGTGAAGCCCGGGTCACCGCGTCTAACAGATATGAAAATGTCGCTTCTTTGGGAAAGGAGGGGCACGCCTGTTGTTTAACAAAGACTGTCAATGCTGAGATTAATCAGAAACAAAATGGAAACGGTGTCACTTTGGGGTCAGGCAGAAGTTATCTCTGTTTGGAGGAGCCTGGAGAATAGGGGGACCAGTAGGGGAAAGAAAAAGAAAGAAAAGGGTGAAAAGAAAAGGCATTGAATATTTCCCAAGTTTGGCCTCTTGTTTCTCCGTCCAGAGGCCTGATGGACACGAGGAGTCCGGAGGAGCTTTGTGAGGATCCGCGGCACAGACGCAGCCCCTCGTCCACAAGATGGACCTGTACCCAGCCCTGGACATGACGGCTGCAACGTGGCACGGTAAGAGGCGACTCCAAATATTCCAGCACATTATTATCATCTATATATTGTTAGAAAGAAAAAACACACACCTTGCTAATTACATATGTTTCCCTTTTAATGCAATACACATTAGTAGATTGTTGTTGGGTATTTTTATATTAAAAAGTGAAGAAGAAGAATTTCACGGGTAATTAGTCAATTGTATTACAATAGTCCATTTTTTTTTAAACTTTAGAAAATACCTTTTGTCCATTTTGCACTTTCAGTGTCATAACTTCTACATTAAAAATTAAACTAAATAACATTCATTTCCATGTGTGTTTTATCTTGGATGTTGCCTTTATATTTTAATATTCTCATTCAATATTGTACAATCTTTTAAAAAAAAAGACTGTAATTATTTTCACAAGTATTCATTTTTGTTTCAAATTCTATGTTATATTTTACTAAATTAGTAAAATATAAAGGTTATATATTTGTTTATAATTGTGTCATTACACTTGTGGGTCACGAATGAAGTTCAGAACAAAAAAATATTGTGAACCAGGAAATGTTTATAATAAATGTTAAAATATAGTTAGAAATACATCCAAGAAATAAATTAATTGACATTTTTGTACTTGACTGGCCATTGTTTTTGTCGTATAGAGCTATATAACGAGTGTCATTACACGCACATTACATGAAATGACACCAAAGATACTTAAAGTGTCTTGTTTTGGACATTATATCAACATAGATGTCAAATTGTTGTTTTTTATGCTTATTCAGCCATTGACTCAAAGCATTAAGAAGCATTAGTGGTGCATTGAGAGTGCTATAGCTTTGAGATTACGACTTTAAGCTAACTTACATGTGTTTGCTTTAATGTAAATAAAAAATGGAGGTTATAATATTGTATTTCTTTTAAATTATAATATTGATTACAAAAGCATTCGCAGTGTGTACGTTCCTGACAGTACTTGTATTCTAACTGTATTATTGCAAATAAATTTGTATATTTAACAAATGAATTTATTGTACTCTTTTTATTTATGAGATTATGTCTATAGGGTTTGTTTAGTGGGACGCGTGTCCACATTATCACCGTGTATTTGCTTTTAAATTGATCGTTACGCGCTACATCCCAAGTAAATCTGGACAGTATTATAATCCTCTTTTGGACTCTATCTCTCCTCCTATCTCTAATGGGTGAGGTCGTGTCTTGTAACGTTTTTCTCAACTAGGTTCTGACAAAAGCGTGTGTTTCCATCCATACATGAGCGGCTGATGTAAAACGCTGCAGTCAGTCGTGTTGTGACGGACACTCCACGGGCGTCAGTGAACGCAGCAGAGGATGACAGCGATGCCTAGAAAAAACAAAATGCATCCATTTTTTAAAATGTTGTTTAATTGTTAGTCGAACTATGTGTCGAAAGGGACTTTAACGTGTCATGATTTATGAGTGTGTGAAGGTTTTATGAGGCCAAGTGCTGCTGGCGCTGATGATGGACGGATAAGGACATTTTCTTCTGTCAATTCTGTGATTCTTTAAATGACAAACTTGTTAATTTTAGAGATGCAAGAAACACAAGACTATTTAAGATCCATTTTTTCGTTTTCATCAGGTTATTTCATGTGTTTTTATTACGTCAAACAGCACACACGCGTCACTTCAGCTTCTGTTTGGAAAATTAGACGAGTTTAATTTATATTATATTATCTTTACGGATGGTTTGTTGAGAAATTGTCAATCGACAGATAACACGAGGCTTTGATAATGTTGTTTATGTGGGTGTTTTCTCGCGTACATGGAGGAAATCAAAATCAAAGAATCGAATCATCTCCGGAGTCAATGCGATTATCCAAAATCCAGCTTTACAGCATTTATATAATATGATATTCCCCGAGATGTTCACATATGATCTCGCTGATTGTGTGTGTGTGTGTGAATACACTGTTTATTTAGGGGTATCCGAGTTTCCATGTCAATAGCAGCACCGAAAACCTCTAAAAGATGGATTTGTAGTTTCATTCTTGTGTTGCAGCCACTTCGTGTTGCGTTCACTGTCTCTCACAAAGTGTCCGTCACACATCCAAGACACAACAACAACAGTTCGATGCGACGCCTGGGCTTTGTTCCGACAAAATAATAATACTGATAAAAACACATTTATCTGCGGACAAAAAGCGAGTTTAAATGTTTATCTTGAGCCACTGGCGTCCCCGCAGTAAACAAGTTCTCTCATTAAGTCTCCTTATATACGCTGATTTAATAACAAAACAGCGACGTAGAGCCAGTGGTTCTGCTGGTACCGGTACCATGCTCGCCATTGGTTCTTGTTTACATGATGCCCGCAGCTCGCGCGCCGATTGGCCGCGGCGCTCACGTGACCTGGCAACTTTGTACATTTGACAAGGAGTAGGAGGGATTTTGTGAGAGATCAGAAAAACGACAGCGCGATAAAAATTAGTATTGTTGCACTTCACAAATTAATGACCATGAGTTCCTACTTGATAAACTCCAACTACATCGAGCCTTCCTTCCCGCCGTGCGACGAGTACCAGCAGGGCGGGTACGAGTACTACGAGCGGCCCAAAGACCCGGGCTTCCCTCATCACCACGATGATGCGTCCTATCCGAGGTCAAACTACACCGAGTCCGGCTACGACTACGTCCCCGCCACCGGACACGACGACTTCGGCGACGGGCACCACACGCAGCCGCAGCCGGTCCCGGCGCCTCCACAGCAGCCGCAGCCGCAGCAGAGCCTCCACGGCGCGCGGCTCTCCGGGGGCCCGGACGGTGGCGCTGGAGCGACGGCCGGCAAAGACTGCAGCCTCGCCGGGGAGGTGTATCCCGGCTTGGCGAAGGGCAAGGAGCCGGTGGTGTACCCGTGGATGAAGAAGGTCCACGTCAACTCGGGTGAGTTCCCGGTGTCACCGACAAGTGTGGGGTCTTTTGGAGGCGATTTACGGTCGTGGAGCAGCGGGGTCGCTCGTTAAAGACCCTCGTAAATTTGATGGCTTGTGTTCTCTGTCGGGACCGTGCGCCTTTGTTGCTCTCCTGCCCGGACTAGCTGGAGCCTGGCCAAAGTCTTGATCCAGATGTGGGTTTGCAACATTATTTTTATCTATCTGCGTCTATTTAAGGGACGTTTTGTGCAGAAATATTTCCCGGGGAAAAGCTCTTCATTACGCGTCATTTTCTTTCCCAGGATTATGCGTAAAAATGACATTTGGACACGAGCTTCCGTTAAAACACGTGAGCGCGTTTACATACAAGCAAATCACGCGGATTCACTTTCAGACGAGGCTCGTTTTGCGTCACAAAAGTGTTGAAATATTACGCGGGAATTAAAATGCAAAAGGTTTTTAAGATAAAACATTCAATGTCTGATTTAGTTTTTCTCAATATATGGCATTTCAAAAGGGCAACACGCACATCCTATTATACGTATTTTATTTTAGCGTTAAACTCAAGATCAAATCAGACATTTTAGATTAAAATTAAAAAAACTAAAGCCTTTCTATTCCCTAATAAAACAACAACGTACGCAGAGAGAAACATTAATGTTGTTTTAAATGTTCATATTAACCCTCAAAGCACCTGCCATCAAAGCTCACCTTTGATTATTTATTTTTTTCTATTTTGCTTCCTGTTTTACAATATTATTTTTCAAACATCGTGTCCCTGGATATCATTGCTAAAAAAAAGACTAGCTTTGTCGTTTGGGGGAATTAAAATAAATACAATTTAGTTCCATTGATAAAAGAAAATGATAAATATTCAAAAACCCTGCTTGACAAGACGATTTTAAATGATTATTGTTAATACAATAATACCATAAAACCTTAAATTACCTGATCACTCAGTAGACAAATATATTAAAGGTTATTCCACTTTATACAGGTTTATGTGGCGTGGACATGGACATTGTTTTAAAATATATTTGCACTAATTAAATGAGTAAACATCCATTATTTCTCTACAACACGTTGTTGCTTTAGCCGCCATTTCTTTGTTTTCTTAGAATCAATCAATATATGTTTGGACGTGACCATTGAAACGCACAAAACCACAGCGTATACACAGATCCATACGTGTGTGTGTCCTTCCAAAAGATGGACCAGTTTGTTATATCAGCATTTTTTTTCAGCCCAAAAGAAATTCATCAATCTCACACCACACACACTCACACACACACACACACACACATCAGGCCTTCAAAAACCTTCCATCGTCCTCTTGACGGGATGAAGAAAAAAACTAAAGACGGTCCATTTGTATAATAGTGTTTATAATTAAGAAATCCACTCTAGTGTATCATGAATGGAGAACTTGTTGAAATGGCGTAGACCTGAGTATGTAGTGAGAGAATTTCAGTATTTAGATTTAATATTTAGATGGAGCCGTCCCTTTCATTAGGCTAAACAAGCAGCTGCTATGAGCAACATGGCCACTAGGAGGGGTTACAAACTTGAGTGGACATCGGCTCAAAGAGAAGGAGCGACAATCCTGCGACTTATCGGGAAGAAAAAGTCTAATTTAGAGAAATTTAATTTGGGTTCCGGGCCAGTTATGCTTGTATGTTGGTGATGCGTTAAAGCACTCTGTCACTGAACCTGGTCGTGTTTGTTACAGTCAACGCCAGCTACAACGGTGGCGTCCCCAAACGCTCCCGCACCGCCTACACCCGCCAGCAGGCCCTGGAGCTGGAGAAGGAGTTCCACTTCAACCGCTACCTGACCCGCCGCCGGCGCGTGGAGATCGCCCACACCATGTGTCTGTCGGAGCGGCAGGTCAAGATCTGGTTCCAGAACCGCAGGATGAAGTGGAAGAAGGAGCACAAGCTGCCCAACACCAAGATCCGCTCGTCCAGCTCGGCCTCGTCGTCGTCATCGTCGGGGGTCAAGACAGGCCAGCAGCTCGTCCCCACGCCCACCTGCACCACCGCCCTATAGTCCCCCCCAGCCGCCACTTAAACCAGACTGAGAAGTGGATATCATGGACCCGATCTCAATATTTGAAGGAGTCTGCCAGCGGACCCCTGTCACCTCCCTCCTCCTCTTCTTCTTCTTCTTCATATAAGCTTGAAACCACCGACAGTTCCCACCGTTCAAGTGTTGAAATATTTGTTTACGCAGGACTCGGATCAGTTAAAGTGCGAGAGGTAAAGCTCTTTATCCTCCTTTTTTTATTTTCTATCTCATGGAGAGTGCTAATATACTTGAAAGATTTTGGATATTTGGCATAACAGTGTAGTCTGTGTGTGTGTTTGAGTGCTGAGTGTAGGACATGTGATGTACATACAGATCATAATGAAGGCACAATGAAGGAGACAGCATTTCATGGTAGACTCTAGTTTGTGGTAGTTGCTTTGTGCTAGTGCGTCATGTTTGTTGTGATGTTCTAAACTGTGAATACGTGTCGTCGCCGTGTCGTGGTAGAGTAGACCTTAAACTTGTCTGTGAAAATAAATATTCACTAATGAAGCTGACCGGCCTGTGACTCTTTGATTTTCGGCACACGAGAGCGAAGGTTTGTTTAGAAAAAAAAAAGGACGTTCAGGGTCAGAAGTTTGAAAGTTTGTTTTGGGAGGAAACAAAACAGTTGGGCTCAGTTATTAAATTAACAAAACCAACAAGTTTCAGTTCTCTGCGTTAAAAAAAACTGTGATACATGTTTCTGCCTGAACGCTTGCAAAATTGTATTTTATTTTAACTAAGAAAAATACTTGTTTATGTATTAATTTAACAGAGTTTTCTAGATAATAAGATAAAATTTAGAAACATTTTCAAGAATTTTCAAAGTAAATTCATTACTTTGAAAATTTGTTAGTTTAAAGAAAAAAATTCCATGTTAAGCAATCTTTAGAAAAAGAAAAAATATTGGGAAATTGTCTATGTGATTTTTACAAACATCATATTTGTATATAACATATCCTCATTTTCATAATTTTGTTATGACTTTGTTAAAAACATAAAAGTCGGATCAGTTTCTAAAGTAAACCAAAAATGTTAGTAACTCATGTTAATGTCATTGCTGTGTTTATTCCAACTTTATTCCTTATTTCTTCTTCTCTTTTTTTCAAAAAAGCATCGAAAGACAGATGCTCATGATTTAGCGTTAAACTGTTGAAATGGTCAAAGAAACCAGTCAAATCATCTGGTCTATCGCTTGTGCGTTTTGTTTACATTTTTTCACGATGGCACATGAACGCACCGTTGAGCCTGCAGCAATAACACGTGTCCTCTCATCACAAAATAAAACTGTTTCTTCAACGTATTAAAGTAAGAGAATATGTTCTGATCAATTCCAGAATGTCACCTGTTTATGATTATTTTGATTGAAAATATTTGTTTTATATTTAATTCTCGATGATCTTGTTAATTGTTCTTATTTACTAGAAAGACTTTAGTCGTAACATTCCTCAGTATTAATTAATTTAATGGAACTAAATTTACTTGTGTTCTTTGCTTGTCTTTTTGCTGTAAAGTTTGATGAAAGAAACAAAAGATTCAACAGCGTCGTCTTCGACCACAAATATACTTGTCACTTGACCACAATCCTCCGAGCACCAGAGTGTGAGTGTTGGTCACTACCTGCTACATCCAAACAATAGAGAGTTCATCCAGGGGACATGGCGGCCTCTAACCAATCACAGGCCCACAGCACTTCTCCTGACCCTTGACCTCTTGACACGTACACCTCTCAGACCATTCGTCAGAGCTGAGATGCTCTTTCTCATTTGGGATTGAACCAGGGACAGAAACAAATAAACAAAACAAGAAACACAACGGCGCTTATAGTGGCGAGAATGGATTCATCAAAATGGATTCTTGCGGAGGGGAGGGGCGGAGGCGAGGGGGGTCTGTCATGTCATTCATCACAGGAGCCCCCTGCTCATGTCAGAGCATGACGAGAGGGCAGATCCCAACACAAACATCATGGTGAAGCGCGCTGTGGAATATAATTTGATCTTCTCTGTGGTTTTTGCTACAGTGGAGATGTGAGCGCCGAGGATTCCTACGCTATGCTGACCCCTGAATGTTACATTTGATGTAAAATATGGAAGAACTTCCTAATCAGAGTGAAACTGGAGTTTATTTGTCACAAATGGTTTTGATTTTTTTTTTAAAAACACTCATTTTGTGACGCGCCAGAGCTCAGAAGTTAGGAAAGATAAAGTTAGATATAAATAAAGTAATGGTTCCACATGGTCAGCTTTGATAGCTTGTGTCCTAACACACTCGCCATGAGCTCAGGTGTGAAAAATAAACCCACAAATGCAACAACGTTGGCTGTCTTAGCTTTCGCCCCGATCCGTAAATCACATCAATATCCGGTCCGATACGCATCTTGGTCCAGATCCCATCTCTAATTTTCTCCAACTCCAGAAGAGGCTGGAGAGCAAAGTGACACATTCCTCCAGTCATTTTTAACTCTCTGCTATAAGGTCACTTCCACTCTTGTGAAATTTTAATTTCCCTCCACGTGATCCTCTGAATTATAGATGACCCCCGGGTCAGAAATAGACGAGAAATTCTGTCTTATTTTTATTTGAAGTCGACCTCTGCAGGGTGAGAGTCACGTCTCCGCCGCTGTCGTCATGACTTGTGAGTAGATTTTTGACTTGATTGCAAAAAAAAGGAGAATATCATCAAATCTAGAATGATGCTTTTATATTATTCCATCATACATTTTACAACTGTTTCTTTTGAACTTCAAACAGTTTTCTAAATTGCAAGAAGTGTGTGTTTCTATCAATCATTTAAGTTTACTTTGACTAAATAAAAAAAATGTATTTATCACGTTGAGACACATCTTCTTTTTCTGTTTTCTGCGTGAACATTTAATTTAATTTAATTTTGGATTATTAAAGGAGAATAGTACTAGTATATTATACATTTAAAATACATTCTGTTTGTAACATGATGAATTATATAACAGAGGAATTTTAAACGTTTATTTTGTAGATTATCAAATCTCATATAAGAGAATAATGTTTTGATTTATTAATAATTTTTTGGAGAAAAAAAAAGACAACTTAAACTCTATTTTATTATTGTCTCAATTATTGTATAATGTTTAACTTCATCTTTTCATTATCAAAATATACATATATATATAAATATATATATATATATTGCTATATTGTTATATTCTCATCTAAGGAATGTACACTATGTTAAATAATGAAAGAAAAGAATCAATTGATGACTTTCAGGACTTTTAAAATGTATATAAATTAGGCTACTTATAATAAAGAAAAATAATTATGGCTTCAAATTATTATTTAAAAGCATAATAACTCATTATTCATGATATATCTTTTTTTATTATTTAAACTGGAGTTTAAATAAAGCTCATTTTGAATGTAAAAAATGATGTCTAACTGTGTTAAATATGGGTTTGAGAAAGTAAAAATAATAAATAGTGAAGTAAAAAATACATAGTGTTATGTACACTTTATTATTATTTATTTGAATTAAATGTTTAAAAAAAAAGTGAATCTCTTACGCTGTTTTTTTTAGCAGTGTCTTACTAGATCTGATCATGTTTTGTTTAAAATGTTACAAAAAAATTGTCTTTTAAGAGTAGTAAGAGTTCTTTTATTTTCCAGATGTCTGATCTCAAATGTGCCAAAACATAAATTCTAATATATTGTGGTTGATTATTCAAACAAAAAAATATTGTTTGCGGATTTCTGCTCAAAATCTTGCTTAAATAGACATTAATATTTAATTAAATGACATAGTATTTATTTTAATTTGTGACTGGGAGTTCCTATGTGTGTGTTTGGATGCATATTTAAATAAGAAGATGTAGTTTTGTAGTGCTATAAAATCTTACTTGATATCTCTGACGTGGTTAGTTTATTTCACGTCAACAAATGATGAATCTGACTCACACTGACTCCTTTTTTTTCTGACATCTTCAAACAAATGCAACAAGGAGATATTTAAATGTGTTTGTAAAAAATCAATTCACCCTTTTTTCCCCCCACAAATAGTTGCCATGACAACCGAGAAAGCATGTTTGTCATGTCTCGAGTGTGTCGCATTGATTCACAGGTTAAGAAAAGTTTTCTCCCAAATATCTCTGACAGACCATGATAAATTGTCTCAGTTAAACCAAAGTGCGCAGCGATTACAGTAAAGACAGTAGAGAGAGCAAGAATGGAAATGTCTTTATTACGAGTTCCGCTTCAGTCTCTGGTGGACGGTCCCAAAAAAAACCACACGAGGATTTGGGTTTCACGTTTGGCTCGACCTGTGTAAACCTAAAACCAAATAGACTTGCTGCGACTCCTTGTAGGGAACGTGTTAAATAAATCAAACCGTGTGAAGCTGCCAATTAAAACTGGAGCCAAAACGGAACCAGATCCAGATGATGCGCCTTCTTGTCTCTCTGGGGGCGCAAATAATCCTGGCGACGCGACTGCAAGTCAAACTTTGGAGAGTTTCACGTGCGTCAAAGTGTCCACTAGTCCAGGTGTGGCCACGTCTGCTGCGCTCTCAAGTAAAGCACTCAAGTTTGGGAACACAAAGAGTGGAGTGGGTGTGGGTCTTTGCCCACGTCCGCCCCTCATGATGAATCGTGGTGCTGAGATTCTTCCTCTCCTCGCCTGCTGCTCGGTGTTGACTGAAAACAAGCGCCAAGCGGTGAGCAGGGCAGGAAGAAGGCTGTCCTGGAATCCACTCTTGGGCCACAGAAGTCCTCCTGTGACGGTCAAAGTCTAGATCCCCGACAAAGACCCTCTTCTCCGCTTCCTGCCGTCATCACTCAGTCGGTTAAGTGCACGGGGCCAAATGGGGGGTCCGGGTTGATCAGCGGGGTCGAGGAGCCACACTTGACTCACTGTCCGCTCGCCGCTGACGGACACACACTCGCACGCACACACACACACTGCTGCTGTTTTAGGCAGGTGTGTGTTGCTGTTTTGGGGAGCAGCGTGCTGGTGCTGATGGAAGCAGCGGCGCGCTAAGTGGAGATAAAGGGGGCGACACTGAGCACAGACCGCAGAGAAGGGCAGTTGCAACACCAGCCCATGTCCTCGAGAATAGACTCCTAAAGGGATTTTTTTTTTTTTACTCGAGTTCCACCATGTTTAATTCACAATCTGGCCACGACCATAACACAAAAAGACAGTTTAGAATATATTTATTGCAACAATATGCTGATGTGTTTGCAGCACAGTCGTCTTAAACATGGTTTATTTTGATTTATGGAAGGTTTCACACACTTGAATGGATGATATATGTATGAAGAATGTAAACACGTTTCTCTGTGTTACACTGCCAGAGTCATATTCCCAAGTTTCATATTGAGAAGAAAAAAAAAAAATCTTTTGAAACAAACTACTACCGCCTACTTATGCAGGAAATATTTGATAGTGTATTTGGCTCTGAAGTTGTGCACCAGGCGGAAACAGATATCTTCAGATCATGTTACTCATAATGACAAGATAATACACTTGATATTACACAATTTGTCATGCTAAATGGAGCCAAACAGGGATTTTGATCAGATAACAGTTGTGTAGAAATGATCCAAACACACTAAAAAAAGCATGTTCAACTCTCAAACTATACTTTTAAATCTCCACTTTTGAGCTGAAAACTTTCATATAAACAAATGTAGCACACAGCACATTATGCTACACATAATGTGCAGAGATTAAAATCTCCTTGTTGCTATTTTAAAGCTTAAATATTTTTGTGATACGTGTAATATACAATAAAGAATGTAATTTTCATTCATTATTTTGCTGTAACAATATACTGTACATAACATAAAGAAACATGCAAAATCTGAGTAGTATTGGAGCTATACACACATAAAACCATCATAAATCAAGATAAAAACAAAAAACTAAATTGTTGGGGTAAACATTCTCAGTAAGAACTTGGTTAATACAACCTTATTATGTTATATGTTTATTATCTTATTATGTACATCCTTATTATTACATGTGTATACATGTTAAGAGCGGTAATTTGGTCATCATCGTCGATGGAGTGGGTTGCTACTATAGTATTGCTAATGTAGCAAAACATTTTTTTTCCAAGGTAAAAAACTGTTGCAACATCTAACAAGGTTAAAAAAAACATCAATGAATTTCCATTTAAATATATATCATGATAATAAACAAGTCATTTTATTACTCCTCTGTTTAACTACACACTTAGCTAAGCTAGTTCAAATGAAGCTAATTGCTAAGCTACTTGTGTTCAAGGACAGGAAAGGGAAAAGCAAACTAGAAAGAAATGAAGACAAAGATATAAAGCATCAAAATCCTTAACAAACCAAAGCTTGATAGCACTAGCATAACATACGTATTCAAGTTAGTAAACTGCAGCTACATCTAAACAGATACAAACTAAAGTGTCCAGCTGTGACTCTGTAAATGATTAATGGTAAATGCACTTTTGCAACATTAGCTTTGATGCTAATATTTCTTTGGATTCTACTTTAACATTTAACTCTGAGACATTACTTATATCCTTTAATTCAGTTTAATTTTGACTTCCTTTGTCCAATAATTCTAGCTCATGGTGTAAAATGATCAGAAATGTTACTTTAACTCAATCCAAAACAAGTTTGTTGATCATTTTGGACTTCATGCTAAATGCTAACATTTAGATAATTTGATGATATAATTTAACTTCATTCAATGCAGTTATACATATTAAAAACATCCATTTGATGTTGTAGCATCACAATTTCTATCTTAAAAAAAATACACAACTCTTTATATAACATTATGACTTTTGAACTTGTTTAACAATGTGAGCGATTGTGGGGATTTATTGTCAAATATTCATCACAGTATTGTATTATCTTATATGATTTCACTGAGGCAAGAGAATTTAATAAAAAAAAATATATACACCTAATCACATTTACCCTTGAATGTTCCAATTTTGCTAGGATCAGCACAAACACTAATGCAATACTGCACATTGGTTTCCACAGCAACACAAATGACAACATGTATTATCATGTGTAAATGTTACTCTGAGATATTTGGCACCAACATGCAACTTAATATTCTGAGCTTATCCTCAGTTATTTGGTGTCATATTGTTTAATATATTGTTATATTTTTACCATTTTCAGAAAAAGGGCTTATGATTCAATGTTGCACATGCACTGTTTATTGTCTGAATTAGATTTTGGCTCAAATGTGTCTTATATACCAGTCTGGTCCTATAACAATTCAAATGTTACCCTAAAATGAGCGTTTTATGTAATTTATTTTTGCTTTAATGAAAGATTTTCACATGGATATTCATTCTTAGATTATAATCCTTGTTTTATTTAAAAATAAATCAAATAATGAGTTCAGGTTTGTTTGACTGGAACAATGGATCATTCATTTACTGGCGCTCCGTTTTTTTTGACAAAGGATGTTCTGGTTAATCATTAATTCATCCAAAAAAATGTCAGGATATAGTCGTCCTTGCGCGGGGTTTTTCATTGTGTTGACCCAAATAAATACGGAATCCCATCGCTGCACATCGCAGAAGACGTTTTTCTTGCACAGATATTAAACCTCTGTTACACACACGCCTCCTTCTTCCTCCTCTGCTCATCCAAAAATCCTTCTGTAACCCCCCACAACCAGCACGACCACCGTGCCTCTCTCAGGGCAATAGCCGCCTCCATTAATGATTCACAGCCTCAAATAAAAGGGGATTTAAGTTTGACGCTGCGTCACGTGATCAAGGCGCATAATACTGCGCGGTGTTATGGCAGTGAGGGGAAAAAGCGGAGCCCCGATCCGAACATATGATGCAGATTATTTGAGGGTTCACCCCCCACTTCATCCACAACAACAACAACAAGCAGCTGCCGTGGATTTAATTTTTTATATTTTGTTTTATTTTTTTTGAATGATTCTCCCGCGGTCGCGGACGGACGTGTTTTTGCGCGCAGGGTGAAAAGCTTCTACGAGAGGATGGATTTTATTTTGAGGTATTTCCGCCAATTGTTCATAACTGTCGTGAGTTATTGCCGAGAATGGGTCAGTGGGAAGCAGGGCGAGGGCGCTTAAAACGAGGGGTTAGGCTTCTTTTAAAACTGATCAAGATGCATCCCATAATTACAGACCTTTAGCAATCTCTGTTTATTTATTTATCAGTCAAAACACACAGCAGTTTAAATAAAACGATCACCGTAAATACATTTTACCGTAAACAAACGCCGTTTTAAATTCTCAAATTGAGGGAATCCCCAAAAAACAAAAACGCACCTGAAAATATATCATCAATAAAAGCTCCATTAGAAAAAAGGTAGAACCGGGCTCGTGTCTCTCCTCCGTGGAAATGAGGATATAATGGAAGACGGAGTGGCACCCACGGCCGCGCTGAGGTCACGGAGCTCCTGCGTGATTTATGGGCGAGGGGACTTTGGGAAGATGGTGCACGAGAGCTAATGACTCTTCGATCCGTGGGTGCGGGAAAATGCAGAAAAACAAAACAGAAAAAACATTTTTACGCGTGTACTTTTACGCACGAATAAAAAACACCAATTATATAATTTCCTGTGATCAGTTGCGTAAAAACGCGTCGTGTTTATTCTTTTTATTTTAAATAAACTAAACGCTACAATACATGCTTTTAGATATTGTAAAAAGGCTTTACGTGAGAAAAGATAATAGAAGGTTAAATAAAAAACGGACTAAATGTCATAATAATGCTTTTAAAATATATATATTTTTAAATTATAAATAAAGCAAAAAAAAAATGTCTATCCTCGTTGCAGAGCTGTGTCCACGGAAAGCGAGGCCGCCGCGTGGAAACCCTAAAAAGCGCCCACGGTGAGTCCATGCATCTTTATTGATTTGTCTTATGAATGTTGATATCCTTATTCCATTTCTAATAAGTAGCCCACACGCCCACGGAAACCTTTGGCGTGGACACGAGAGCGCTTTTGCTCACGACGTGCAGTGGGAGCCATAAGTCTCTGTTCCGCGCACACTTGTCTCCGCGGCGTCATTTGTCACGATTAAAGTGGAGCGCGGCCTTGCTGTTTTTCAAACCTCCTGCTTCCACCGTGATTTATTCCTAATCTATTTGCATCATTGGAAGAAGTGGAATGAAGTGAAATTGAAAATAATATTCTTTAAAAAAGCGGCAGAATCACATTGTAAATATATAAGTATTACCCGTATACTAGTGAGCGCCCACCACCCGTCTGACTCTTAACCCTCTTTTGTTCCTAAAAGTTGGTGATTCATCGTTTTCCCTGACAATAAAAGTCAATAATTAAACAAAATAAAGGCAGTGTTGGCTGAAAAAAAGCCCTAACGCGTGGATTTTTTGGACCCACTCACCCTCCCACGCTGTCCATGATCTGTTGTCTGAACCCGACAAGACGATATAAATCTCTTCTTTTTTTTTTAAGAAGAAAAGGGTATTCCCTGTGTCTTCTCGCTGCTATCCTATTTCACGTGGAATAATCTGAGTAGTATTCCAATAATCCTTGGCAATCCCTACAGATGTGCGTGAGGTGGAAAAGAGGGCAGGTTGATGATTAACCCACGCGCAAAGACGCCTTTATGTGGCGCGCGGCTGAGAAGGCAGCACAGTCAGCATCTTTCTCCCACTCTTAATCTGGCCAAATCACGCAAATGCATTGGAAATAATCCGCGGCTCTTGTTTGTGGAGCTGTGTTTTTGCGTGGGGGAGGAGGAGGAGGTGAAGCACTTTCCAAGGCGCTCGCTCATTTGCATAATTTTTCTTGTCTATAGTGACGCTGGCGGTTCGGGGCAGTTCACTGGTGTCTGCGTGGAACTGGTGAAGGATCACATAGTCCAGAATCACTATGAAGCTCTGGTCATCGCCAGAGCACGTGGATAAACCCAAATCGTGACTCCAGATTATCTCTCTGACCCCTTCTCGTCGAGAAGACAAGGAAGAGGGGAAAGGTTTTTTTTTTTCCTCCCTCTCACGGTTCTTCCCATTTCTGGTTGGGGCTGTAAATGCTTCAGAGCTTGCGTGGAAACTTTCTCGTGGATTATTCTGATGGATTTGCTCGCTGAATGAGAGAATATTGGTGGGTGCTGAGCAGTGGTCGTCACAGGAGAAGGTAAGTAGGCCAGGAATAGTCTGCCTTTGCTTGTAAATGGCCGAGTTAGTGTGTCGTGGCGTGATTTATCACCGTATGACTTAGATCTCAGTTCAGGAAGAGTTCACACACACACACGCACACACACACACAGAGCTCGGCTATCGAGGAGCAGCAGGCTTTTGTCTCTCGCTGTCCCGGTTTATGAAGATAGCAAAATAGCCAGATTTAAGAGTGTTTGCGGACCACGACGACACACCTTCGTGCACACTCCTCTGCGCGGTCTCTCCTGCTCACCGTCCCTGCTCGCTCTGGATCAATCCGCCACTAAAGTCTCTACAAAAAAAACATTCTAAAAACATTTAGAGCAGAATCATGGCGGAGGTTTGCATAAAGGAGTAACGTTACATATTAAATTATAATTACGCTTTTAAAAAATGTTCGATCGTTTTCTTTTTGCATACTAACGAAACGTTAAATCATCAAGTGACGTTTAAGTAAACATTTAGTGTCAAATGCTATAAATTATTTTGGACTGTTTGCTGCAATGCTGTCATAGATTAATGCATTTTCTACCGTCATGTGGATTTAGTGAAAAAAAATCGAATGAGTTATTTTTAATTGTATTATTAGTGTATTAGTTTAATATTATTGCTATTATTATTATTATTGTTATTTGTATCTGTATTATTAGTATTACTTATATTATTATAGTGTGTCTTTGGCTGAACACTCCTGAACCTTAGCTTGACTCCTTAATGTTTTCTTTAAGTCTTTTATTATGTGTAAATGTATGTTCTATCTATCTATTTGATTTTATTTTAACTAATTGATCACTCGTGAGCTCGTAAATTTAAATCGTCTTTTAATAAACTATAACGTTTTAAAAACGTATTCAATGACCTATTCTTTCGAGCGGTTGCTTTGTTGCGTGATGTATTCTCAATTTAAATGTTTAATTTATTACGCTTACATTTTCTATTTACTTGTTATCGTATTTGTATCTTTTTGTGTTAGTTCCTGTTCCTCTGTTTTCTTTCTTTCTTTTTTAAAGAAGTGTTTCCCCTTTTATAGCTCTTGACGAGTCACAGTTAATATATCATTTTATGTCTCTTACTTTCTGTCTTTGCATGCATTTTTGTTCTAATTAATCCTATTTTATCAGTCATATGTTACCCTCTTTCTCCTCTTGATTCTCTTTCATTGTGAGTGTCTGAGTTGAATGTTTTTTCTTTTTGTTCATGGAAACATCAACTTAACTATATTTACTATATCTTGCTGTGTTGTGAAATAATGATGAATTATTTGAGCATTAAGTATTTTATTTGACTCGTTTGACATATTATTATTACTGTTATTTATTACTGTTATTATTACGATTATAGTTACTATTTTTATTATTACTGTTATTTATTACTGTTATTATTACGAATGTAATTACTATTATAGTATCTATTCTTATAATTACCTATTATTATTACTGTTATTATTACTTGTTTTATTATAACTGTTCATATTATTGCTATTATTATTATTGTCGTTTCCACGGTTACCTGAGTGAGTGATGGCGGTTCAGAGTCTACTCTCTCTCGCTGGCCCACCGGGCTCGGGTCCACGTCGGGCCGTCCCGGCCCACTGCCCCTCATACATCACGGCGCCGGGCCGGCGAGTAGACAGCACCGACAGCATCCATTATTATGGGCCTGCGAGGGAAAAGTTCACGGCGTGGTCATGAGGATCCACGGCCCGGTTTTTCAGGTTCTTCTCCATTTATCTTGCGATGAGGCAAGTGTGTTGGGGGGAGGATGGAGGGAGGGGGGGAGGGAGGGGGGAGTTTATTCGAATATCAGCGCAACAATATCTGGCTAGAAAATGGGGTTCACGGGGAAAAGTGGCCAAAGGTTTAAGGGATCTGACAGAATGTTCGCAGTAACCCGCGAGAACAAGGTTTCCTGCAGCTCCTGATCCACTGGCTGGAGCCTCTTGTTAGCGCCATAATTGATTTGGCAAATATGAAAAGGTTTTGTTTAGTGCGTGTGGCGCAGATGGTGAGACAAGGTTAGTGTGCGCCGTGTAAGCCAGAAGGTAAACGGTAATAGTGCGCACAAGTGTCGGCCCATATCTCGCCTATAGTCTGCGGTGTCAGGCGAGCATTGAAAAGTAAGATGGATCGCCACCATTTCTCCTGCTCACACTGCTTCTTGTAACCCCAGGTTCACCCGAGGAGGCCATTGGCGGGGAGGCGTCACGTGATCGCCGGGTGCCAATGTTATTCTACGAGGGTGTCAAGACCCTGTCACGTTCTGAAATAAATATTGGGAAACGGCGAGATGCAAAAGGCAACCTACTACGACAGCTCGGCAATTTACTCTGGCTACCCATATCAAAGCGCAAATGGCTTCAGTTATGATGCCAATCAGGTCCAATATCCCCGAACCTCTCATGTGGAAAGTGAGTACCATCGACCCGCCTGCTCCCTGCAGTCCACTGACGGCTCCATGCCTGCGCACAAGCCCGAGAGCTGCGACAGCAGCGCGGAGGCGGAGGTCCATCCCGAGAGCGCCCAGGTGGCAGCAGGTCCACCCCCGACCCCGCACTCCCCTGGCGAGCTCAGCCAGAACAGCAGCGCCAACGGGTCCGGCCAGCCCAGCGCCAAGTCCGGCGGATCCCCCACGTCCAGCACGCGCAGCAAACAGATCTTCCCCTGGATGAAGGAGTCCCGGCAGAACACCAAGCAGAAGCCCAGCAGTAGCTCCAGCTCAGGTACCTATGCCACATGATGGGTCATCATCATCATCATCATCTCAAAGTATATTGTTCATCTTATAGTCACCAAGCAAAGGTGTCCCTCCAGCATGTCCCCTGCCGTCCACCCTGTGTAGCTGGGACAGCCACTATAACAGTTGACCTCATCATAATATCCGTTTTTTTCAGGTTTCAGGCTCACCATATAGAACGAATGAAATGAAAGATTAAAAAAATGTATTAACTTAAATAACACCCATAAGCATTACATTATAATAACAATCCAATTACAACAAAAAATATGATAAATAATTTAAATAAGATAAGGTAAGGTAAGGTAAGGTAGAACTATTGATCCCTCAGGAGGTCTCATTCGGGAAATTGTTTTTTTCCAATAGCCACAGGAAAAAGTACAAATACAGCAATTTTTCATAAAAAATGAATCAAATAAAATAAGAACAAGAACAAAGAGAACAATAAATATAAATATATATATAAATATAAATATAAATATAAATATAAATATAAATATAAATATAAATATAAATATAAATATAAATATAAATATAAATATAAATAATAATACGTTAAAAATAACTCTCCGAAAAACCAGCAAAAACTAATTTAAAAAAAAGGTTATCAACTAAACACAATCGATGGATGACTTTAGCTTTCCAGACTAGCTTAGCAACTCAAGGCATGTATTTGGACGGGTTGGAGGGTCAGAGGTCAGACAGAAAGATGTCATGATCCAACAATCTAAGAAAAGATGATGACGATGAGGCAACGTTTTCACACTTTTGTGAAGAATTTAGGTCTTGAGATGTACACGTCTGATAGTGTCCAATCCGACATTTTCCTCTTATCTCTTATCTGAGTCCAACATGAAAGGAACCGGTTGCACAGTCAGAGCACTTTTGGAATAGTTGTCTGGTCTAGAAACATTTTTTTCTCACTCCTCATGTAAAAACCGATCGAGGAACGTGTTGTTTTCGCTGATACGTTGTCACATGACCAGTAGTGTGTGTTTCATTAACACTTGTGTAGACCATAGTGAGGGCTCATAACAGTAACGTGGACGCGCCTCAAGTGAGGATGAGAACCAGTTGTGACCCCTGGCTGACCTCTCCCCACTGTAAACACACATCTCCACTGATCACACACTGTTCCCAGAGAGACAACACACAAATACTCCCAACAGTTGTTGCCGTTCGTCTTGCTGTTTTCACCTCGGGGGGGACACACACAGAGGGTCAGCAGGGGGGAGGTCGGGAATTATTTGGGAATGTTTTTTCACCAAACCTAAAACATTCTTGTGTTCTTAAAAAACGGGTTCAAACTTGCGACCTGTGGGCCATCTGAGACCCACGATACAATATTCTGTGGACCTCTATTTGAGGAAGGGACTCCATCTTTGTACAATGTCAGATGATAAATTAAAAAAAGATAATCAGGTTTATATAATTGTGATAAGATAAACAGATATAAATTGACATGTAAAACAAGACAAAATGGCACGTTTACAGTGAAACCATACAAAAATCTACCAACATTAAACAACAAAAAAAATAACAAATATAAATACATTTGGATGACGTTGAGATAAAAATGGTTTAAAGACCCCACCAAAAACCTGGGACCTTTTCTAGACAGGAATTGACCTCTCGTGGCCCCCGAACCTGTTCAGTTTCAGACCTCTGCTCAAAATGGATTGGAAAATAGATTGAACAGAGAATTCCAACATGTAAAATTGATATATATACAATTAACTCTCTTTTTTCACTTTAAAAATGTAACATTTCGTTTCTTTATTGATATAAAGATTAAACCGTCAATAAGAAGATTCTATTAGAATGAACATAATTATGAACATTATCAATGTATCATCTCAGTCTGTGAGAAAACTACAAGACAAGGTGCAAAGCAAAACAATCAGTGTTTTAAAAAGTTTAAGTAGGCGATCAACATACAATGTTGAATTGGATCGTGGACCAATAATTGATGAGCCGTGAGTTTGACAAGGAAACTTAGTATTAACTTTATTATTTTCCGTTAAAACTTAGAATATCTCAAATTGTTGTTAAAAGTGTAAAATTGATTTATGTTTGGCAGTAGACAAAAGGGTGAATATTCAAGTCAATTGTAAATTAGCTGATATTGCAGTGAGTGTCATGAAAATAGGTTATAATAATAAGACCATATAGCCAGCTTCTATTCTTGCCGTGCATTGAGGGCCTGGAATGGTGGAAGGGATTGTTTTGATATCATTATCTAGTTTTCAAAGACATTATAAAGTATACCACTGGCCAAATGTAATTAAACCAGAGGTCCGGATGTAGCCCACAGGCCTCCAGTTTGACAAGCTTATCTGTACTATGCTTTGATGTAAAATCCCTTTTTAATCTCTCGTTACCATTTCCTCTTAGAACTCTCCATTTCAATAAGCTTAGATCTTGAAAATCCAGATTGAAGGCTAAACAAGATGCCGATCAGAGATGAAAGGAGGAAACAGGTTATTTTATTTTAAATATTGTTGTCAAATAATGAGTCATCACAGTCATAGTAGTTGATTCCTATCATTTAAAATCTTACTATACGACTTTACGAGATTAGTCTCAAACACTGTAGAATGTAAATCTGCATCTGTTTACGACGATACAGGACTTCATGAAAACGCCTTTTTCCTGAATATCGATCCTTAATCTGCTGTGATAATTCATGTTGTTGTGAAAAAACAACTCAAGATAAGACATTTTTAGCTAAAAATAAAATCAGAAGATTAAAATAAATTTAAAAAAAATCTCTTGACAGAACTTGGTTTAATCTCGATTGACATCACACGACCAGCTAAACTAATACTATAGGTTAAGGAATACCATGTGGAGATTGTAAGGGGGGGTGTTGAGTTTTCCTCTCTGTACGTCCCTATCCAAAAGAGTTAAAAAGAGTCATCTGGACGAGGCCACTCAGCTGCAGAGGAAGTGGACCTCAGAGAGAAATTCATAACGCTTGTGTTTGCATTACGCTTGTTCTGCAAGTGGGGGTCAAGACGGGATCAAATATTGACCCGCTCGTCTGGGCTGATTTTATCGTTGAGCGTGTATAATATTCTGTGTATTGATTGTTAATTGCTCTGGCGATAACCTCTCACACCGGGAGCAGACTTATCAGGCTGTTGAGATTCTTGGCATTACTCACGTGAAAGTGCAGAGAGGGAGAAGAAAAGCTCTCAGATAAAACGTCTGCTTATCTCCAAAGCTGTTCTCTGGAAGCGTAGCCTCCCTGATGCTGCACAGCTCTGGCAACATGCTAAAATATGGCCCCTTTTGTTCAAACGCCGCTCACAGTGTGCATGTGAACTATTTTACAAATGCTCCAACATCAAGTCCAGGAGGTTACACAACTTTTTATTGAGTATTTATCACCATTCATAACAGTGTGAAGCTGCCATCTTGTAAAAACATAAAGCTTTGAACTCACTTTTTTTAAAGAGCACGCTGTTGCTGTTACACCTGACAAATTATATTCAGATGATGTGAAGTGATTTAACGTCCTGCATGTGTGTGTGGATTTATGTTGTTCATGTGGTCACATCACAGAGCAGTGTGAGGGCAGACAATCTGTCTCCGATTACACACCCGTTTGTAGGCTTGTCAAATGTAATTTCACTTGCTGACCAGAGGTGTCGCTGTGGCCAGTTGATTGAGTAATCCAATCAAAAATGCACGACATAAATGAAATAAAAATACATCTGACATACGATCAAATTGAAACCATGAATATATATTTATTGACAATCACCCCCTTTACTTATTTGATTCAAGTCATTAATAACAATAATTATGGGTTTGTATATAAACAAAAAATAGGAATAAATAGATAAATGTAATGAAAATGAAATAATAATGATAATTAAAAAATGGTAAACATTGTATCAAAAAATGTAATGTAAGTAGTATATATATAAAATGAGCAAATGAGAAGAAGATGTTTTTATTATTATTTTGAACACATCTTGGATGAATAAAGCAGTTGATGGTTTTAGTTATTTCGGTTTTAAAATGGATTAATTTGTAAAAATGTAGATATTAATAGTTATTTTAGAAGATAATCTTGAAGGATTGTTTCCTGACTGAACGTTCTTTGCCTCTCCGACAGTGGACAGTTGCCCTGGAGACAAAAGTCCTCCGGGGTCAGCAGCATCCAAGAGGGCCCGGACCGCCTACACCAGTGCCCAGCTGGTGGAGCTGGAGAAGGAGTTCCACTTCAACCGGTACCTGTGCAGACCCCGGAGGGTGGAGATGGCCAACCTGCTCAACCTCACCGAGAGACAGATCAAGATCTGGTTCCAGAACCGACGGATGAAGTACAAAAAGGATCAGAAGGGTGTCGGGATGATGCCCTCCCCTGGCGGTCAGTCCCCTCGGAGTCCAGTGGGCCCCTCGTCTGGAGGGGGGGGCGGCGGATACCTCAGCTCTATGCATTCTCTCGTGAACAGTGTCCCCTACGAGCCCCACTCGCCCACCTCCTACAACAAACCTCATCAGAATTCTTACAACATGGCCCCCACGTACCCCCCCTCTTTGAACACCTCTCTCAACAACTGCCCCCCTTCTCAGAAGAGGTACCCCGACCCCGCCACGCCCGAGTTTGACGCGCATGCGCTCCAGGGGAACGGCAGCTACGGGACGCACATGCAGGGCAGCCCGGTCTACGGTGGTTACATGGAACCCATGAGCACCTCTGGGGGCTCCGTGTTCGGCCTGAGCCACCTCTCGCACGGCCCGGCCTCCAACATGGACTACAACGGAGCCATCACGATGGGCAACGGTCAGCACCACGCGGTGTGCGACCCCACGCCGACCTACACGGACCTAACGGCGCACTATTCTCAGGGAAGAATCCAGGAAGCGCCCAAATTGACGCATCTGTAACGGCGGATCACTCCGCCCATTGTCTCCTCCGCCTCCAGCCGCATCACTGCTTTGTTTGTGCGCCTCCACCTTTTCCTATAGTTTGATGTGTGAAGTAGCGTAGGATAAACGATGTGCAGGAGGGCAAAGTATAAACATATTTAACCTTCTCATATTTTAAGTCAAACAGGGTATTATGATTTTTCAATGTGAACGTTTTTATTTATCCGCAGTTGAAGAATTGTGTTTTGCATTTTGTTGCACTTCCTGAAGGATAACGAGGGAAAATACATTTTCAAAAAAAAACACACGAGCTTTCACGCATTTTATCTTTTATTGTGTTTTTTTGTATTAGAGGTTATTTATTTATTCAGACATTTAGTATTACTGGACATAGTGTCGCCACCGACAGCAGCAAAAACACACACAAAAACACCGTCCTGCTGCTGCTCTGGACCTCCTGCCCGATCTTTATGTTCCCAGAATGTAAACATCACTCACGCAATAATGACGGAGGGACGCACACGTGCTAGCATTTTATTTATTTCAGGAACAGACATCAACGACATTATTACCCTTTTTTTCTCTCCTCTCGATGTCATACATTCCATGCTGCTCCAGTTCGTAGAAATAAAAATTGAAATGTAATAAACCAGCAGATTTTCGTTTTTTAATTCCATTTCACACGCGAAAAGGTTAACGAAAATATAGAATTAGTCTGAACGAAAATCCAGTTGTTAATTTTAAATGTAAAGATTCTCTCTTGCATCAGAGTAGATATCGCGCTTTGTGGTTTAGAAAAAAGAAAAGAAAATGTGACGCTCTCAGTGAAGAACACACTCGGGTGGCCTTCTCTTGTCCTTCGTCTGCGTGGGCTCATCTATTCTAATAAAAATGACAGCCAGACCTCCGCGGAAATTCTGCAAACACACAAAAAGAATTGAATTAAAACCCCTTAAAAATGTAACATTTAATGACCAGAAGCAGAAATTGAATTATGGACACTAATGAAGAAGCCTCTCGTTATGTCAATATCTAATATTCGTTTTTAGATCATTCGTTTTTAAATAAATAAAAACAAATCTATATATATATATATAAATATGATCAATAATATTGCCACAAATCGAAGGATTATATTATTTAACTAATCGTGTAAAATGTAAACAGTCAGGCAGCACTGCACATAATTGATAAATAAAAAATAGTAAATTAAAACAGAGATATTTATATTTTTCTCACGCATCCATGTGATTTTCTTTTTGGTTAATTCTCAAGGTTTGATTGATACACCAGGGCTAACCCTGACATATGGTTAGCAGGGAAGTCGCGGACAATTGAACCATGGTGTGTCAAAGCGCTCCCAAAAAAATCTGTGTGTACGCCAGCACACACTTCTGATGTGCACACACACGTCAATGTAAGAAAAAACATATTTTATAAGTTGGTTTGAAGCAGAAGCTAAATCACTGCAGACTAGGCAAAGCAGCAGAGGATCCTCTAAACACCACCACCCACTCATTTCCCCTCACACAAAGACTGCGCTTCATTCCAAAAAAGCCATCCATCTTAGCCCTGTCGCCCTCTGTTCACCCGCAGACATACAAGTCGTTAAAAAATATAGTAATTCTAACAGTTATTTCTCGATGTGAATCACGAGTGGAGGTGGATAAAAGCCAGGTGCAGATGTGGCGGGTCCACTCACCTCGTCACGGCGCACAGGAACAGACAGCATTTGTCTTTTTTTTTTCTCCCCCTAACATCCCTCCAGCGACAGACAGCGAGCAGAAAACACTCCTAATCTGAGTGTGCAGTGTTTCTGGTCGCTTCCTGGCTTCATTTGATCCAGAGGAGAGTTAGAAGCCTTAAATGTGTGTGAGGGCACCGAGCTGTCAGACCTTTTGGCGAGTAAGATTGATCGCAGCACAGACCAGGACTCTTTGTTTGCAATATAAGCAACAAAAATAGTGGGAGAGAGGCCTGCACTTCTGTGCTTCCTCTCTCTCTCGGCAGAGGTTTTTCCTCAATGAAAACAGAAATAGTTGCACTTCAAATGTGACTGTCTGCATGGGATTGTTGTGGCTGCATTGTGGAGCACTGCGGGGAGTGCAGCAGGATTTTCAAAATGGTTGCCTACACTGTCTTTAAATTGCGTATGTTAAACATTGATTTAAATTAGTCCATGTATGTAAAAAATACATAGTTAAATTTGTGTAATACGATGACGTCAACATATATTGCATTTTTTATTATTATTATTATTTTTTTTTTTATAAACCCAAGGCATTTAGTTTAACCAAAATATCACAACCCATGTTTATACAACTCAAAAATAGCCATGTATTAAAGTGTGTATGTTAGAGTTTAAGGTAAGGGCAAACTAACATTCAGGTGTTTTTCGTGCTACTAAAATATATCTGCTCTTCATTTCATTATATATTTTTAAGTACACTTCTTTCTTGTTTTAAATATCAAAGATATTTGAACCATGACCACTGTATTGAACATGACATATCTAATACAAAACCCGCGTCTAATGTCTAAAACTACAATGATATTTACAGTACTTATATTCCATTGTTTCATAGGGCTCAATATCTCAGTTATACCTCTAATTAAGAATCAACAATATGTTTTATTATAATACATTATGAATGACTCCCTTTTAGTAGTTAAACCACAAGTCGTATTTTCTTTTAAAATACAATACATTAACTACAATAATATATGTTATGACGTGGACATCCATGCAGTAGTGAGGCATCAGTGTTACATAAAAGTGGATCAGTGTGTAAAAGGTCTTTAATTGTGTTTAACTGTACATCCCAAAAAAATGCATATTAACACGAGAAAACTTATTTTAGTTACACTATGCAAAGTTTTTCGGTACTAAAATAGCACAAACCATGCTGTTATTTGTTTGAATATATTTTTCAAAAACGTAATCTTGTTGAAATAATGGAGATACTTCCAGTCAATCCACAGTATTTATGGTGGCGTGTGCAGGCGTGTGCACGCTCCTCGAGTCATCCTGTAATGTTAAACTGCAGTTATGGGATGTAAACGTCGTGAAGGTGTCATATCAGTCAGTATTAACTTAATGGATGGTCTTTTTATTGCCCTGCTTGTGTCGTTATGATCCATATCTGACGACTCCTGCGTGTCTGATAGTTGTGTTGGGGGGGTCGTTGGGGAGGTGGGGGTGTTGTTTGATAATCCATATGAAAAGCTACTGGTGTGAAAGTGTGTGTGGGTGAGTGGCTGTGTGGAGTGGGGGCGTTCACGACTGACATCGTCAAACAATACGAGAAAAAAAGAGGAGTGCACGAATCCGCGCACCCGAGGCTGGGCTTCTTCCCTGAAATACAGAGCATCGGTCATTTCTAAAAATCACATTCGGGTGTCGTGGAGGGCGAGCGGGCCAGAGAAAGATGTAAATAAACGCAGTCGTCCCCCCCAGCGGAGCGAGGGATTCTTCGGCAGAGTTTTGGATCAATCAGGCCAGACAGTGGTTTCTTTTGATTAAACCCCAAATTGTCATTGGACAAGGCGTAATCATGTGACATGTGGCAATTCGGTCCAATTTCAACCTCCATGAATTCAATAGTTTCACACTAGCTCGCTCCCCACGCGGCTGGAATCAGTGATAACCAAAAAAAAACAGCAGCAACGAGGGACGTTTTATTTTTTAATTTTTGGATTATTATTTTTCCTTTTTTTATCTGTAGCGAAAGCAACTTTTTCCTCGGCTCGTCAGGAGCGGAGATGAATTACGAATTCGAGCGAGAGAGCGGTTTTATCAATAGTCAGCCGTCGCTTGCTGAGTGCCTGACATCTTTCCCCCCTGTCGCTGATCCATTTCAAAGTTCATCAATCAAGAGCTCGCCGCTTTCACGTCCGACACACATTCCTCCTCCCTTCGAGCAGACCATCCCCAGCCTCATTCCGGGAAGCCACCCGCGCCATGGCCGGCCCAGACACGGTCCGGACGGATGCAGCCCGCTGCCCACCGCCTCCCTGCCGCCGGAGTACCCGTGGATGCGGGAGAAGAAGGCGTCCAAGAGGAACCAGCAGCCCGCGTCTTCTTCTTCCTCAGTCCCCCCCAGTATCTCCAGTAATGGACCGGTGTGCTTTTCTCCGAAAGGTACTGCTTTTCTTCTGGGTCGAGGGCTTTTAGAAAAAGTTCTGGTGAAGTTTGATTTACTAGCCTCAGCCTCACAGATCAGTGACAGTAATGAAGAGTGATGGAGTGTCGCGCTGGAAACACACGGCTCACTCTTTCTCTAAATCACACATTTAAAAAAAGCAACATGTCGAGCTCTGTTAACGCGTCCGTGTTGTTCCAGGGTCGCCAGAGATGGTGGACGGTACCGGGGGGAGCGGCTCGTCCGGCTCCCGGCGCCTGAGGACCGCGTACACCAACACGCAGCTGCTGGAGCTGGAGAAGGAGTTCCACTTCAACAAGTATCTGTGCCGGCCCAGGAGGGTGGAGATCGCGGCCCTGCTGGACCTCACCGAGCGGCAGGTCAAGGTCTGGTTCCAGAACCGACGCATGAAGCACAAGCGGCAGACGCAGAGCAAGGAGAACCACAACGGGGACGGGAAAGGCCCGAGCGGCGAGGACGGAATACGCAGCGAGGACGAGGAGGACGAGGAGGAGGACGGGCCCCTGTACGAGCGGAGCGGGGCCCTCATGGAGAGAGATACCTGCTCTTTTCAGAACACGACCCACAATGGAGGGTCCATGGGTTTAGCTACTGCACCACTGGACAGCAATGACAAAAATCTGAAACATTTTGCCAACGCGGCTCCCACTGTTCCGGGCTGCGCGGCAACAATGGGCCTGGGCTCGGCATCTGAGCCGGACAATAGCGCGCACAGTCCCCCGGACCTGGACGTTTCTTTGCACCATTTCCAGGGTTTCTCCTCGGATTCCTGCCTGCAGCTGTCGGACGCCGCATCGCCGTCCGAGTCCCTCGACAGCCCGGTGGACATTTCCACGGACAGTTTCTACTTTTTCTCGGAGACTATGGCCACCGTGGACCTGCACCACCTCTACTAGAGCCAGGAGGACACTTCATAGCGTACTACCCGTGTTTCTTTAATCGGCACATTTATTTTGTTGCGTAATTCAAGGTAAGACGGAGAAGTGTCGGGACACGAATTGAAAAATGAAAAGGACAAGCGTGTGTGTGTGTGAGAGAGTGTGTGAATAATTATACGAGGCCACTCGGAATTGGTCATTTTTATTTTTGTATAGCTTCATTGGATATTTTTGTTTGAATACAATTAACTTGCTACATGTGTGTTTGGAGTCTTTTTTTCTTTAAATGTTTTATTTATTTTTTTTAAGGGTGATTCATCAAACACGACAGCTAGAAAGATAAATTATGCAAATTAAACAACAGGTTGTCGATGAATATAAATTACGTTACATTACAGAACATTTAAAACTCGAATTTAATTGAATTTAGGCTGGAATAAAAAATTAATTTTGACTTTTCACATATTTTAATAATGCCCTTTAAATGATCATGAACACTAAATGAAGATTGCTAAACTTTAAAGTTCTAAAACTTTTTCTAAACCATAATAAAATAACTACATCAATAACTAATATACAACCCAATGAAAATTAAAGAGTTGCAAAAATTAAATTCTACATTACAAATTAAACAATTGTGACGCACCAACATTTTTTTGCTCTAACATTCGAAGACAAAATAAAGTTAACAAATTAAATTAATTGTGTAACTATTTATCGTAAGAATAGCAGTAGACTACAATACAAAGTAAGAAAAATACAACAGGTATATAAATGTCATAAATATAATTTTGCAAACCTACATTTTAACGTCAAGGAAGAAAATACGCGCCACAGCTCCACAGAGTGGGTTGCAGATCCACGGGCAGTGTTTGCTCATAAATCACCGCGTGGGCTCGAATAAAGACGGACATTAAGTAAACCCATCGTGGAGTTAATGTTCACAAATAAAACCCCACTTACATTTTCATTCTGGATTCACTGATTCCTCGACTAAAAGAGGGTGTTGCTGCTGGTGGGGGGAGCGTGGCCTTTGGTAATAATTTATCTTTATAGCTTGTTAAAACACGAGTGGGGCTCGAGGACGGAGGCAGCAGTTAAACGGGCTGAGCGGCGCGTGCGTACGGACACGGAGAAGTCTGGAGGTTCGACGAGTGCGTTATGAGTGATGATGATGAGGTTTGGAGCTATTGTATTGAACTTTAGCTGACTTATGGGGAACAGTTATTAGCTCAGTCAGGCTCAATAGCACTTGAGCAGTGACTCGGTGTGTGTGTGTGTGTCTGTGTGTGTGTGTGTGTGTGTGTGAGATCGATTTAAAAAAAGCAACAAGTGTGGAACCCACATCAATGCTAGGTTAAAGAATAATCCCAAAGTCATAAACACCTCATCGACGGGATCTAAGGCGACACTGGTTCGATTCTAAGCCATCGCAGTGAGGCTATAAAAACACACGCATGACGTCACTATAAGCGAGTTATTCCGAGACAGCGCGCCTTTTCTGCACACAAAGAGGCCAAAAAGCTTCCAGACTTGTCCAGCTCCCGGTGCAGGAGGAGGGGGTAGCAAAGAAAGAGATGGTGACTACATTACCAACTAATACTTTTTAAAAAATTAAACAACTATGTAAATGTTTTTGGCAAGTCATGATAGGTGTGGGAACTTACTCATTAAAAGGTTTAAATAAAGTTGTATTTTTAGGCTTTTACCGTAGGTTTGACCTCCATGTTGTCATGCAGAAAAACATAAAATATACAAAGATATTGACTCTGTTAGGAACCAAAAATCCTTCATCAATATTAAAACGTATGGACAAAAATACTAATAATAGTAAGTTCATCCCAAAAAAAAAACACTGCAAATACTACACCAGAATCAGCTACTGATATTAAAACAAGAACTAAAACAACTATAAATAGTATAAAAACGTCTGAAAAACCACTGCAACTACCACTCAACTAACCTACGAATAATCCACATCCTCTCAGCTACAACCAACACCATCTTGTTTACTAGCTGTGCAACAAATATCTTCATCTATTTACAACACTTCATATCAAAGGCAACAACCACATGTGCTGTCACTAACAACTGCTAATACCATCCGCCGATGCTACACCCATGCTAACGCAGTTTATATCACCATGGCAACCATGGCTGCCATTTTGACTTGAGAGACAACTAGTACTAGTACGGTCACCGCTTACTTCTACCACCATTGACTACTATCACTATTAGACTTTAGCTAACACAAGATTAAAACCACAAATCGTTAACTAAAGTTTAACTAAACACTATTTTTTTGAAAATACTTTGGCTTAAATCTAATGAACCCAACACTGCTCATTAACCGGTAACTCAACCACGACTACCTTTATGACCGTCTCTGGATCATTGTATATATCAAGTAATGTCAAAAAGAAGGATATAATCATTCAGACACTGCTATGCTAAACATCAACAGATCCTGTTTGCTAGTTGTATTACCGTACTTCGCCATAGAGGGCGCCAAATCAACCAGGACTTTCCCCAAACCCCCCTTTTCCTTTCCGTTTTCTGCCCCGGATCCTATAGCTGCTCTACCAGTGCACCATCCCCCAACACACACACACACACCAGCCCAACCTTCACTTCCATTACTTCCTCTTGCAGCTTTTATTTGATGAACTACACAAGATAATCATCTCAGTCTCGCTCCTGAGGGCCATGTCACTACATTAACTGTGTCCACTTTTTATCAGATCATTCCATCACTATAGATGAATAATGAATAGGTGAGTGGGCGAGATCAGCCTCATGTGTAGCAACATCATCATCACATGACAATCTGAAGTAGCTTTAGGTGATTATTAAAGAGGCAGACGAAGTTTCTATTGTCAGAGGAAGTTAGCAAAGGAGATAGTTTGGACATGACGAGACGAGAAGCAATGTTAAAAATAAGGATCTATGAGGGGTACAGGATGATGGGGTTCATTTACTGTGGCATCCCAATGCAGAAAAATACGTTATTTGTGACTTTTTGAGCTGAAATAAGCTGGATTTTAATCACAGGCTACCATTTAAGTTGTAATAATGATGAAAAACTCACATTATGACTACAAATATATCATTATTATTATATCGAGGCTTATGTAGAATAATGCTTGAATCTAAAAAAAAAAGGTTTTATTTTATTTTAATTGTTTTTTCAATTATTATTTTCCGAAGTACTAGTATAAGCAATACTGTTCTAGTGAGGTAATCTGAAGATGAAATGATTTAGTGATGTTTAAATCTTTAGTGGACATATTCGAGTGCAGCCACACAACCTATTCACACCGGTCGCTTGTCAGCTCGGCCGTTTCCGGCGATGCTCGGCAGTTTCCGGAGAAAGCTCGCTACCAGCGAGGGGTTTCAAATATATTTCAAGTCAAAATAAAAAAAACCGGGTGCAACACATATATCTATAACAATAATCCAAGCCAGTTATTTACGGTCATTGTCGGAGCGTTTTACGTGACCCTCAATGAAACGCTCAGACGTGACGTCACGCGGCCAACTATCCATCCCATCTCCTAAAATACTGCACCTGAGTTGAGGCCAGGAGGTGAGTCGTCCTCCTCGCTGCAGGGGCTCCGGTCCTCCGCCTCGGTGTGACCCCTCGAGCTGTCCTCCGCCGTCTGCCTCCCCCCCAGTGTTTGCTCGGCCCATGCATTAGCGGCCGCGCGCGTCACAGTGATCGACGAGCCGCTGGAATTTAAATATCCAGTCAAACAGCGATCTGTCACTGACTGAGGGGCTGAGGTGCCTCACTGGCCCCAGCGACACCCACGTGACTAGTATCAAGTGCCCCCCCCTCTGATCAGGGTGTAGGTAAAGGTTGTCATGGTCACTCGAGGTAAGTGGACACGTGTGGACTGAGGCTCGGTTCTGACGGGACGATGCCACCATGAGCAGCTTCCTAGACTACTCTGTGATGAGTGGGGACGCGGGGTCGTGTTCCGTCAGAGCCTTCCACGCGGACCACGGGATTACAAGCTTCCAGTCGTGCGCCGTGACCGTCAACCCCTGCGGGTCGGATGAGCGCTTCATGGCGAGCAGGACCTCCCCGGCAGACGCGCTGCCTCACCCGCCCGGGTCCTACCAGCCGCCCGCCGGCGCGCTGGGTCTCGCGTACGGGCCCATCCCGGCCTCGGGCTACGGACCCCAAAGTTTCTGCGCGTCCTACAACCATTACGCACAGGTGGAGGACTCATCCGGGTTCCCTCAGTGTGGCCCACTTATGTACTCGGGTAACATGGTGGGCCAGCACCGGCAGGGCTACAGTGGCGCCCCCCTCAGCCAGCTGCAGTACGCCCACACCGCCTACGACCAGACGACCCCCTTTTCCGGGTGTTCCACCGCCCTGTCACCCCTGCACCCCGCGCACATGGAGGGGTGCTGCTCCCCTCTGTCCGACGGCGCGTCTTCAGCGCAGACCTTCGACTGGATGAAGGTCAAGAGGAACCCCCCCAAGACAGGTGGGTGTCAGGAGTGGGAGCTTCATGTGAATGACTACAAGTGTCACTCCTTTCACATCAGCTTAGAAGTTTCAAACTGAGCAGCGGAACCTTTACAGAAGTTTAAAATACATTAAAAAAAAAAAGATTATCCTGAAAAATTAGAAGATAATTATTAATAACTGGGTCAAAAACAACCCATTGTTAAATATATCACACAAAAAGGACAAACCTGTGTCTGTTAATACGTTTATCATTCTTGATCTTATGTCAATTTTCATGTTTTTTTTACTTAATATGAATAATATATACTATTAATTAGTTAATTAAGTTTGGCAATGCAACTTTTAACATTTATATTATCCAATAAATGCATGTGATGCTTCATTTTTAAACAGTAAAATGACTTTTATGAAGGTGTTGCATTTTTTTAAGGGCACACACCAGTGACTTTGAGTCTGACTTTTTTAAAAGTGTAATTACATATGTAACTAACAACTTCAGGTGTTGTCATTTATCGTTCACCACCAGCTAAAATCCCAAATCTTTCTTTTTCATCTGACTTGAAGTCGACTTTATAGATAACAGTAAAATATGGTCTCACTAAAAACAAATCATATTAAAAAATCTCAATAAGAGAGAACATATATTTGGATCATCATTGAAATAGTCTCTAATGAAATGGTGACACCAGAAGTTCACAGGTGAGCTGGAGGTCAATTCCATGAGTGGACGGAAACATGTCAGAAGACGTAGCTGCAGAGACGTAGAGATGTCGTTCTCCATTGAGACCTGAACATGAATGTGATAAACAGAATTAAAGAAATATCTTTAACATTAGGATTCAAATTTTGCTTAGCTTCCGCTGAATCAGTTGAACTTTAAAAGTTGTTTCTGTTGTTTCAGCAGTTTACACTGTATTATAGAATATAATGTGTAAATAGTGTAAAAGTGAGGCTGGATTATCTGGCGGGTGCTCACAGATGCTCCATGTCTCTGCAGGGAGGCTCGGCGAGTTCGGCTACGGAGTTCAGCCCAACACAGTCCGGACCAACTTCACCACCAAACAGCTGACGGAGCTGGAGAAGGAGTTCCACTTCAACAAGTACCTGACCCGAGCTCGGCGCGTGGAGATCGCGGCCGCACTGCAGCTCAACGAGACTCAGGTGAAAATCTGGTTCCAGAACCGTCGGATGAAGCAGAAGAAGCGCGAGAAAGAAGGGATGATCCCGACCAAATCCAAAACGTCAGACACGGCGGCCGAGAAGATGGACGACGCCGGGTCCGAGAAGTCCACGTCGGCGCCGTCCACGCCATCGCCGTCCTCGTTGTCCGGTGACCCTTACGCCTCCAATTAACCCCCTATATTAACCAAAGTTGAACTTATTGCACTAGAGACTGTTGAATCACTTTTCAAAAATAATCCTGAAAAAGTTCTGCACTGTGTTGCCATTTTTCATGAAACATCTCCACTACCTGTCGAGTTGAATATTTTGAATTTGTTGTTCGTTCCGTGTCGACTGGACAGTTTCCTAGACAGAAGCAGACATTTGCAGAATAACCTCACAGTTAAAAGTAAGTCTTACTTACAGTAACCGGGGTCAAGCGTGACCACAGAACCCATTTTTAGGGGGAACAAAAACACTTAGATAGATACACAGCAAAGCGTGTTGTGGCTTAAACACCGTCGGAGTGTGCAGGTCACTGGGTGTGTTTCCATAAAACTTGAATTTGCCCTCTCAAAATTGCTGGACTTGTGTTAAAACTTCGTAGGAATCAACACAACTTTTTTCTCCATGGACAAACTTTTTAATTCTCATCGATCAGTTCAACAGTGCTAGAGCTATTGTTACGGCAGCTAACATGACAAGTACATGATGACGGGCAGGTGGTCATAATGTTATGGTTGTTTAGTGTATTTCGCAATGAGCACAAACATGGACTAACCATGAAGCAAAAAATCAAGATTAGTTACCCATGAAATATAAAAAAAACACAGCAACATTTTTTTAAATCACTTTTTTCAGCTTGCTAACGTGACAATCGAGTTAGTGGAATCAGCAAAAACTCTTTCTTTTTGGGAGAGTATCTGGCACTGAGATTTGTAATAATTTATTAGCATTAGCATGACTTGCCAGGTCACAGAATTAAGAGACCACTTTACATCATAAAAACATCTGGAACCCTGGTGAATGCTAGCCAGTGTTATCCAGAAGTCACTAGTAGTTCTCAACCTTACGACCCACCGGCCACATACGGATCACATTTCTACTCATCGTGGAAAGACACCCAGTGACGGATGTGCTAACTTGCAGGGCACTGAGTTTTATCAGTCGTGGAATCTGTCATGCGTGTTGTCCAAAGAGATGTTTACGGGTCAATTGTGTGTATTAAAATGTGTTAATCTGTCAAAAATGTTCTTTTTTCGGTGGGTGTTTTTTCTTTGGTAATCCACCAATCAAAGCCGCGGGAGAGTTTGCAGGAAGCAGCTAAGATGTATGCAGCCGTGCGTGCCCTCGTCCCCGTGGAGGGAGATATTGGCATAACAAAGCCGTGTTTATCCACGGACCAGACCTGAGCGCGGACGTCAGCTCCATTTGTGATGACAATCTTATCGAGCCGCCGGCTTATTGAGAGGACAAAAAAAAAAATCCCATTGATCGTAACATGGAGGTTAGGGTATCGACAGAAGCGTGGCCCCTCTGGCACGACACTGTCACCTCCTCAAAGTTACAACAAGTGGCGTCATCCGCCCAAGATGACAGCAGAACAACTACTTCGCTGTTGAGAGATTCTGTTGGGCTTTGAAACGCTTCATCGCTTTTCTTAACTTTGTCTGAACTATCCAGCTAATGCTATCTATTAGCTTTATATTGTGTATTCATGGGTACAAAAATGTGGAAGATAAAACAAGATGAAAGTGTTTATTCATTTCGTGGTGCCATTAATTCATGTACAAATTGAGATCAGGACTGTTTTCCAGCTGCTCCATTTTTAGACATACATTTCTTCCTATGAAATATGTCAACTTATACTTAAGCTAGCCTGCTAGCCAAGCTCCTAAAGTGGTCCCTCTCCGAAGACCCTCACACACCATTTCTTATCAGCATTTGTGGATCATTTTCTGTCGACTTTAGATTCCTCGTGTCTTCAAGTGTTGAGCACGTTTTGGTTCAGCAGGAAAGCGCAGTAATATTTGTATCAACAGAAAAAAAGTTGACCATGAAATACGGGTCAAAAAGTAGTTAGTCAAGACCTTGCCTGGTGAAGCTTGAAGCGCGGAGGACGAGTCTGGCGCTCTTGTTTTGATTCCTGCTGTGCAAAATGCGAGTCAGTTCCAGCAAAACTACAGCCAGGAAGTTTGATTTATGAGCAGCTCTCACCTTTACCTGTCTTCCACCTGCAGCGACTCCGATCTCAGGAGACAACACTCAGACGGTCCAGGCAGGTGACAGCACAGCAGACCCACTAAACACTTGGAAAAAACACAAAATACTACACACTCGGAGAGAGAGACACGTGCCTACAAAAAGCTCTTAACTTTTATGAAACACCCACCTTTGCTCCTGCACACATAGAAAAACACATCTTCCACTTGTGCCTCCAGAGAGAACCACAACATGACCCACACTGACCCACAGAGGAAATGTAATTGCATGGAGACGTACACAGAAACAAGATGGATGCACGACAGCGCACCCAGCAGACACCACACAGCATTAAAACTCACTTAAATGTCGTCAGAAAACACAAGTACACAACATACCCGTTGTAAAAATAAAACCACACTAAAAAAGTGTGGAGCTCTGTAGCCACTCCTGACAATACACAAGTTAAGACATGTGTAGACACTTGTACACACCTTGGAAAAACACACATCCGCAAGGGTGACACTCTTCAGTCAAACATGCACACACCTCTGTAGACTACACGCACGTTTACAACTGCTAAACATACACAGAGAAAACATACAACACATGCAGAAAAAACGTACACACAAAACACATTTAACGCTGGACCAATCTTACATTCAAACACGAAAGTTACCACAGAACCTAGAAGAACACACTCACAGTCACCGTGTTTTAAAAACAACTGGGTAAAAAATACACAGAAATACACTCGCGCGCACACTGTGGCGCACGCACTCGTCTCAAGACACACGCACAAAATAAAGCCCGAACACGATGCAGAAACGAAAACGCACACAAACGAACTTCTACACAAAGAAAGAAATTCATCCACGCGCAAAAGGATGTTTATTTTACATGTGAAAAAAAGAAAAACAATTTAAATACTTAATGAAAGAACATTTGAATTGATTTTATTTGGTTCGTATTTGAAACGAGGCGAGTTATCTTCACGAAAAACATATACAGACACACAAACACATGTTATAACTTTTATTAAAAAATAATACATTTGAATCCAAAATATTCACACAACTGTAATGAAAAAATAAAATGATCAGAATATATATTGATAAATTACAGAGATGACTAAAATTGTTAAACATAACTAGAAAAACGCGATGTAATGAAATACTTCAGTCATGATAGATAATATTAAAAATCAACAATTAAAAATAATAATGAACTGTTACTTATCGATGAAACGTCTGGAAAGGCCGCACGTTTCAACTTCAAAATTCAACTTTAAATGCATGAAACAAGATAAAATACAGAAATAATTCGTTAATATAAATCATTTATCTTTGTGTTTCCTCTCGTGTGTACCCGAGCGGGCTGGAATGACAACAAACCCGCACGACTCGAACACTCGGGGCCTCGGCTCCCGCCCTCGCACCGCCTCTGCGGTCTCGATGGGCCCCTGACCCAGCAGCGTCCACAGAGTCAATGACGACTTCCAAAGGGGAGCCCGGGGTCACCTCGCGGTCACACTGTGTTGTCACAGCAGCACACACACACCCCAACATCACACACACACACACACACGCCTCGACCGAACGATCTTATATTTCAGAACCAGCCGAAGAGAGACCCCACAGACTTCTCTTTTTTTTGGACCGGACCCCGGGATTCGATGGTTTCTATTTCTATGCAGTTCTTACATGACGGCGATGAAAGACGAAGATCCGGAGGAAGAACTGACGCAGAGCAGAGAGAAAAAGAAAAGAGAAAAATCGCACGTTTGCTCTCGTGTTATTCTGGAGACGAACTCCTCTGACAAGGTGATATCTGTTCGCCGAGGTAAAAACACGGCGTTTAAAACTCCTTTGATAAGCAATAATATGTTCAATGGACGCTTAAATTTACTTGACATGACCCCACTATTTATAATATTTAGTGATTTATATTTACTGTCTGATGCATTGAGCGACTAACACTTGTTTAAAAGTAAGATCGTTCTGGTTCTGAGAAAAAACATTTTCAGCTTAAAAATAATGAAAAACGTCTTTCATATAAAATCACATGGTAAGAAACCAATAAGTTTGAGCAAAGTCTTTGTCTCTATTTATTACAACTGAAATTATTATTATCAATACATGCGCTTGACAATCGTCTACAGCTATTTCTTTATAATACATATTAATTTTCGTCATATCCATGTGACAAACGTAAACATACTGTATATTTAATAGAGTCAGAAGCGAACATTTTAACAGATTTAATTATTTGTCTTTTTAGTTGTTTAGTTTTTCTCTGTTCTCTATCTGTTCATTCCAAGTCTGGAGGTGATTGGAGCCCATATCCCAGCTACCTGGGGTCAGAGGAGGGACACGCGTCACAGGTCACACCTGCAACTACTCACAGATACCAACAAGACTCCTCGATTAAGCTCAGCATGTCCTTGAACGTTGAACTAAATGAACGAGAGAAAAAAACAACGATCTATAATAACTGTTGACATTCAAGGGTGGCTGCTACTATTTAATAGTTTGCATCCGAGTTTGGATCCAAATCACCTTAAAGACAAGGAATCATTATTTAACTTAACTGAACATCATGTCAAAAGTTTTTAAACAGATTTAACATTAAACAAAATAAATGAATTACTATGATTATTTTAAATAAATTATATTTTTTTCTTTTTAAGGTCTGTCTTTCTGCAATGTCTTTTGATATTTGATATGATATTCTGAGTTAGCTAAATGATCTGAGTTAGCTAAATGGGCAAAAAAGGTGTTTTATAATGAATAGTATAGCAATGTGGACCGGTTTAAGATAAGCATCATTTTCAAACACCAAGTTTTAAATTTTGCAGATAAAACAGCAAAAGTAAAATGGCATAACCAGTAAAAAAAAAAAGAGTTAAAAGAATTAAAATACAAGTTTGTCTCATATAGAGTTTGTGTTTTACTCATTTTCACTACAAACTTGTTTTTTGAGTAAACTTGATTTAAAAAAGGATCTTGATGTGTCAAGAGTCACATGATAATATTAAAAAAACACATTTTAAACAATTCTAATGAATAAAAGCTACATTGCATATAAGAAAAAATCTTTCTGTGTATCACATGCCTCATAACCGGTTATGGTCCACCACTGGTCGAGAGGATACAATACTTTACATTTATTCGACGGGTTTTCATTTACCAATGACACAAAAATATACGCCATAGATCCAGATCAGAGCCCACGATCGGCACTGAAATCAAACTATTGGATTTCTATACTTGTCAGGTGTTATGTAAATGAGCCAGACTTAATCTTTATCCAAGCTAAGCTTCCCAAAACTACACCAGGCACTTGTTGTGACGCGGTACTTTTAATAAATACACATTATTTATGGAGGGTTTTTGTAAACTCTGAAGTGGCCTGAAGCATCAGTCTTGTGGCAGAACAGACAGAGATTCTCCATCCAGAAGCGTCTTTCTTTCAAATACATAGTAGTGGATGACAAACGACTTCTTTCCGAGACTCAAAGTCTGTCGTCTGGAAAAAGTGCGAAGACGACAGACACTCACACGAGTCACTCATCAGAGCCGTCCAGCTATTGGCACATCTGCAATCATTGACCACTCCCCGCTGTGATTGGCAGCCAAAATGAATTCCTCAATCGACAGATGTGCGTCTCCGTGTGCCGATAGAGGACGGCGTCTATAGAGAGATTAACAGCATGATGGAGGGAGAGATGGAAGTGAAGGTGAGGAGAAATGACATCACGCGCTCGCAGCCGTTCGTCTTGTCTTCACGGTGTGGAGAGATGGTTGAGCTGTGGGACAACTTTTCCGTCGGTGAGCTCGGAGAGAACAGAACCCCGGGGCTGAAGGGGCAGGTCTACAGACAAGGGTCCATCCATTACACGTGTCCTGACCCCCGGTTGACCCGACGACCGATGAGGCGCCATGGCTGGCAGAAGAAACCCGTTAACAAATGCACACAGAAAGAATGGAGCAACAAAGCCTGGATGTTCCTTCTGCATCTCACAATGCTTTTGTTTTCATCCATCATGGCTGATGTGAGCGTCAACACATGACGCGCAGATTGTTAGCCGAAGGCTCCACACAGACAACATCACCGCTGACACAAAATGATGTTGAGCTCAGCCTTTAATGTGGTCAAAATAAGAGTGAGGGTTCGACACTGCTGGGCGTAGATGGGCTTTGAAAAACTGTACTAATCCAACCGTCCCTTGGATCGGGCTAAAGAAAATGGCGGAGAAGGACAAAGAGATTGTCTTGCCGTAGAGCCGTAAGTCATACACCATGTTTACACTGAATACTCTGCACCATGTTTGTAGTTTTACGGTGCCTTCTGTAGACACTAAGGCGACACAACACTGTGAGCCAGATAATGAAAGTGATTCACCTTTAAAATAATCGGGATTCAATTTGTCTCGCTTCCTGCCGGATGATCTACTCCGAATAGGTCCAGTTTCAATTTGATCTGTGGAAACAAAGAAAAAAGTAGACCGGCATAAGCCAAAGGAAGCCTTGCATACAGGGAAGCTAGATTCTAGCAGACCATTGCTGTGTCTTAAATCGCATATTTCTCTTAGTATACTAGAAGTTAGTATGCATCCGGATAGTGTACGTACTAACTAGTACGCAAATTCTCCACAGATAGTATGTCTCAAATCAAACGCTGCTGCTACACACTAACAGGAAATGACGCGACAGCTTCTTCTTCTTCTACTTCTATTTAACGATGGTTTTAACCAGCTGTTTGAACGCTATCAATGACACCTGCTGGCAGCACGTTTTGCAAGTTTGGAAAAATAAATAAAGAAAAAATATAAGAATCGAAATATTCGCGAGATATTTGCAGATGTTATATGTATATATATGATATATATTTATGCATATATATATGACGTAACATCCGTTTACAATATCACTAAGATGGCAGCTTTTAGATAGGGTAGATAGTGTCTATTGAACCATACTCAGTTTTGTGGGCGTGTTAGTACGCCAATTTATGGCGCACTAAATTTCGCATACTAAGAATTGAGACGCACTTACGCACTAAAAATACTAACATTGAATGCAAGTATGCGATTTGAGACACAGCACATCAGTTTCAACACTCTTCCTGGGAACTTATCAGATTTAAAAACAACTTTCTGGACTCAGACTTGTATGGTCGACATCTCTCTTGTGCAAACTGAAGCCTAGTGTCAGGACTTCCTCTTCATCTTACAGTTTGGGCGTCTCAGTCCTGAAGATCCAGTCTCATGTAAAAGCAGGTGAAGAAGCAGATGTGCAAATGGCCTCCAGGATATAATTGCCAGAGTATCAGCGAGAGAAGAACTTTCACATCGACACAAACAGCCACAGCTCCAGGGCGCGCTGAAGCTTCAGCACCTGCACTGACAGACGGCATGTTTGAGATCACATGACACCGGCTGCCAATCATCTACAGAGGAAGAGCAACGGCACTCACGTGCCCAGTGACAGAAGACACTGGAAACACTGACTCGGAGGGATTAGAGGACAATTTAGGGGGTTAACTGAGACACAAAAGCAGAGTTAAACACTCTAGTGTGACAGTCTGGTGTCCGGTGATGCCATCTTCAGAGTTGGCTCTCTTGGATTACCAACTCAAGATTAAAATTCACATTATCATTTGGGAGATTACATTTGGAGGCAATGTCAAGAAAGCGTTCTCCTAATGACTCGACTGCTGCGCTGCATTTTCATGAGACGTGATGGCGGAGATGACTTTCACAGCTGTAAACCCAGCGTGGCCGTCCAACTGCAGCGCCTTGTTATTGTGGAGACGGATGAAGATGTTTCAGTGACAGATGTCAAGATTAGAGTTTCTCTAAGCCGCTCGTTGCTGCTCGCCCTCCAGCTCATGGCAGAGAAAGTGAAACTATGTAGTGAGAGCCGCCTGTCGCCTCCAGGTAAACAGATTTAAATCACTTAAAGTTGCGTCAGGGAGCTGCCCTGGACAAATTGATCTGAGGAATAAAGTGTATTTGTTATGGCCAGACATGGCCAGACATGAAGACCAGTCCTTAAAACACATCACCTCCCACTTAAACCTCAGGAAGCTTTAGCGTATCAAACCTCATTATTTACTCATGAATTAACTGTTAGCTGGAGTGTCCTGATAGCATCATGCAAGTTTCAATGTCATTTTGAATATGAATCCATGTTTTCTTTTTTACTAAGAATTATGACCAATTGTTCCCCATAGAATTGTCATGTTTTTGTTTTTTTTTTAAAAAGGTATTTTTCTTGAAAATGGTATATTCTTGATACTATACTATATATATATTTTTTAAAGTACAACTTATTTTCTAAGTTTACATATGAAGTACATGCCCCCACCTAGCAGTTATATGTTATGCATAATTATATTTAAACTGGTATTTTTGTTACTAAGGTAGAGATTGATTAAACCAAACCACACGTAACACATGACGATCATATGGAAACTGTTAAAATTAACTTTTCGTTTCAACTTTATTGTGATAATAATAACAACAATACTACTAATAATAGGTTTTGTATAGCAAATTTTAAAGTACACAAAGACGTTTTACATAAACCGAGAATGAAGATTACACACATACAAAAATAGATACTTAGACACAAAGAACAACCTGAAGTAAAGAAGGAGAGAGGATGGAAAAATGATTCATCAGGTGTTGTCGGTGATATTTAAAAGATGTGTTTTGAGGTGATTTTGATTCCAAAAATATCCCCAATGGTGTGATATTTGGTTCTGATGATGGGGGGTATTGTCTCAGTGGAGTGTGTTCGGTGGCGGTAAGTGGGGCACTGGAGAGGATCTGACAGGTAGTAAGGGGTAAGGTTGTTTAGGGTTTTGTAGGTGGTGAGAATGACCTTAAAGTGTTTTTGTTCTTTAACAAGAAGCCAGTGAAGTTATGGAGGATGGCCGTGATGTGTTTTCTCGAGGGTGTGTGGGTAAGCAGTCTGGCGTTGGACATTATTATTATTATTAATATTTTGAAGAGCAGAGGAGAGGAGACTATCTTGGATGCTATTGCAGTGATCAAGTCTGGTGGCGATGAGTGATGATGAAAAGACTGGGTCGAAGGCGTGCTATGTTCCGGAGGTGACAGAAGGATATTTTGGTGATGTGGTTTATATGAAAGTCATCGATGGAGAGAGAAAAGTTCTCCGAGGCGGGGAGGGTGGATTTTGGGCCAAAGATTATGAGTTCCGTTTTATTGCCGTTGAGTTTGAGAAAGTTGTTGTTCATCCAGGATTTTATGTCAGTGAGGCAGTTGGTGAGGGTGGAGAGAACGGCTGGAGTGATGGTTTTGGTGGCGATATAGAGTCGGGCGAGGTCAGCATAGCAGTGGAAGTAGAGTCCAAGGCGGCGGATAATGCGACTAATTGGGAGCATGTGGAGGATGAAGAGGATGGGGCCAAGCACTGAGCCTTGAAGGACTCCATGTGAGACAGGAGTGGTAAAGGATTTTTGGTTTATTGCTATATAATGGAATCTTTATTAAGATTTGAATCTATATTCTGTAAATCTGAACTATATAATATCACATTTAGGACATATTTATAATAAGAAAAATGAATTAATTTAGTGGAATGGAGATTTACTCTTACTAGGGCGATAAAAAAGATACCAAATTAAGTTTCTGCACAAACTGTAAAAGTAAAATTAATATAACCTTCTACTTGAAAAATGCATTATTTGTTGATTTCATTTTTATGCACACGTTTTTTGTCCATTAAACATTTTTTTACTGTAATTTTGTGTCATTTACTTAAATAAAACTTGGTGTTCACCGATCTAAACAGCGTAAATACCTAAATTCAACTGAGAGATAAGAAAGAAATGACAATGCAACATGACTCAACAGAAAACCATGGAAGCATATGCAACGGTGAAACTCACACTCAAAGAGAAAAAGAGGTAACATGTGCACTCTGAAAAAAAGGAAATTGATGATGTTACCTTAAGACTCTTGGCTAAACCGCAGCGGTGGTTTAACACTTCTGTTGGAAGACCATAATGTTTTTCAGCATTTCCTCTTGCGGTTGATGTTCACACATTAAGACTCACAACAAAGACACACACACACACACACACACACACACACACACACACACACACACACACACACACACACACACACACACACACACACACACACACACACACACACACACACACACACACACACAATAAATAAAGGTAGCTCAATTGTTATTTTAACTCAACTCACTGCCTGAAAAGCATTTAGAAGTTTCTTTCCAAGTCAATCATCCTTATATTCTTGCCTGTCATGTGGTCTTAAGAGATAATGTGCAGACACGAATAAGGAAGGTAAAGGGAGGACAGCTAGAAAACTTCCATTTTTTTCTTACGTTCAGACTCACTACTGTCATGATCCAAACACTTTCAACTTCAAATCCTATCAAGTCGCTCACACTAAGCAGTCGAAACAACAACCTTAATATCATAGACCTGAGCTGTGTGTGTGTGTCTTGGAGGAAGTTGACCTCTCGAGCACCACATCCTCACCTGCAGACAGCCGGACCCTCACCCTCGTCAACACCCCCCTCCGTCCCCCTTCACTCCCCCTGCTCGTTATCATTTGAGCTCCACAGAGACTCCCCTAATGACAGCACTTGTCTATAAAGTCGCCATCATGTCTTGAGTACGAGTGTGTACGTGAACAGGGGGGGGGGGGGGGGGTGATCGTGCACACGTATGGATGCATGTTGCTCTAGTAATGACAGCTGCTGTCTATAATGGCTCGTCCTGGCAGGGATCATTCGCTCCAGCGTCTCTCCCATGTCCGCTGTCCGGTGTCACCGATGTCCGGGTGGACAATGATGTGATCTTTAGTCCCCTCTGCGATCTATAGACTGGCATTTGGCTCAGGGAGCGTCTCCAGCACCTGACATGCATGCTAAACCGGTGCTTGTTTCAGACCATTTTCTTCTGGCCGACCAAATAAAGTGCAGCCGGGGATAACGTTTGAGCTCAAATCACTGAAGGAAAGAGTTTTGTTGCCCTTATTAATACATTTGTAGCAAATTTCTGCTTTCATCTAGTGTCAGATATACTCGTCAGGGCCTGGGGGTTGAAACTAGCACAACAACCCATTTAGTCTGGTCTACATGAGATTAGGACAAATATAGTTGGATAAATAAATACAATTTAAAAAGCTAGTTTTACTAAAAGCAGACGCAGGTGTCTGTTGTGTATAGATAATTTGACAGATAATTTGTGTATAGTTACACAAACCAAAGAGACTTTTTTTGCTAAACAAAGTATTAAAAAATTGTGAACTAGGCTGACACCATATTCTGTTAAGACTTCCTCTTTAAAGAGGACCAGCTATAGTGTGAATAAAACACTTTGGTTAATCTATCTTGACAGATTTACGACTACAAGCAGGTGATTCAAATTTAATCAACTTTTCAATGTGACCCTTCGTTCAATCACCATCTATGAGTTTACAAATCCAGACACCACTTGTAGCACCAAGAACTTTAAGAGTCAGCCAGGATTTCTGAAGCTATCTTAAGGTCTGGCAACTGATACTGCTCCTCCTGGAAGGTACGTGCGATCACAACTCATAATGACTCATAAGTAAGTAGATGTACTTCATCATCACAACTTACTGCAGAATTGGGCAGAAGTGTGGTGCAGGGGCCACAGGGGCCCTTTGGCTGTATTTATTCCGCCTTCGTAAGGTCAGAGTAAAACTGATTCTAGAAGAGAAGTGAGTATTTTCACTGCCATAAAAAACAACTACATATATTTGAAAATAAAGTGTGATTGCATTGAATTGACAGACATTAAGGTGTTGAAATGTCTGACATAAGATGTTTAAATATACAATAAATAACAAAAATGTACTTATTTTTCCAGTGCCATGGTATACTTGCAGGAAGGAATTATCTTGTAGATTTCTTTAACAACAATAATATAAAAATGAGCAATATCTTACAACATTTTTTGTGGTTTAATCTATTGTTAATTATATTGACGGGTCAAGTTTCAGAATTAATAAAAAAAACCTAAAGCACACATTCTAAGAACACATGATCACATTAAGATATGTTGTGATGAACTACTGTTCTCTTGAAAGTATTAACACTAATAAAATGCTTTTATTTTATGAAGAATACATGTGTTTGGATTTCAATGTCATGTGTTTGTAAGGTCTCCTTAAAACAAGGCTATAAAGTCTATATCTGCTCCTGCATAGCTTATTGTATTTACATCTCAGCTGATGTGTCCGTGTTTTCTTTCTCTAATGTCGGCTTAAACGCTCCCCAGTGAGTCAGGCGGTGTATGTGCTCGCGCCGGTGTGTCCGTCCGCAGGGACACGCTGTGTCCACTCCTGCATTGATGCCATCACACGCTCATCTGCATATCTGACAGCATGGACCTTCTATTACCATCTTCTCAGCCCCCTCTTCCTCTCATCCTCTGCTCTCCATCGCTGCTGCTTCAGCGGCTTGTTTCATGATATCAATTAAATAATGTCTTTTATTATTGTCTCTCTCAGCCCTGCTTGTTGTCCACGTCAATAAGGAGGACGTTAGAATTCAGTAGTCGCAGTTCCTAGATAAACACCCTGTTAGCAGGATTAGAGCTGTTGACCTAACAATGTAAACCTGGGATTAGGCCCAGCTCTCCGGGGACACACGCGAGCGAGTTGGTGAGCGGGAGCATTTGTTATTCTAATGGGTGAAGAACAACCTAAAGCTTTTTATGTCCCAATATTTCTTCTTAATGATAACAAACACTTCAGAGTCATGAGCTTTCACGCGGGAGGACGACCAGGCTCCTACTTCACGAGGATTATTAAACATTAATAGCGACAATAATTCAGACTATATCGACACTATAATTGACGTATAATTACACAAAGCGTTAACGCTTCTCTGGTTGGCTGTACATCACAACCACGGGGGTTTAGCATCTTGCTAGCTTAACATTGTGCTTCTTCATTTGATTCATGGACTATTGTCAAATAATTACTAAGAGTGTTTGAAAAGCCTTTTAAATGCCGTATCAACAATTGTATATTTTACATTGTGTCAAGTGACAAAAAAAAATAAAAAATTAATCCAATGGCCCTAGAGCCAAACCTTCCACACGCCTGATTCACAAAAACACGTTTAAAGAAATATAAAATCCTGTTTCACTTAGAAACTTTAAAGTGATTGTATATTTGTTTTATTGGTGTTTGGAAAGGTTTATGTGTCTACGAACAAATCTGCATCAAAGGTGTGACAGTTAATGCTATAAGGCGATGGCTGTGTGGCCATTAGGTAGCGCGAGGTCAAAGGTCACCCACCCTGGTGAGATACCCCGCACCAGAGAGGCAGTCACGACCCGGTCAGCGGAGGTTCAGGTGTCAGAGATAGACGGCTGACTGACGAGACCGAGTGGGACCCCCACTCGCGCTCCACCCGAGCGGCCCTTTTATCCTTCGTCCTCCTGCCCGTCACTCCTGCGTGACCCGGCCCTCCTTCTCTTCAAACACTCGGCTCCACACTCTCCGACCACAGAACCTCAGCGCTGTCATCCTCTCATCCGTTCCTCATTCCTCCACCTCCACACCTTCTTTTTTATCCTTCAAGCCAAACATTACCACAGGGTTTCACTCAGCGGGCCGGGCTGACGGGGGCAGCTCTCAGCGGGGCAGCATGTCTTCAGTCCACTGCCATTCACATCTGAACTCAACTCAACGTTTACTCGCTTCAATGGTCCCTGACGTTAGATCTGATTTTTGTTCTTACAAAACATCTGATAAAAACATCAAAAACAATAAAGAATATATTTTAAAAATAAAGAAAAGAAATAAAAAGAAATGTTCTTCTTTTTTCTCCCTTCAACGAACAACGTGTTATGTACGTATAGTATATAATTGATATCAACTGATAAGAAAAGATAAGATAAGACTAAAATAAATAAACAAAAAACACAAGTAGAAACTGAGCTCCACTAAACAATAAGTTTCCATGAGGAGACACATTGATTACACACTAACAACAGACATTTCTGGTTTAAGTTCCCTATTCAATTTGTATGTAATATTTGGTTTAACACTTGTGTAGTAAAACTCTTTAACTATTATTTTAACCATTTTTTTTACTATATAAACTTCAAGTGTCTGTGACGTGACCAACAAACTGCTTTACAGCAGTGGTTCAGAGACAGTGTTTTTATATGTACTGAGAGACTTATTCAACTTAGATAAACAAGATAGACAAGACTTAGATACAAAATAAAAATATAACTGACAAGAAATAGCTCTACCTTGCTTTTTTAAAAATAAATTTAAAATTAGGTATGGCAATGGCGCAACAGAGATTTTACAAAATTTCAGCTACATTATTTTGTTTTTAAATTTATTCGGTTTTATTGCGCAACTATATTGTGTTATTACCAGTTGCAGAGACTCCTCAAATTATCCCTGGCATTTACCAGAATGATAGTTCACAACCCGGCACTAGAAGCTACAAGTAGATGTTATTAGACGACTAAAAACTACTGGAGTCCCTGTTCCATTTCAAGAACTTAAATGCCTCACATATATTTTTTTTACGAAAGTCCATCGTTAACATTATCATTATTTTCTAATATTCTGAAGATAATGAGATTAACTTAAAAAGCATTTAACCTTGGTCTTATCTCAGGGTCAAGGTGAGCCAAAGGCCTGAAAACAAATGTGTTTGTGGTATCCCTTGTGTTGTCACTGGGCCAGATAAGCAACCTTCCCTGCTTCCAGAAGTACAGTGGTCGTTCACGAATTCAAGTAGTTCAATAATTGAAGGTGCGACTTTGGAGAAGGCAGCGTAAAGAACTGAGTTAATGAAACATTGCTGTTGTGTTGTGTTTTCTTTCAATTTATCCATTTAACTTTCATGTGACAGGCACAGTTAGGGAAAAGAAAACATTTATTTATGACAAATATAAAGAAGACAGTCATTGTGTTCTATGTTTGTGTGTAAATATCAAACGTTACAACTTTAATACGTGCAGCTCATAGACAGGTGCAGCCTATAATTGTAAAACTTCGTAGTAGGTGCAGCTAATGTTCAATTTATAGTCGAGAAATGACGGCAATTTCATGTTACAGTACAAAAGAAGGAGATAAAAGCACATTGCTACTGAAAAGTGAAGTGATGATGATATTTGGCTCATAGCTGGTAGAAATCTTTTTCTCGCCTTGTGTCGATTTATAATTTCTGTGGGGATAATTCATCACTGTGGTGTGCCGTAACAAAACGTATCACACCGTCAGTTATCCAACAACGACGTTCTGATTGTATGAAGACAAATCCTTCTGCGAGGCCAGACAAGAGCGGAGACAAAGTGCTTGTAATCCTTCCTTCCCATAATGTTGTCAGACACTTAGAATAACAGATTGAGAACGTCGGCGGGAAGAAAAAGTACTTTTAATAGTCCTACTGTAGTTTGACGAATGTTCCTCGCAGCTGTCCTGCAGTTAGTTCGCACAATAGCGTTCTTTCTTCGCGTTGTTAGGGAGTAGATCACTTTGAAGATCATGAATCAATGTGACTTGAAAATGTGTGAAGTTTGACGGTCGTGCAATTACACTGTTACTATTGGGCTCATGGAAGAGATGTACAGTTCTAGTCGTAGTACAATGTTTCAACATCTGCACAGTCAGATGTTCTCTGGCCTAATATAGCAATTGTTACAATTGATAAAATTGCAATATAACGAAACATTGATTACACCACCATGGAACTGAATGGTTGGAGGTTTCTATAGAATTACTTCCTGCTGTCTCTCAAGTTGCCGCTGAAAAAGTAGGTCTATCTTCTGGGGACAGATCTTAGGTCAGATAGTATTGTATTTTTTCTAATGTGGCAGTATAGAAAAAATGACTTTTGACATCAGATCGGAAAAAAGGAACAGCCAGTTCAATTTTATTTTATAGAGTCCATTAACCATTTGTCACTGTAGAAATAAAGCCATAAAGTTGCGCCACGGTTGTGTTGCACTTATAACACCTTTTACATTATAAATGTAAAGTAGATGCTTGTCTTGTTTGTAAGCTACAGCCCGACCAGACTCTGAGTTCAAGAGAGAGTGTCGAAAACCAACCATACTCTGCATTTTCTGTTAGCGTCCCTTTAGCTAGTATCCTCCACAGAGGTTCTCAGAAAGATGTCCAGCATCTGAGAAGATACTCAATCTTCCAGTAGATGATGCTTCTTACCTATTCATCAGTTCTGCCTGTGGTTATGCAGGGCCTCCCCCAGACAGTGTAACTTGAATAAACCCTCTATAGACTCAAGAGAGTCGAGCAACCAGAAATACTCCTGCCAGCAGTGAGCTAACAGCATCTGTTGAGTCCTTCATACAGTACACCCTCACAGTTCTAGCCTGAATGTTCTTTACTGGCTACTGAGGCTGTCCTTGTTCACCACATCCATGGACCTCACTGGTTGTCTTCCTATTTTATCTTTCCCTTCTTTTATCAATGTCAATGGTGAAGAGCTGGCCTGAGGTCCAACAGCCTCACGACTTGAACTGAAAATAATCTTTTGGATCTTTGAATTAAAAAGCATAATTTTAATCCACCAAGATTAAATATTTCCACCAATATGTAAATATTTTAAGGACCAGTATTATCACTATAATTGTCCAGATGTTACAATGTTTGAGCGAGTCCAAGTCTTTGTTTTTTCATTGGTCCACATTAGATGAAGAGCTTTTCTTTGGAGGCAACGACCAAAATGCTTCGGTGCCAAGTTTCGATACCATGATCAAAACTTGATAATTGATTATTAGTGATTATCAGGTCATTGGTTAGCAAGTGTTATTCTGAACTTGAAATGTATTTGTCATTGTATTTTGGTCCGACTTGATCTTATATAATGAGAATATGAAAAAGTATCGTTCAGCAACCGGTATTGAAATGAAGGTACTTGTATCAATAAATTCAAGTTTGTTGTCAAAACACAATCACACAATTACTGGACTTCAACCCCACCCCAAAAAAACTTAGTTTTTCACAACAACGGCAACAGCTTGTAGGAAATATAGACAGAATTCTGTGCATAAGGTTGTGGACAGAATGGAAATCACTGCTGCCACCATACGAGGGTCAAACCTTCTTCTTTGTTGTTTGTGAGAGGTCCACAGCGCCACAAACAGGCCTGGCATGTGTACTACAGAAGCCTTGCTTGTGACACTAAAAGGGCTAGATGGAAGGTTATTCCTGTCACTAAATGAATAAACTGAATAAAAGGGTTTGCAGATGCTAATATTAAGCATATTAGTGTATAATAAAGGCCCTTTAATGAAAGGCTTTTTTCAAGAGCATCTGCTACAGCAGGTCCAGAGTTATTGCACGTCAGCGTCGCCCTGCAGCCCTGAAGGTACGAACAAGCTTCTCATCACTCTCTTACCGCCTCCTCGTCATGTCGGCCATCTCAAACGCTGGGAGACACAGGACGTCCAGACATTCGCACCGGCAGCTAAACACGGAAGAAGAGACTCTGGCAGGTGCGGCGAGAAGAGCTGTCAGCCGTTTTCTCTGTTGCTTTTCATTAACTTGTCTGCGACAATCAAAGACTGTCAGCAAGAGTGACGGAAAGAAAAAGAAGAGGAGGGAGGAACAGGTGAGAGATTCCATCATTCTCTCCGCTGATACGACTGTTTTCGTGTAGCTGCATGTAAATTTCCACTTCCTCTTACTTTCTGAGGACATTGTGTCTGGCTGTCATTGTCCGCCGCAGGCCGTTCTCACACAACAACATTCTGAGGTGTCACCTCGTCACGGAGCGTCCAGAAGCACACCTGCAGGTGGGTTGGAAACACAAGCGTCTTGTGAAGGGCTTCATGAAACGATGACGGAGCGCATCGTGAACCTCTGGCTCATTGATGCCGTCTCTGCTAAAGATTCATGGCTAGATATTCTAATCAGGCGCTCTTAACACAACCGCCGCTCAATAAGGTCAAGTGGTGTCACAACATTCAGGTGGGAGACAGAAGTGTGTGTGTGTGTGTGTGTGTGTGTGTGTGTGTGTGTGTGTGTGTGTGTGTGTGTGTGTGTGTGTGTGTGTGTGTGTGTGTGTGTGTGTGTGTGTGTGTGTGTGTGTGTGTGTGTGTGTGTGTGTGTGTGTGTGTGTGTGTGTTGGTGTATGCGACCTCTCACTCGAACAAATTATAATTTATATCCTTTTCCCTCTTAAAAAATGTTATTCTGTCATTTCAACTTCATGGCTCAATTTGTTTGTGTTTCGTGGTTGTGTGATTCAGGACACACGCACACACACCTCCACGTGAGGCTGGTGTCTGACAGGGTGATCTGCCGGTCACTTGGCTTGTATTGATTATTGGGACAGCGAGGGTTGGTGGAGCGGCAGCAGTAATTAGGGCTTTTTGGTGTGGATTAGCCGCGAGAAAAGGTCACCTGCTCAACATCAGTGGCAGCACCACTGCCAATGACAGGGGAGGGAGGGTGTCGGCATCACAGGACGGGCTTAGGCTTAATGCGACGCTCACCATATGCAAGATATATATTCCGATTAATCCGAGTCGCTCAGAGAACACTTTTACGTGAGGAAACCGAATCCTAGACATTTTAACATGCGACTGGGGGAGCCTTGGCTGTTTTAAGAGGCCCGGTGGAGGTCAGATCTCACATGTATGCAACCATTATTTGTGTTTCTTACGACATCTGTAATCAACAATGCTGAAGTCTAAACTTCAGTAGAGTGTTAACCAATCAGGGCAGAATAGATCGATAGAAAGGGTAAATTCATCTAAAAGAATACAAACAGAAATCAAATTAAATTAAAGTCACCAAGCTAAAAGCTATACTCGGAAGAATCTGACCGACCCTAAGCTTCTCTTTCGTTTCTTTTTTATACTTTCATATTAAATTAAAAAAGTATAACAAGCGGGCGTTGATCCATTATTTTGACCCTCTCTTTGACCTATTTTATGAGTTGCCAGACAAATAACAAGACGTCATCAAGTGTCGTCAAAGTCTCATAGTCCGGTTAAATGATAAAACTCCTTGTGTAGAAAAGTTCCTAAATTTAATTAGTACTGATAATAACTGTTGAACTATAAATGTAATTATAATTATATTTATTTTTTGTACACTTTTCCCTCACTATATTTTGCAGGTGTGCCCAACCGCACATTGTATACTTTGTTTGGCCTTTGCAAGAGTCACACGTGGTCCATTAAGACCCCCTTTTTAATGTGTCTGTTATGACCATTAGAAACATGTTGAGGGGTTTGTTTTACTGTACACATCGAACCTAACTCTATGCTGGATCCTTCTCTCCACCGTGGCAGGTTTGTGTCCAGGTTGATAAAAAGTCAGACCTAAAAACACCGGGTACTTTTTAAAATGGTGCCACAGAGAGTGGAGGTGAACATCTTTGAACTCTTGGTACATCAACGCCAAAGCAGATGGATTCGTCATGTTCAGGCTATGTTGACATCATTTTTTTCTCGAGGCTCTAAACTTTTTTGGCACCAGAACACACACAGAAAGTTGCACAAGTTGCAAAAAGAAAGAGACAAGATCTGGCAGGCAGCGAGCCATTATTGACGGATCCTCACCTCTGTTTCCCAAACATCCTTCCTCTTCCTCTTTCTTTTAAGCTAGTCTCTTTCCCTCATATCAACTATTACAACATGTCCCGATATGCACTGCAACAGTTAGACCTCATCCAACAATTGATGTTCTAAATTATAAATGTAATCAATTGAACATGGTTAGATTTACTAAAACATTTGTGTAACTGTTGCAGATCTAACTTGACAACTCTGTCTCCCCCTCTCCCTCTCCACCCCCGGACCAGCAGGTTGACTTCTCGGTTGTGTGGCAGCTCGGAGTGTATCTTTCAGGTCACGACCCCTGCAGACTGCCATCTAGAAAAACAGGACAGAGGAGCTGTGAGAGCACATGGAATGTCTCTTGTGTGTTTTTGTCTTGTTGCAATACAAGTTGGATGATACCAAAGAGTGATGCCCCCCCCTTTCGCTCAGCCGTACCCTCTTGGGTTTACACCACAAACATACGCTAATAAAAATAATAATATTCATCATCATCCTCATTTCCTTGTAGTTTTGTGAACTACCAAAGACGTGATTTATTTTCTCTCGCACTTCTTTGTGAACATATTTTCGGCATTAGCGCTGCTCCTTGTCAGCTTTATATATGTTCTCTGTGCATCTGGTACCATGTGGAAGCAATTGTTTCCTAATAAAACAAGCCAACATGAGTGATTAAGAAGGTGTCTGGTTGTCGGGCCTTCATGGGATTTTCTCCTTCTTCTCTCCTGCAGCAGCTCACCAGCTGTATCACGTTTGGACAGGCCGGCTTGTGCAGAGCTGTGGCGCCCCGGGTGGTCAAAATTAGTCATTGCACCTCACTTTTTTTTTTTCAGGGCTCTAAAGGAGACTTTTGTGTGCTAAACTTCAGGTTTGTGGTGCCGTGCTTTGTGTGTTGAAGAGGCAGTGACACCTGTGTTTGTCTCATCATACAACAATGTGTGTGTCCACGTTGCTAAAGACAACAGAGTAGTGTTGACAAAGGGCAGGTCCTTGTAGGAATCAGTGTGTATGATTTTAAATGCCACTGAAAATGCTCACAAGTGTCGCGTCACAATAAATGAGACATAACCGAGCGTGCAATGGAGAAAAAACACGTGAGGGCAAAACAAACACTGAGCCCTTTTCACACGTGAAATATGGAAATGTGTGTTTATGTGACGCTTTACTAAAGACAACAAACGTGGAATATTTGCTTAAATGAATACGTCACCCGAGAGTATTCTTGGATAATAAAACAAGCACACCTATATTTATCATGTCAAACGTGAAGAAAATATTAAATAAAAGATGATTTAAAAACACCTGTATTTGCTCAATTTTTTTAATATTAATATAATAATAATACTTTCCATAAATATTAATAAATAAAGAAAATTATGGTTTGTTTATTTTAAAATAAAACATGCAAATAATTGAATATAGAAATACTTTTTTTTTTTAAATAGAAGTAGTATTTTAAATACATCAATAAAACTACAATTAGAAGTGTACCAATACAAACACACTATTATTTAAACTTCCTACTGTGGAAATCGACAAGAAAGTATTTGCTACTTTACATGTCATCACACCGTCAGGTCAGCGTAACAACAACACATGGTGATTTTGCAACAACCGCAGCACCGAATAAACAAAAAGAACAGACTGGCGAGTCAAACTAGGTAATAAAAAGACGATTCATTAGGACAGCCTTTAAAGAAAAGGATGGAAATAAATCTCTCTAAATATCCACTTGAGAAAGTGTTGTGATTCTAAATCAATCAAAGATTGAAGTTCTGAAGAGGACAAAGGCAGAGTTAAAATAAATGTGATATTACAATAATATCAGAAGTATTATAGTTATATAATTATATAGTGACATATATTGAAGAAAAAAATAAAATACATGTATATGTGTGCCTTCATTTAAATCTCTTTTAAAAACACACTTTTACAGACTGGCTTTTATGTGATGCCTTTTTACACTTGATGGCTTTTACACTCTCTTATTTGTAGTGTTTTATTATTTTATTTAATACTGTTTTCCATGAATGGAACGTGTTTTGTTTTATCTTGTTTAACTACTGTGCTGTTGTGTCATTTTTAACTGAAGTTATTTGCTTTTATGTAAAGCACTTTGTAACCACTGTTAAAAAAGTGCTATATAAATACAATTATATTATTATTATTATTATTAAAAATAATAGAAATTTGTGTAAGAAAGTAACTAAATTAATAAGGACAACTATTCAGCAAAGAGATGCTTAAACAAAATAGACAAAAAGCTCATATGACAACAAAACAAAAACAACTTTATATAAACTATTTTCATGAAACTGATACATTGTGTTAAATAAATAAAAACTTTTTTGCATGACTAATTTGCATAACATTTTTTATTAAATGGTGTACTGATATGCCTTTAAACCCTTAAATGCATTGAAAAACAGATAAAAAATTAAAAATATTTAATAGAAATTACGTGTAAAGGTGGTTTAGTTTTTTTCATACAAATAACAATATATATTTAAATTATAAAATAAATTTATTATTTCTTACATTTCATAATTTTATAATTAATTTGACTTAATGTAAACATATATATACTTTTTTTTTTAAACTATGCCTCGCTACTAAATTTGAATCTTTGATAAACATAAATGTAATGTAGTATACATTTTAATTGACTTTTATGATTAATGGGTTTGCAGAGGTTATAAAATTGCCTCTTTTTTTTACGTGAAAATGCTTCGGCCTCGCTTGCCTACTCCGGCCATAAATTTATCAAAAATACATTTGAGAGATAATTTTAACTTCCGACCTCAGGCAGGCTTCATTCTTGTTGCCATGGTTACCTGGGCTTCTACTCCGTGTAGCATAGGCAGCAAAGTCAGGGTCTGCATTAGAGAGTTCACTACAGGGTCAACTGTCAGCGCATACATCACAGCTGTAGCTGAACAGCACATGGTGTTGCCATAGCAATCGGCCATCTTCTCCCCTGCTGTGCAAAGCCAAACAGCGGCGGGTCAGGTTGTGGAAAAGCCAAAAAAGGGAATGTTTGAGTGCTTGTTGTGGAGGCACTTGTGTGAAACAGATGTGTTTACTCGACCAGGTTGCTGGTGCTAAATAGACAGTAATGTGTGTTCTGTGTGTCTGTGGGCTCAGCTGCAGCATCACCAGTGCCGCGGCGACAATAGCCGAGGTGCCCGGGGAGGGAGAGCGCAGCGTGATAAAACAGCCGAAATGATGATGTCAAAAGCTCCACTGCACATAATCAGACTTTGGTAGATGGGCGAGTTCGGGAACATACGTCTGGCGATTAAAAATGCATCTGGAGAATCCTTCATCACGTAAAACAAAGCCACCCCTGCCCTTCCCACATGTTCCAACCTCGCTACCGAACAATCCTGTTACCCCGGCAACCACACTGGCTCTCTTTGTTACAGCGAAAGGTCCGTTGAACCGAAGCGAGACGCCCTTCCCTGACCTCTACTTGACCTCAAGATGACAGTCCTGCCGATGAGACATTACTTCTCATTTCTTTAGACGGATTTCAAAGTTTCTCCTGAATGTCAAAGCACTCGCACTGGAAGATGGAAGAGAAATATCTGAGCTCCTTCTTGCATTAGACATTATTTGTCTCTCGACATCTCTTAAACAACATCATGTTTTAAAAGTCAAGTTTTGTAAAGAAATGTATACACTTTCATTTGAGTTGTGTCAATAAACATTTTGAACAAAAATTGTCATTAAAAATCATTATCATTGCTATAATTAAACTGTGTCAAATCAAATGATGACATATAATTTTTTTTAAATAAATAAATATGGTTTACAAACCACAGGAAGTGAGTGAAATGATACCATGTTAAAATAATAATATAAATAATGTTGATTTTAATTCAATATTTTTTAATGTTATATACATTTTGATTGTATCATGTGAGCATACATAGACAATGTAAATTACACTATGACTATAACAATGGAATTTAACGTGTTTACAAAAAACAAAACTATGCTAATAGATTCTACGTTTATTCAAACGAGAGGACATATTTTGTTTAAAAATACCACAAAAACATTGTCTTATCATAGACAATGACAATGGTGGTGGGTTCAATTGTGTGGGACAAATAAAATTCACAAACATTTACTAAATTTAAAAAACTTAATTTACAAACAGATATACGGTACAGAAATACGTATTCTTGAGTCTATAAGGTACAGGTGATAGTGTAATAAAAACCTTTATGGCCCATTTTCTTCTGTACAAAAATCCCAATAGTCATCTTAATGTCACTTTTCAGATCAGAATTAGAAGCTCCAGCTGTGTTGCGAGCGTTAACAACTGCAGCCAATACAGTTTCAGACATTGAGAAGAGGATAATGGTCCACCAGCCAGGGATCATCTTTGGGATGAAAGTAATCAACCTGCTGTAGCCTAGCAACCCCTTCAGAGGTTCTCCTGCCTTCTGACCCCAAGTAGCCAGGACATGCTTCATCAATTTGTGTACAAATGTTCCATCAGTTTGGACATTATCTTTCATTGAAGAGGAATGTAAACAAGTGCGATTCATAAGCAACTTTGTAGACACAACTGTGCCAAAGTACACATCTCTAGCATTCATCGAGCTACTACTCAAAACAATCACACATATTCAGCACCTGAAGTTGTGTAGGACCGCATCTAGATGTTGACACTGCTGAAACACTTGATGACAGCACAACGTGGTCTTCACACAACCTTCCGTTAGAGTTCAGGCTTGAGGCGAACTTAGGTTGTCCAAGTGGCTTTCATTTAGTTGATCTTCTTTCTGTCTCAGAGTTCAGGAAAACACACCTCTGGTTAATCTGTGTCTATTTCTGTGTCCAAGAATTCCACTTGTAGTCAGGGACGAGTGTTAGACAACAAAGAAGAATATTACTCAAAAATAAATAATACCTTATGGTGAACAAAATCTAGAAAGATAAGTCTTGTTCCTCTTTTTATTTAATGGTTTCTAGGATGAATTATTTTCTCGATATTTGGTTGGGCATATTAAACGGTTAAATTACAGATGAGAAACGACGGCAGGAGAACGTCGGCTAGTTAAAGTGAATCATGAAGAAACACTAAAAGGCCAGAATGGGAAACGAATGACTCAAGTGGGGAAAATGGAAGATGCCGATTAGATAACATGCAACGAGAAAGAAAAAGAATCGACAATGGCTTGTTAATAAAGGCGAAAAGACAAGAGGACATGAGATGTACTTTCCATGATCTACAATGGCTCTAGTTGCAGTTTCTCTTGCTGTAATGTTAAAGTAGCACTTTGCTAATGGGCTTAATGACATGAAGCAGTGACTGCATCAGGAGCCGCTTCAATTTGGAATGGAGGCTCGTCCCTCGAGGCCTCGCTGTAACACGGCGTGAACTCACGGTGACTGAGGAGGAAGATAATGTCTGCTGAACTCTGCTGCTTTTAACTGCAGGATCCAGCTATAGACTTAACAAATTGAGATCATCTGTAATGGAATAGATGCAAAAGCTGTTTTATTTACTTAAATCCACTGATGTTTGTGAGTTTATCTGTGTAATATTGTAACAAAATCGGATTTCTAAAAGTGCCCTTATTTAACCTGCTGTTATCTCAGGGTCAATGTGACGCGAAGGCCAGAAAATAAATGTTATTGTTTTATCCCTTGTGTTGTCTCTGGGTCAAGGTAATGAAAGGTAAAGACAATAAATTCATATGTAGTGGTGGAGGTTGTTGACCTTGACCCAGAGGCAACACAAGGGTTAGAAATCAATCAACAGAACCAATATTTAAAAACAATCTGTTAATCAATCCCCTCACAAAGTATATACTTTATTGAGTATTGTTTTGATTTTTTAAGCGCTTTGTGACCCTGGTCTGGAAAAGCGCTATATAAATAACTTACTTACTTGCATAATCAATTTTTAAAATGTATAATTGGTCATTTTAAAGCCAAATAATTTATAATTAAATTGTTGTAATTATCTGTATACTTAGAACCAACTGAAATACCTGATGTGGACCATGTCAGGTACTAAGGTTTTTAAGTATAAGTAAAATAAAAAAATAAAAATGAAAAAAATGAAAAACATGAATTACAAGGTGTGAAAAAACTATAGTAATTTATTTTTTTTTATTTTTTTTTATTTTTTTTTAGAATCCCTTATTAGTCCCGCGAGGGGAAATTCGGTAGTGCTTTTTACAGCCATTCACACATACTGATGGGAGTAGGCTGCACACTTGCGCCAAGTTCACCATCAGGAGCAATCAGGGTAAAGTGTCTTGCTCAGGGACACAACGACACAAGCTTGTCTGGAGCTGGGATTGAACCTGCAACCTTTTGGACTGCAGGCAACCACTCTACCATCTGAGCTATGTAATGGGAGGTTAAAAGAAATTTGGAAATAAAATCTTATTTAATATATTTTAAATATGAAATCATTTTATAAAACTGGACACATTTCAATTTACAGGGGCGTCTTCTGCACTCCTTGACCCCCCTTACCCCGACCTGATCGAGTTGCCCTCCCCCCTAAAACCTTCACTGAGAGGTCAGAGGTCTACATGCTATCTATTATAATGTAGATAAAAGATTAAGGAAGTGTGTTCATATATTTTTTCACCCAGTAACAGCGAAGAGTCATACAATAAAATAAAACGCACAATGACTTTTAGGGAGAAAACATTCTGTCTGCCGAGCTCTTTCCAACAACTGTGTCGCCACGTCTGCTCCCATCAATTATATCTCCATCGCCCCTCAACTGCTGTCCACATCTCACTTGTTGTCTGGTCGTCAGCTCCTCTCTCGGACTGTTACTGATGGTATCAGATTGCCGCCGGCTTTTCGGCTCCACAGAGTGAAGCTAATGGGCTCTCGAATGCTCTGGTGTGAACGTGGCGTATCGCGATGGGAGAGATAGGATTAGATTTGATTATGGAGGCACATTAGCAGAATAAAATGGAAGGAAAAAAAAAAAGTTTTTCATCAACTTAATATACATTTTCTTTAAAAGTGTTAATGTCCTTTCAGCAGCCATGCATCTCATTTAAATATTTCACCCACACAGTCTTTTCCCACCATAGAGCCTCTTGATTCTCAAACCCCTCGGCTGGGAAGAAGAGAGCACTACTGCCCCTTCAGGCTGAACGAGGTAAGTGTCTTCCTCTGGGCCAGATGAATGATGTCAAGCTGACATATTTATATTCATTTAGGAGCAGGGAGGAGGAGAACCCATCTGTAACGGATGTGATGGGAACGTATGAACGTGTGCGAGTGTGTGAGCCGAGGTGTGTGTCTCTGCTAGTGTGTGTGTGTGTGTGTGTGTGTGTGCACACGCGGATGTGTTTGAGCATGTGTTCCAAGGTATCCATCGTTCATGATAAATGAATCATGCTTTGTGTGAGTTGATACCGTGTTTGTGGATCTGTGGAGAGTGTGTACCGCGTGTGTGTGTGTGTGTGTGCGTGCGTGGATGTGTGTGAGGTCATTCCTCGGTCACTCGTTCAGGCTGTGTGATGAATGAAGAGAAGAGGTGCCTGAAAAGCCAGAGAGATTTGGGAGAAACATTGTTCCGCGAGGTTAAAAATGGCCTTGTGTTGTGCCAAAGCCTCTGGGAGTGTTGCTAAAAAATGTCCGACAGTGATTAAAGCAAAGGCTTGTCGTTATATACGTTTAATTTTAAGCCTGGTTAAGTAAAACATTAATAAAATACAAACTGGATTTTTGCACGATTTTATGCTGCATCAAGGTCTTAACGCTTACTTTTTAAACGTCTGCTATTATTTTACCTTCAGCAGTTTTGGTTTTATGTCTGTGACTGTTATTTGATACACATTGTGCACCTGTTTAAATCTTTAAAATATATCCAAAATAGTAAAAGCTTGTGATTTATAATATATACTTGTTGAACCAAGACAATTACAGAGCATTTCAAGTCAAACACTAAAGATATTAATGCATCAGCAGCTTATATGTTTTGTAAATCACAGAAAAAAGTGTGGTAGCTTGACATTCCAAGAGTCTTCTAAATCGAAAAAGCGTATATCTTCATGTTATAATGGAATATATTCCCGTCTTAGTATGTTTGCTGAGTCGAATTTTGTGTATTTATACCCCAATTTTTGTGAGGCAGAAATGTAAATGTATATATTCTGTACCCCATCTAAGATATTTATAACCTTGGAACAACCTACAGGTATAAAGTTTTTCACAGTTAAGTTGACACAAATCTTAGATAAGTTGCTCCACTGGCCATTACGACTCTATCTTTTAAAATGTCAGTTGGTTAAAGAATAAATAGGTAGTTAAGATGGAACACATTTTTGAAGATTGGACAAAATGCTCCAAATTCACAGTGAACGACAACAGAAATGAAATAAAATGAGTATCCCAGTGCCAGCAACCTTCACGGATATAATTATATATAAACATCCAATATAAGTTAGATTGTATTTTTTAAATGTATCCTTGACTGAGATATGAACTGCAGGTTTTAAATGTCAATGAAATATATTCGGAGGTTACCATCGGCAGTGTGCATGCTGCTGCATTCCACTACAATTGAGATCTAAAATATTTTATTATATTATTATATATCATTCTACAAACCCAAAAAAACAAACATACCACATGTTTTTACAGGTTAAGATTGGAGGAGCCAACAAAGTTCACAGCTGAACAACGTGAATATGAAGCTTCAATGGTGGATATTGTCTGGTTTCTAACTATAGACTGTAACTCAAATGGATGTAGTATCTGTGACGTCACCAGTATGTTTCTGGACCACAGTTTTGAAGCCAATTCACCACAGCGGCCATCTTGGAAATTCATATTCAACACCTTTTTTTTAGTTGAGGCTATGGCGGCTAATGTGCTCTCACTTGTCAGTTGAGTCAACAATGCCTCTCACGGAAAATTTAGCAAACGTATAAAAAGGATTCTTCCTGCAGTGTGTGCTTCAAGTGTATTTTTTCTTGTTTTTTATACAATGTACAAGGCTGTAAATACGTGTTTTATGCAATAAAAGAGTGTTTTTGGCTGAGTGTTGTCTACAAAAATATTCCTGCACAGGAGACAGTAGGTGGAAACAGCAGTGTTTGGTTTGGACTACTGGCCGAACAGGTCAAAGACATCTGACTCAACCAGGAAGTATCACGCAGCCCTAGACCGGACGATGGGTCCCAAACAGGAAGGGCTACAGAGAGGCGGGTCCTCCTTGAGTCATTAGTGTCCGTCAGCAAGTGGACAAAAACTCAGTAGTTTATTGTGTGGAGAACAAAAATGAAGCAAAGGATCCAGACACTGGTATGTAAAAAGTGTGTGTTGGAGAATATACGCTTGACACCGTAAGGTCTGGCAGCAGTGCATTGTGGGATCGATGTCCATACCCTGAGCTAAATTATTCATCCTGTCAGCTGGCCTGTCCACCAGCCCTGCAGAAAAGCGCTGACCAAGAGCTTTCCCACCATCCCGATGGATTCAGCTCTTCATCTCCAGCTCAGCCCTCACTTCCTTCTCGCTCATTATCTCTTCTCTGATTCGCCCGTTCACAGTCTCACTCCTAGTTTCAGCTCCTCCGATCTTTCCTTCATCTGTTCGATCAATCTGCCACTCTCATTAAGACTACACTCCTTTTTGTGGGGATTTTTTTTGCATGTTTGAGGGCGGGCCCTGGACAATAGCCAAAATATTAGCGGACCACCAGGGAGTCTATGTGTTTCTGCTCACCCTTTGCATTGGTGAACGCACATGTGCACATGATCAACTCCGGGTTCAGCGCGTGTGCGAGAGTGTGTGGGTGAGTGTGAGTCAGTAATGGTGACACGGCTCATACATCATGGCCAGAGCCTGTTTGATTACATGCGGAGGGGCCCGGTGATTAATCGCAGGATTCAGCTTCCTGGCCCAAGTTGTGACACGCGGTCACAGAGCATCTGTACTGACACGCCTCCTCCAAGCCCCACTGTCCTGCTCCGGCGGACCCCTAGTCTGAACAACACCCAGCCACACTGGCCTTACGCTACACACTCTTCTGCTGCACAACACACACCTCCCCATACACAAATATTACGGTACTATTTAATGCGATATATTGAGGTGACGATACAATATATTTTGATACATTGAAAGCCAAAATATGTCCAAATAACAGTTTTTAAAAGTTGCTGGAGTCGACTGTATCCTCTCGTCCTCGGTCATCTTGCGGGATTTCATTGTTCCTTTAGCTGCGATGGATGTAATGACTGCTGCCATCTAGCGGGTGGGAGAGTAATTGCAATACCAAAATGAACAAACGCTGTGAATATTTTTGTTTAATGTATAAAAATATAAAATGATTGTTTTTAAATGTAAACCCTTAAGGAAGTGTGATGAAAATAAAATATGAGCCTAATAAATAAATAAATAAAAATGCTGTTGAAATCAATACACGATCATTAAAAAAATATTGATCAGTATATCACTGTATAGTTTTTTTTCTCACAACCCTACACCTCACACTACTATTCGGACCCTTCCTGTTAAAATAATTTAAAACCTCTCACAAAGGTTGAAGTAGTTTGAGGCCAAATGAGTTTAATATGGAGTATTTTTAGTAACCATGGGAGTGACTGAGAAAGAATAGTTGTAAATGGCAGCGTCTAATCTGAAATTTATTCACAGAAAATGTATAATTTGAATGCATTATGTGCAGCTGGAAGACCATTTTTCCTACGCACAACATCCTCAGCTGACATTTGGAAAGAGTCGGAGCTTGGCTTGTTCATCGTGCTCACAGAGAATTAAAGAATTCTTAAAGTGCAAAAAAAATTAATCGTATTATTTACTAATTAAATACTAATTACATATAAAAAAAATACAGGTTACAGTTATCAAATTGAAATATAATATGAAAAGTGGTTGGACAAGGGAAAAGAGGTATAATATACCAATTTCTAACATTTAAATCGTGAGTAAAATGTATACTATATGTAGTTTTAACTTATTGCATCCTAGCACCACCTTCAGCTAATAAAGAGATGATTTCATTTTAACACTTTAATACTTCCTTAGACAACAGAATAAATCACTATAACCCATCTGTGTGGGTGGAGGAACTGTTCCATCTGCCAGCACATGCCATACATAAAAAATGTTTTAGTGCCGCAACATGAAAAATAGAGGACAGCATTTTTTCAAGAGAAGCGCCGCACCATGGAGCGTCTGGAAAGGACCATGGAAAGCGGTGGTGATGGCAGTAGGCTGTGACGCAGCACACCCTCTGAAATGTCAGGAGTAAGCAGGGCTTAAAGGGCAACTAATGTGTTTATTTATGTGTGTCTTAAATTGATCCTGGGACTCATCAGTATGTGTCTTTTTGTACAAAACTCTCCTTTAATTGAAATATTTACATTACAAAATGTGCTTAAGCCCTGCCCACTGTGTTGTTTTCAGTGTTATCTTGACCTTTAAAGTATATACTTTATTGAATATTGTTTTGATTTTTTAAGCGCTTTGTGACCGTGGTCAGGAAAAGCACTATATAAATACAAATTACTTACTAACTTACTTACTGACAACACTTTTTCTGGAAATGAAATCTTGTCACTGCATGTGATCAACATTGGAAGTCTCCACCTCGTTGTATAAAAAAGTGGGGCGTTATTACAGCTGGCTGGAGGAGGAGTGAATACCTTTATTAGGTTATTATGGGCTCTGCTTTGGTAACTTCACATTCACTGAGATTTCAGATAGATTAGAACTTTATAAAGTGATTATTTTTAAAACATGGTCATGATGAGGGACTTACTGCATCTTGGAGAGGAAGACTTCAACATTTAAAACATGTGAGTACGTTAGGAAAGATGGGTTTTGAGGTGTCCCTTAATAAGTTGTACACAAAATCAAATATGACAATAATTTGTAATAAGTTAATCTTTCATTCAATTGGTCCTTTAGTAAAGTTTTCCTATCTTATTAGCGGAAATTTTCTTCATCGGTGGAACAAAACATGGGGTTTGAGGTAAACCTTGGTAGGCAATTTCCAACACCCACCACCGTGTGAGACAACTCTGCTTATGAAGTCACAATCGTGTAAACATGTTACAGTCACAGCACACAAGTAAACAGGGATTCCAAATGAATTCATAGTGGACACCAGAGAAGAGGAAATATGTGTGTTAGCATGTGTGTGTGTTCCCCCGACTCTCCCCTTCAGTCGGTACCAGGATGAGGGATGGCCCTGCCAGCAATCAGCTCAGGCCTGGACTCAAGTTCTTCACCAGGATTCCCTGCTGAAGCTATTAGTCTGGGCATTAAACACCATTAGAGCACACACACAGACGCACGTGCACACGCACACACACACACACACACTGACAGCAGGAATGATGGGATGAGGTAGAAAGGGAAAGAGCGATTAGGGAAAGCTGCTGAGAGAAAATTGATTATCAATTAACAATAATTAGGAGATAAAATTGCCGGGTATCTGTCATAGTTCCACGTTAATGTTTGGAGTGGGTCTCACAACTCAAGTACAACTATTCAGCGACTTTTTCAGGCAGCAATGAACACCAGGGTGAGTGTCTCTTAATGTCACACCAGTGTGTTCTTCTTTTCTTTAAATTAAACATTGGATTAAGAGTAACAGTCATGTTAAAACAGAACAGCCACCACGTTTGATTATCATTTGGAATATGATCTATTAGGTTTTAAAAATAGGTGTATTGTTAAAAAACATGATTTTTGAAATTAGGACTTTTTCAAATTTTGAAAATCTCATTAATTTAAGATTTTAAAAGACCTATCATGTCCATGAAGCTTTTAGTCCTTAGAATTGGTACAACGAAGCAATAAATAAACATTAACATAGTTCCTTTGCTTTAAAGCTACTATGTTAGAGTAAGGAAGCTACATTCAGAGTCAATGAGTCCGTATTAAACATTACTGACATTCAAAACGAGACATTTCTAGAAAAAGATTTTTTTGTTGTACCCGTACTTAAACAAAAGGTACAAGATAATGAAAGCAAACATAGTAGTAATATCTCACTTGAATATGTAAATGTAGTCAACCCTAAATATCAACAAATGTGTCATTTTAAAAGTAAACCCAATATTTGACAGAAGTATGTAGAAATAGAATAAATTGTGGGGCAAAGGTTCAGTCCAGTTTCACCTGAACATGGGCCGAGAACTAACTTGGATCCATTGAATTTATACTTTCTAAATTCCATGTAGACAATGAAAGGACCAGAGAACATGTTTGGCTGCTTTTGTTCAGGTTTGTGTTGAAGCTTTATCAAATCCTCATTTTAGGTTTGATAACAAGTTAATATAAGATAATAATTCACCATTTTAGCAACATTCATGCTAAATGTGAGGCTGGATTGTGAACCATCATCCGTGTACCAGAAAACTTTTTTCCCTCAGAAACTGTACAGCGCAGCAATTATCTGGCATAAAGAGGACAAAGTTAAAAGTTACCCTACAACAGCATAGATGTGTGTGTGCAAGAAACATTCCGTAGAAAAAGTCACCATTCAGATCACGGTTGAAAAAGCGTCTGTCGTATGCATCAAAACAAAAAAATCAAACATGTTAGCGTGTAACTAGTTTAGGAAGAATGGTCACGACACATACTTCACCAGAGATTACCGATAAATAGAAAAGATCCACCGAACGCTGAAAACAAATGCAGCTGGTGTGTGACAGCTTCCTCGATGCCCTCCGCCTCTCATCAGGCAGAACTTGTGATCACAGACTGATATCATGACATAAATGTCTCTCTGTCACATCGGATTTTGCTGCTCATGTCTGAGCAGTCTCCCTCCAGCCCCTCGCGACATCAGAGTACGCTAACCAGCAAGACGCCATCGGAAGCTAATAAATCATCTGTGGTTTTATTTCAGATTTATTTGGACCGTAATGAAGACGCGACGGGCCCTGGGCCATAACTGACGGCGACAGGATGACACTGATGAATGGCTGAAGGTGTGTTCTCTACAGTGGCAAGAGAGGGATGACTGGCTGCAAAGCTCCTGGTGCGTATGCATGTGTGTGTGTGGGTGTGAGATCGAACCAGGTTTACAATATAGCAGTAGACGGTTCTCTGCAGCAGTTCTTACTTTCTTGGTTCCCTGGTTCTCATTTCGGTTCATTCATCATCTGCCACACTTGACATTTTTTAATTCTTTTGCAAGGGCACATATTCATGTCCCAAAGCCTCTCAACAGGGGTCACACAAGGCACACTGCTGGGCCCTTTTTACCCTTAAAGTCGCTTGGAGAATTATAGGAACACATTTGGTGCTTTACATATAAATATTTCATCGCCTTGTCGGATATACCAGAATAAAAATCCTTCTAAGACTATATTTTATGATTTAAGCAGCAATTATAAGAGTGTTTTTATTGTTTTTGTTAAAAGGCTTAGGGACAGTCGCCCCATCGAGAATAAAAGTAGGACAAGGACTTACGATGGTCTCTACATGTCGTGTTCTTCAGAAAGTGCCGTGCTGCACTGTGTCAGGAATGTGCAGGACAAGCTTCATATGGATTCATTGATTGACAAGATGTCGGAAGCACCGGGGTTGAAGGACCAAGTCGATTTGTCCTTGTCAGACGGAGAGGACACAATCAAAACAGAGAGTCGCTGCGATAGACTTCACTTACTAATAAGAAAGTCAACGAGTCAAGTCGTATCTTTAGAAGCCTCTTTTTAAATCTTTATATCTTGGTAAAGATGGGCTCAGATCTCACATAAAACAATTGGTGCAGATCTTCAAGATCAGAGAGAGGAGGGAACGATATGTATGTGTTGGTATTGCCAAATCAATAATAACTTAATAATTAATATTATTATAAAATTCTAGACTAAATCACAAGAGTCGATCACAAAAGTGAGAATTCCTAAACAAGTACAAATAAAATATATAGGATGTTAGACTTCTTCCATTTCCTACAAAATACACAGAGTTGGCATCTTCGAGGGAAATGTCAGCAGGAAATGAGCACTAAAAACTGAAAGTGAACCTAGCATGACAATGTTAAGGTGATTTTTAGTTTAGACAATATTCTTTTGTGATTGTCCAAGTATTTCTTCCGATCATTTTGTTGCTTTCTTCAGGAAGAAAAAAGTAAGTTTGTCACATATTTAACGTCAAGTACTGTAGACTTTAAAGATCTTATTACAAAAAGAAAATCAAAGCAACATCTTTTTTATTTTTAAATAAGATGATGATAAATATCTCGAACCGCGACAGCACTTGACATTCTACTTGCCGAACATCAGATCACATCTTCCTCTTAACACAATCTTGGCCATTTTTCTCCGTCCTTTCCATCTTCATCACTCGCTCTCACACACCCTGTTATGCTTCCTTATACTTTCCATTTCTACTCGAGCTGCTCCCCCCACACCCACCCGGGCGTCTGCTGTGTCCTTCAATGCCCCTTGTAACTAGATTTGCCTCATGTCCTGCCGTCTTATTTACCAAATACATGGCAAAGTTCATTAAAATATTAGCTTACAATGTGGGCGTAAATTGGTTTTCATAACGGATATGGAAGGTACGCACACGTGCGCGCACACACAGTGTTCGGCGTGGGTTAATTAGAACTGGAGGCTGTTCCTTCCTAACAAACCTGAGGGTAATTAAAGAGCCCCAGGACGCGCACGTTCATGTGTGTGAGCTGCTTCTAATTAAGCCCCAGCGAGATGATTTAGCCAATTAGCTAAAAGCTCGATGTTGGACACCGAAGCGTTCCGCCCCAAGTGGAACGAGGGAAGTTGCACGGGTCCTACGGCGTCCCTCACAACATGTTTCAGTTCTTGAGGCATTAATCACCAGAGTTACGACTGTCACTGTCGTGACGTCCGTGTGAGAACCAGGGCGGAGCAGGAGGGTTGGGGGGTAGGAAGCTTTTTGGGGCACTGGTTCTTAAAATTGCCTCGTTTAGTTGGCAAAATGTTCTGTAAGTAGTTTTGTTTTGTTTACCCTAGACTTGTTGTGTCCTCACTAACACTGGGTAGGGTAACAATACTCTGGACCAAAATGGCGAAGCAGATTTCAGTGTCTCACTTCGGTTTTGGCCGATTCTGTTTAGCTAATTAAACTGATGAACTGGGGGTGTCAATGTCCACACATGGAAACCGTCGAAGGCATAACAAATATGTGTTTAGAAAAATCAATCATCGTTTTTTTCTCTCTTTATTTTTACTCTCTCTGCGCTTTCATTTCTCAATAATGTATACATGTCTGCAAGTGACATTTGTTTTTGACGAATGAGGCGTGTGTGTTTTGTACATGTTATGTGGGGAGTTTTGTCAATAAAGTTAGTAGACTTTGACAGCGACTTACAAGCTTTTATTGTACAGAAAAGTACAATATTTATATCCATACCTAACTGGTTATAGTACTTATACACGGTTTAACATGTTGGTAATTAACTAAAGTAAAACAGAGTGCAGTTGTAGTATTTGTTTGCGAGGCGTATTACTATGGAGCCCTGCGGAGCAATCCTAAGGTGATTCAAATAGCGGCTTTGTAGTTTCGACAGATGTTTAAGTGCCGTGTACCACATAAAACAGTCCTGAGGTTGGTAAGTAAAAGCAGAGTTAATACATAAGGCTTATAAGGCACATTGTGACTTATAGTTTGTTATGTTGGCTATAATTAAGTACTTATTATAAGTGGGTCTAAAAGAAAAAAATATGTTTGTCTGATTACTAGTAGAAGGGCTTTGCCTTCATGTGATTAGGAGGTGTTTAAATGGGGACAAAACCCTCTAGAGGTTATGTTAACCATCTGTTACCGGTTATACGGTTACAAGCTTTCAATTGTAAACATTGACACGCCTTTACAGAATGCAATTTAGAGTCTGTTCCAATTGACACAAGTTAGCCCCCAAAAATACTGAGCAAGATTGTACAATTCTGAGTTTGGGGGCAGGAGTGGAGCAAAAGTATATTGACATTCTATTCTGTTAATCTTTGTATCCTTTGTCTTTGTTATTTGTCTTTGATCTATGTTCTTTATCTTTAGACTTAGATTTTGTCATCTTATTCTTTCTTTTTTTTTCTCTTTGTTCTTGTTCTTATTTTTATTTTTATGAACAATCGTTTGTATTGCTGTGTCTAATTGTAAAAACAATAAAGTTCTACCTAACCTAACCTAACCTTAACATGCAAAAAGTTATCCGGTATCAAATAAAGCATATATGAAGTTAAAACATCAAAGCAACTAATCAGGAAAAATAAATCTTATCTGGAAAACATCCCCGATCTGATCTCTGATCCTCGTCCCCTCAGTTAATAAGGTGATCAAGTCTTCCAGGACACAAGATCCGTCCTGCCACTCAGGGAGCTGTGACTCGGCCCACTAAAGCCGGGATCACTCATGAACCCCATGACAGCTCGTATTAGAGATGAGCAGCAGGCGATAGAGAGACGAGGGATAAAGAAGATATTCTCACATGGATATTTCTGTTTAGAGATGTTCGTGATGTGTCGACATAGCCGTAGGATCAGATGATGGTCAGCGGAGGAGAGAGAGATGTTTGGTGGAAAGATGAGAAACACATCCAGGCCCTCTTAGTCATTAAGAGATTAAATCCCATCTCTGACAGACTTGTCAGAGGCAGAGACAGAATTGAGCACGGCCGGTAATTTGACTAGTTCTCTATCTCCTCGCCGCTCTGCTGGCCGATGACAGCCAGGCGACAGAGCGTTGAATATGCAAGATACCGCTCCCGCCATCCCTCTCAACTCCACCATCTACCTCATTTGTGAAGCGCTGTCATGGCCGCCTCACAAAAAATATATGCCTGCACACACATGGAAATTGGCTGATGTTAAACCATTTGAATTCTCACCCAGAGGTTCTGACCTTCTATGATATTGACGGATGGCTTTCTCGCCGTTTTGGGGGGCCGGTGCATGTGTGGCAACCACTGAGTGAAGTTCTCACCGCAGTTCCAGCGTTAGCTTCTTCTCGCGCGTGTGCGCTAGTCTGCAATGACAGTTCCTGTTAGTGTGATGTGCAAATCCGTCCGGCACGGCCGCGATGAATCCAGTCGGGCCAGGTGTTATTTTAACACTCACTTTGGGAAGATGAACGAGGGATGTTCTGCCTCTCCTCCCACCTCGCTCGCTCCCATCCCCAGCTCCTCTCCAAGTCCCATTCCTCCAATGGGAAAAAATCTGCCCCAGTATTACGATGACATTATGGGGCCACTTAGAGCTCTGTTAAAATAACCCTGGTGAAGGAGGAGTGTGACAGAACCAGGTTACAGCACTCCATTGTGCAAATTAATCAAACATATAAATGATATTGCAAAAACAAAACTCTCCCTCCACTCTCAGACCTCTTGTGCAGTGTTATTGTTGGTTCAAACCCCTGTAACACTATCTACTCACAAAATAAATATCTTTTGTGATACTTATTCATCTCCACCAGATGTTTCCTGCTACAAATCTCCAGTTTACGTTCACCTTCTCTTTTAAATGATCACTCCACATTAATTCAGTAAAGTATCTGTCATGGAGTCATTCTGTGGAATTCTTCACATCTATCTTGTTTACTGACATTTTCCAAAACGAACAATGCAACACATTTTTACACTATACAATTATGCATGTGCTTGATGGATTTATAGTCTAATTAAAAGAGGAACAAAGGTTTATTTGAAGGAGGTCAGATGAAAATAATGCTGATATAAAATGGTACAAAAATTAATAAAGTTGTCTTGCATCTCTGCCTAGGTTTACTGTGTAAGTCACTGCAGTAGATATCTGCTCCTAACTACTTAAAATACTGCTTAAAACGACTGACAAATGTCACACCGAGAAGATCAGATAATAGCTCAGTGTGTGGTTCAGCAAAAGCAGTCTGCTTGTGTTTGGCATATTCAATCTAGTGCAAAGTAACTTTTAGAACTTTTCAGAAGATTGACAGATTAAGTTTTGATGTATATGTGAACCAAAGACGTAATGTATAGTACACTAATGGTACAACTATATCGTCTACAACTAATGACAATCAGAGGCTATACCAGACGAAACCAATAGATTGAATGTGACACCAAGTTTTAATCAAGATTTAACTTTTGAAAACGTTATATTTTAAAATGGTGAATGACTTAAATTAAGCTAAAAATCCAATAAAATAAATTGTGTGTATGTAAAGGCAGATCTACCTTATGACTGGCTTTAATACAACACGTCAATCAAGTTTTCACGAAAAACAAGGGAGAAAAAATAACAAGATTAATTCTTCAATATTCTCAAGAAAATATGCAACACATTGGTTCCTTACTGAGGTGACTGTCTGATGACAGCAATGTAGCCAACATTGCAAAAATCAGTTGTTCTATAAAAAGGAAAAAGTGTTTCAGGTCTTCATCCAAAGCATTCAAATATAGCTTTCGTGATATTTGATTACTTAAAGCAAGTATGTGTCTGAATTACATAAACAAACCACGATCATTTGGTTTTTCACTCTGTCAGAACAGCCAGACCATTATTTCCTGCTGGAACCGAATCATTCCCGCTCGACTCCAGTGGCGTCCAGAATTTGGGATCTACTCCATCAATTCCTAAGTTACTTATTAATTCTATTTTCAGATATATGTTTAGAGGAAGAAAAAAACCTAAACTTTTTTTTTGATCAGGATTGTAATGTAAGTCATGTCTTTCATGTTAGTATTCCTTTACCATCAAAATGGTTTTGTGCATGTTTTCTGTCATATACAGTCATCATTTATTATTGTAAATTGTGTATTTTGAAATTATATATAAATCCATATATTGTTATAAAACGATAATAAGTCATGACAAAACAAATATTTAAATAATTATATTTAAGAAAGAATATATTTAAAATATTATGTGAACATGTATTACAAAATAATGTGACGTGAGTTCATTTTAACTTAAAATCCATATAAAACATTTTGTACAAGTAATGCATTCTTGAAAAAAAAAACATAAATCAGTAGGCTCTTAAGAATAAAGCAAAAACATATTGCACGTACATTTCTGACGCCTACATTAAAATACTTTAGAAAGATTATTATTTTTCTTATTTATTTTTCTAAAGTTTGGATTTAATATATAATGTTCAGTGTTCCAATGGCAAAACAAAACTATTTTAAGGATTTAGTGCTTTTTTCCAGGTTAATATTTTGAAGACAACCTTATATGTATCTTTCATTAAAAATAAAAAAAATATCTAATGAAGATTTTTCTATTTTTTCCAACGCTAGTATTTGAAAGACAACTGCATATGTATGTATCATGAAAAAAATAAAAAATATTATAAGAATTTGGTGGGTTTTTTTTTCCAGGTTATGTTTTTGAGAGACAACTGTGTATGTATTTTTGATGCAAATATATAGAGGTATTTTCTTTCTTTTTTACAAGTAATTATTTTGAATACAACTGCATATTTATCTTTTCTGCAAAATAAAAAAACTATTATAAGGATTTTTTTTTCCCCACGTTATTATTTTGAAGACAACTGCATATTTATCTTTCATCAGACCGGTTTTGTGTGTGGTTTGGACCACAAGTTCCTGATGTGTTGCCAAGTGTTGTGAAGAACGCAGACACAAAAAGCATCAACTCAAAGCATTCATGCCTCAGCTAGTACATATTTCAATGCCCTCTGGTTGAGGTCTGGCAGTGGATCAGTGGTGAGATGTGACACATATCATATCAGACCAAGCCTGAGAGGAGGATCAGAGAAAAACATCAAGAAGGAATGAGTGAAACCAAAGTGACTGAGACTTCTAGTCATAATAAAATCCTACTTTCATTCTTGCTATTTAACGTCCGTTGCCATGGAAATCGCGCTGCAGCCAATTTGGCATTCAGGTAACAACTTGATTAATCTGAGCGATGACAACAAGGTGACAGCTCTCATTGATCTGTAATAAAGCTGTTGAGCGGCAAGACGAATGGAGGCGAGGAGAGTTGTGAGCACATGATTCATTGAATAATTAATTAAACAATGGCATTGATTTAATCACTCATTTCCCAATCTGAGGAAAGTTTGACTACACACCAGCAGAGCAGTGAGGTAAGACATGGACGAGTCAACGTTCGCTTTCAAATATCTGTCATATTCCATATACTCAAAACCGTGTTAAAAGTCTGGCCCTGACTCTCAGTGTGATCAGGAAAACTTGGAAGAACTTCTACTCTCAATTTCCTCTCCATCTGCTGCCTGCTGTTAGAGGGTGTGTGAGATGAGTCCTGGATTCGCTGTCAGGTCTACATTCCAGCCAAAGCACATTGATTGAACTTTGGATCTCCCTCTTAAACCTGGCGCAGCCTTCGTCCCGACGTGTGAGAATGTGCCACAGATCACAGAAGAACTTCATTTTTCTCCACATCGACGACGTGGTATCGAAACAGCGCTCCAACGTTTCCATACCTGACAGCTATTTATGATTTCTTAAGTGAGGAGGGGAGAGAAGTTTGTTCTTAGATTTAGAAGAGAACTCTTCTTTGGTACATGCTTTACTGCAGATGAGGAAGTAATTATGCAACAATGACTATAATATAGAAAATTAGGGAAGATTAGAATTTAGCAAATGTTCTCAGGGGCCGTCAAATGAAAAGAGCACAAATATTATAAACTATTTATACTTTAATAACAACGACAAAATGAAAAATACAGTAAATAGATTGTTACAATATTAATGCCCTGCTGTTATTAGTAAAAAAAAGTAATATTTAAAAAATAAATCTTTGATGTATTTAGCAATAAAAACAAAATAGTGACATAAGTCTTAGGTAATATTATATATTCTTATTGTTATTTAAAAAATAAAACAGTTACATTTATATTGAGGGACTATAATACATTGGTCAAATGGATAGGGAAAATATATACATTATTAATATATGGAACTTGTAGTCAGTGGTGACAAATTATGTGATTTCTATACCACATTATTCCATTTTCTTAATCTAGAACTTTTTTTGCATTTTGCATGTTCAGTCACACCCTGGAGCCTGCGTATGGACCTAGTGTTTTATTTTCAAAATATTTAGACAAAATAACACAACAATATTCACCCCTGCTGGTGGAAACTAGAGGTTGCAGGCAACAAAAATTGTCTTTATCCACATTGTACGGAAATTACAATTTTACTGTAATGCATGATCGAGATTTAGCATACTTTTCAAATGATCACTTGATTAACAGGTTATTTCAAATTAAAGGATAATTAAGTCATTATTACTTTGCATTAAAACTTCACAGTCAAATGCTGGAAGTAGATCCTGACGTGTGCTCAGCTGTACCTAAAATCAAACCAACACAATGATGACACCTGAAGCACAAACTTGATAAAAAAAACACCAACAACAGCTTCATGTATCCATCCATGAGCAACATGTCTATAAAAACGACATGTTCCCATGATGAGTCTAATAGCTCGCTAGGGCTCGCGAGTCCCTGAATGCAGCACATTCAGGTCTTATCGGGGATCATTGTCCATCCATCAGTGTGCTGTTACGCAGAGACCAGCGAGAATATGAAACGACGCTCAGTTTGTGGCGGTAGCTGATCAATGCTCATAAACATTTCATGTTATAATCAGCCATTAAGCGACACAACAGCACATCAGCGCTAACACATTTGGTCACGGAAGGCCAATCTTACGCATGTTCGTAAACACAAAAAGAGTCACTTCCACGTACCATGACAGCAACGGAACATAAACGCTGCCTAACACGCCATTAGACAAACCGACACCATCCATAAAGGAGAGGAAACGCGTGTGTGTGTTCACGGGGCTTGACGGTCTGTTGTGGTCCACGCGGGCGGAGGTGAAGGGGGATTATTGGTTCAGGACTTTACAAAGTAAGCCAATTTATAAAAGGTATCCCAGGCTGAATTAGCGGCTAATGACTCTATTAGCTTTCATTTTTGCACCGAGGAGATTTGCCTGCATAAATTAGGGTCCGATCATTGGCAAAGTGTCATGGCCAAAGGACAGTTTATAAATACAACAGCCAGGCCCTGTCAGCCCCGCCGTGTGCTGATATAGACATCTCTGCAGACTTTGTCGTTGAGCGCAACAGACTTGTGCCAGTCAGACGGTGACAGGGGGACCGCCGAGCCCCAGGGAGGACTCGCGCAACGACGTCCCTGAAAAGGTCAACTTGACGTGGGCACAGCCCATCGACCTGCCCCCTTGTCGACTCTGCTGATAAAAATCAGATAAACTTAAGACCACTTATCGACCTGGGCTGCAGAGCCTTAGGCAAATGTTGGCCAAGCCCTCCTTGCTCTCCCCACCGTCTTCTCTCCCTCCACCGCTGTGCATTTGATTACACCCCAGCACATTAGAATGATGGGGTGACGGGATGAGGAAGGGATGAGGAAGAGCCGGATGAAGGAGGAAAGATAAAGGTGAGAAGGGAAGAAGCCAGGATGCTGGTTTCTCAGCGGTGAGCCGGGGAGGCGGTTTATTAGGAGGTGAGAGGAGTAGAAGTGCGATAAGGGAAAGTAAGATTAATCGCAGAAATTTGAGCAGAGACAAGAAGATTTCATTAACTATAAGAGCGCTTGTTAAAGCTAAATGGTCAGTGAGAAGTGAAGGAGAGGGAACATGCATGTGCAGCATATAGATCTGCACGCCCCTCCAGGAGCTCAAAGAGTCAGAGACAAATTATTGGAAAGAATAATGGCTGTTGTGAAGTTTGCACACTCTGGTTACTCATTACGGTGCCAGGCAAGAGAAGGAAACGAGGACTAAAAGGTTTATGGACACTGAGGGAGGAGTTGCAGGTGGTCTGGAGTAAGAGGAAGACTTTCACTCGTCTCATTAGGAAGTCCTCAGCATCTAAATTACTTTATTAGATATTGTCGGATAAAAACATGTGCCTTCTCTGCTCCACCATCTTTTCATGACACCTTGACATCATCTCTGTGCGTAGACTCAAGGGTTTGAGAAGAACTTAATAGGTGAGGTGGAATAAAGTCAGTTTTACATGCTCTACTGTGCCAAATATCGAGGTAACCATGCGCCTTCACTCGAATATCATTATGCAAATGTTGCAAGTATAGAGTGCTAAAAAAAGGGAAAGAATAAGTGAGTTTTTTTTTGTTGTTTTTATTGGACCTCAGGGACCAGATTTAAAAGTAGAGCAACAAGGCTGTTCACGTTGGTTCGAGGATTTTGCAGGGATCTAACTTTTGGTTTCATAAGCAGCTTAGAGGACGGTACTTAGACATGCAGGAACATCTCCATTTAAAAATCATGCACTAACTGACACTTTAACTGACACTTAAAGTGTTTTGTGGTTCATTTTACAATGAAAATGGAGGACTTTTCTATTCTATTTACTCTGGCTTGGAAACACCTTCATAAACCGAGTCAAAACCTAAAATATTCAGTCCAGGAAAAGAAAGGTATCATTCTGTTCTTAAAATGGACTTAAAAAATAAAGCTCATCGGGCTTTTAACTCTGAACTTTGAACCCATTATGTTATATATTTACAATAATTACAGAAACAAATGCACAATCTTCTTTTTCTCCTTATCTATATTTCTTTATATTTATATTGACACAGTCAATGTGAATCCAAGATTGTTGCTTTTAAAAATTCTCCTTTTTTCTCACATTAGGGTTTTAGTCCCAGCTAATCATGGCAAGATGGGGCAGATACTCTGGAAAGGTCTCCACTCTATTACATGCACAAATCTGTAATGTTTCATTAGACAGTAAATATTTTTATGAAATCAATGAAATAGTTTTAGAAGTTAAATCATTGATTGGAATTGATTGTGTTGGGTCGATCTGACAGCAGATACATTCATCCGTTTGATTTGAATTGTACTGAATGATTCATGCATTGTGTTGAGAACCTTCAACACAGGATCCTGCCGCGATGCATTGAAGCATAAAACCTTCAGCACGGACAGAGACAGAGCTTCACACCCACGACTTATCAAAACCAAACTTCCTCTCCAACCGTTCTCTCTCCTGGTCGTCCGTGCATCTGCCTGCTGCCCTCTGCACCCTTGCTATCTCCTCAAACTTCCTTTACCCCACGCCAGGCACACACTCGTCTACCACACGGCAACACACACTCGCTATCCCACCGTGTCTTTCTCAGGAGGCTTCAGGCAGAGATAAGAGGACAGGAGTGTGACATGAGCCCCGGACTAAAGCGATGACCACAGATTACATGTTTCCTCAGGTCCTCCCTGTGTGTGTGTGTATGTGTGTGTGTGCATGTGAGGCCCACAGACGTCATGGTATGTTGACCGCCTTATCAACTCCGTCCATGTCAGCACGTCTGTGTGCGTCATCGCAGTTTTTTTAATTGCTCTGAATTTCTCAAAATTATTATTTCCATGTGTATGATTATTCATATCAATATTTTATTATATGAAGGTTTAAATAAATCATGTCTACAGCAGACATCTCCATTTGTTCATACAGAAACTAATAGTGAACAAACATGACCGCGGTTAAGAACAGAACAATAATGCAGTAATCAGATTTATCGTCTTCCTTGCATCTGTTTCCAGTTTCACTACACTAATGTATCTTATTTTATACTTAGATACAGACATAATTATGCTTCCCATTTATTTAAGAAGACTTTATATGTTGTTTGTAGTCATTTCCTTTTGACATTGCGATGATAACTTAAATATGTTATATGTATGTTTGTATAAAGCACTTAGAGGTCAACGTGGTGCTGTGAGCTGCGGTGCACAGCTTTAGTCCTCTGCTGACAACTACTGGTGGAAGATGGTAATAGCACAATTGTTTCTTTACTTTTATTAAACCGTACAGTACCTTAAAAGCCTTTTACAGTTCAACAAAAATACATCTGCGAGATCCAGGTTGTTTTGCCTAATTTATAAATTAATTATATATGAATATTTTACCAAATAAATATCTGGGTTTTGACTGTTATTAGATTTATATTATTTGCTTAGACCTTTTGATTAATTTTAGTTGTTTAAAAAGGATTGATTCAATGAATACAACCCACTTTTACGATTATGTTTTTGCTTCATTCTTTACCATTATGATAGAACACAGTCACATGGCATTAAAAATAGTGAAACTAAATACATTTTAAACAATTGTAATTTTAGGGAGGGTTATTATTGAAATTTCAAATACAATTTTAATGTAAAATTATTGTTGCAGAAAGTGATTTTAATCCCTATTACATAATGTAAAACTTGTTTTAAACAAAAAAAACCCGGTAAAATGGCCCTAAAAACAGGGAAACTATCTCAACGTAAAATGTATTTAATATCTATTTCGAGGGGGTTAATAGTATTTTGCACTTTCAGGGCATCTTTATCAAAACCAATATCTGTTCTATTAGAGCAAAGTTGACAGATTTAAAGGCTGCAATACAAGTTTGGTCACATCAGAATTCAAATATAGTCGCGAAATCCATTATGTGCGGAATTTCAGACAGTAAATCATCTATCTTCATGAGAATTTGAACCTGTCAATACGTCAGCTATACCAACAATGCATCATTGGACAATGACGCCACTGCAGCGGAGACAAATCAGAATTACATGACTATGAGCACCTTCAAGTGTAGCAACGAGCCAGAAACACGTACCGACTCCATTATCCAGAGGCAATTTCACCATTCCCTGCACAGCAGCACAATGCAGTCGAGAATACCTGCAATGAAACACAAAGGAGCAACTTTATCATTCTAAATGTATGTACATGATGTAGAAATATGATTCAGTTGGACAAATCATGAAATAACTCAGGAGCCAGGTCATTACGATTACACAGAGAGCTCCCTGCTGGCCATTATCATTCAAGTGCATCTCCACACTGAAGGACACTGCAAACTTTGTGTGTGTGTGTGAGTGTGTGTGAGCGCACTGATTTTGTGTCAACATACATCCATCTACACAAAAAGCACTTCCCAGTAATATTAATTGTTGAAGGTTAGTTTAAGGCTGGTTTGGTTAGTTTATAATGAAGTGAAGTCACCCGAAAAGGAATTTAAATCAATACAGTGTCCTCCATAATGATAGAAACACACTTGCATGTATGTGTGTGTGTGTGTGTTTGTGTAGAAGGACGATTGTATATTTTATTTTGGAAGAAGAGTGGTGAGCAGGTGCAGCACAGAAATAAGGACAATCTGATAAACAGTATCGTTATCAGGGAAGTAAGCCATTGCAGTTTACTGTCCACACGTAAGTGGGTTTTTGTAAAATGTGAGCGAGCCATAGCAATAAAGTCAACTCAGGTTTTTGATCTTATTGATTATATGGCCCTCAAAAAAGAGTGGTTGCTTATCAATGTCAGTATTAATAACTGATACTCATTTAAGTTAGTTTTACACCAATAGTTCAGAATCAAAATCAGAAGGTTAAGGTAACACTCACAAATTATACTGTAATCTGAGTCATACATTTGATAGTAGTCCTTGGTGCAAAGACATTATGGGCTTTTTGTGTACACATTTTTATTTTATTTACAGTGGTGTGCATTTATTTTTTAGTGGCTGTTATGGACTGGCTGTTTGGAAGTATAGAAATGGTGGTGGTATCTAGATCCTGCAACATGAGTGACCAAGTTCAACACAAAAATATGACCAAAAAGTACAACAGAAGTTTCAGACATTTATCTAAACATTTTCCTCTAGTCTATTATTTTGTAGTTCGTTTGTAAAAACATGTGACATATAATCGATATTTAAGTCTGGGTATATGCATGTACTTTATGATTATTAGGTGTAATACTATTATTCTATTCTATTCTATTTATTATTTTAATAATTCGAAATTGTTATAATATGGTAACAGCTCAAGAGGTGTTACCTTAATTACCTTTTGTGTTTTTAGACTTTCACTCATATATTATTTGATAGATATAAATTATTATTTAGATACATAAAAATATATATATACTGTATATATATATATACTCTTTATTTAAATATCTCAACAGTACACCTATAAACTCACTAGCTTTGTTGTCATTTGATGAAAACGAACTTAACAATAATGGCCAACTGAGACTATATACTAAAATGTACTTTTACAAACAGAAGATGTATTTAAACAACACATATAAATAATAAACATAAATGTAACATTAATCTGATGAAGCAGTTTCTTTTTAGCATCTATGAGCTACTGGTTCCTAAATCTAAGTTAATTCTCATAGTTAAATATACAGTTCCTGTCTGAAACACGGAAGGTTGTTGTATTTTTCCAAAAAAAATAAGTAATATCTCTAAGTACAGAGTAGAAAAGAGTGTTCAAAAGTTTGTTAATACCCTTCTAAGAGTTGAAGTTCTGAACTGTTACGTGGCTCTCCGTGACCCTCCGTGCGTCCCGCGGGTCCTCTTTCCGGTCCTCCCAGGACTCGAGCGGGATCCCCCAGTCCCTCCAGGAAAATGAGATTATCCTCGTCGAGACAGAGACCCCACATCCTCCTCCACGAGCGAGGCCGCACCGTGAACTTTTCACCCGGTCAGCATAGCAACCAGAAGCCGTCAGAGCCTCCAGGAGAGGCGGGAGGAGGGACCCGCGCGCTCCGCTGCAGGAATAAGTCGAACAAGATCGCCATCTACTGGAGGAACATGGTGCTTAGAGGGGGGTCCGTCGAGATTTGGGAACACCGGATTTTGAGTTTAGGTGACGTAGTTCCCTGTCTTCAGTGGTCGGTGCCTTCCTTTGTTTGCAATAATATTCCAGAACTGTATATGTTGCTATACTGTGAGATGAAACTTTTTATTCCATAAATGGAAGTAATAAAAGAAAGAAGGAAGAAAGGGGGACGAAAGACAATTTTTAATAAGCGAAAAAGATAGACGCAGTGATTCCTAAATAATATTGAGCTATGTTGACACGTAACTTAATAACATTAAATATATTGTGGAATACATTTGAGCAAAGTAACGAAAAACATCTCAGTTTGATGGGAAATAAAGTTTGTGGTTTTGAATTAAAAATGAATACATATTGATATGATGTACTCTGTAAAATAAATAAACAACAATATGCTACGAGACCAAATGTACATTTATCTACAGAAAGATTGGACTTCGTACCAATCTGTCGACGATTGAACAGTATAATATATTTTATTATATTTAAGTGAGATTTTTGGGCGCATATCAATACTACATAATGGGACAAGAGATACAAATATGTGTACATTTCACCATTCTAAGAGAAAAATCATGTAATATTTTCCTCATATGCAGAATCTTCTGAATGATGACATATTTTTAAATATACGCTTCAAAACATCCATATCTTTCTTTATACCTTGTTAGAATTTTTTAATTCCACAAAGAATGTAAGAAGAAAAAAAACAAGAAAACGTCCTTTTGAAGATGCTGCTACTCTTTCCACCTGTAGATGGCGATAGAAGGCAATACTTGTAAACCAAGTTCAGTACTATAACCTCTTTTCGACTGAGTTCCCTGCGTCGCATATTGTTTGTCAGATAATTAAACGCCACTTGGTAGGTTTACTGATCTCTGAAATGACTTCACTCCTGGAGTAGTAATCGTGATTTATCTCAAATTCACCTGTAATTAAAGGCCCGCAAAAGATTCTCTGTGGTGAAAAACAAACACCAGGGGGAGATAACGATCTGTTGTTATTGCTTTCACGTCTCTATCCATCATTTACTTAGTTTAAATTAATACATCACTACATTATAAAATGAGAGTATGTGTATCAATCAGGTTGGAGAAAAGTATGTAGTTTTTAATCTAATTTAAAGTTAGCCTCAGATTTCTCTGGCGTAATAAATGATCACATTATACTGTAAAAACCACACACTTTTTGCAGTGGACAGGAGTCACGAGAGGCCACTTGCCTATGCCTACATACAACCATATAGCTCTAATGTACATTAAGATTTTATAGTGACAATAACGTGCCTCTTCTAACCAAACCACATGGACAAAAAGTCGCTACATGATGTGTAGTTCCTTCGTTGGGTACTGCCCACATAGTAACCCTTTATAATGGGGATTTATATTAGGAAGATATTCAGTAGACCAACAGATGGCGCTAAAGAGCTATCGCTTGAAAAAAAATACAATACTGAAGATGTTTTTTGTCAATTAAGAGTAACAATAAATGAAAATCAATTCGATCTACAGTTCATTTGTATCGACTATTTAAACGCCTCTTTTTGAACCACTTTTTTTTTAATGAATTCACGTGTTGCATGTTTCAGATAGACTTGCTCTGATATCATTACATGCTGAAACATAAAATCATAATTGACAATTTTCCCGCCTGTCGTCATATCAGCGCAGATTAAATGCAACGCGGATGCTTCGGGGCGAACTATAATTAATATCAACTGTTTACTGCCTTGACGGGGCCACGTTGGTTAATGGCGTTGTTTATTGTGTTCCAGGAGCCCGGCGTTTCCGGTGCATCAATCCTCATGTCAGTGCCTGGGCCACGGTGTCGCCGAGGAGTGATGGTCGTGCGGTGATTATAACGGAATAAAAGGACGTAATGAAGTGCTTTCCGCCCCGTTATTCTCGTGTGCCCGGCTGCTGTCAGCCACCTCCACTCTGTCGACATGCTACCCTCCTCTCGTTCCATCCATCACTCCATCAATGCTTGCTTTCTCATTTGGAGTTTCCTTTTTTCATGTGCGGGTCATAGAAAGTTGACTCGTTAAAAGTGCGACCCGGGTCGCGAGAAATGATGTGGAGTGTGACTGTATTATCGGGGAACGACGGTGTCGTTACATAATGAAGAGGGTTCGAATCTTAGTGCTGCCTGACAGCACATCCGTCTATCGCCGTCTAATTTGTCACCTTTGTCCTGCGAGCCTCACTCACAGAATAGTGTAGTGTTGTCGTACTAATGCGGCTGAAGCGTTCCTGAACTCCCAAATGTTGTGCCTTGAGGAGGGAAGAAAGAAAGTACTTTCAAATATCTTTTGGCTTCAGACAGAGATACCAAAATGAAGCTGTTTTTCCACAGGCAAAGAGGTAATGTACACACTTATGCATACCTTATGTATACACAACATACAGTGGGGGAGGAAGAGACGAGAGAGTAATGGAACAGGTTGCTGTGATTAATTGACGAAATAGAGAGTTGATTGTAGTAATTAAACAAAACAAGGTAAAGCAAACGACTGGGCTGCCATCTGGGCCCGCAGGCATGGGAGCAAATGCATTTACCCACTGCCAAGTGCACCATTTATTTATCCATATAAAGATGCTCGGGGTCCGGCTGCAGCTCCGCTGGGATATTTATGTTTGTTTGCAGGCTTGTGAATGGATGTGTGGAGACACACTCGTGGCTTGTTGAGGTGACACGGCAATTTCACTGCTTCGTAAACGTTGGATTCAAAGGTGGTAAAGGCTTTGATGCCTGTTCTCATCTGTTTTGATGTAATGTTATAATTTAGTTTGTTATTTTCTTTGTAATTTGTTTGAATTGCATATAAACAACGTATATTTCATTCATAAATATTTGTTTAGTGACTTTTCTAAGCAATAAAATTGCAAAACCCTTTCCTTTTTTTTAATAATTTATAGTCATTTGTAAGTAAGTAAGTCATTTTTATTTATATAGCGCTTTTCCAGACCAGGGTCACAAAGCGCTTAAACAATCAAAACAATACTCAAAAAAATATAAACTTTAAAGGTCAAGATAATACTGAGAACAACACAGGAGTTCCAGAAAATCAAGGAAAAGCCTGAACAAATAAAAATGTTTTAAGATGTTTCTTGAATTTTCTTCTTTAGATCCCCACAGTTGTCTTTTCATTAATAATGGAACCAAAATCTGATCCGAAATTTATGTTTTCCTTCATATCAATCCTCTAAATTAACTTAAGGTCACATTTCCCCAAAACGTTTCGTGGTGATGTTAAACTGTTGTTTATTAGTTTGAAATATACAGTTAATACAGAAAGTATTCACACCACTTTTAACACATTTTTGTTTGGTTACAGACTCATTTGAAAATGTTATAAACATTTCTTATTTCTCATCAACTACACACAATACTACATTATGATATAGTTTAAAAGATCCAAGGTTGTATAGGAATATATAATACTTGATAAGCATCCACCATTGCTAAAGCTAAGCTACCACAAGAAGATTAATCATTGAATTGAGACAAAAAGAACCAGACTAAGTTCATCTTAAATATATAAGGCTTATCTTTATGTTCTCTAACATTATTAGTTCTGATGACTGTCTTAGCGCACCTCAACGTTTACAAACCTTATATTGGTCTCACAAAAGCCCAGTCATCTACTCAGCCCAAAGAAAAAGTTGTTTCCTCATTACGATTATTATTCTGTGGCGCTTCCTGTGTGCATCCGAGTGTGTGCTATGATTATTCCCACTGATCCACCGTCACGCCTCCTGATCACGCTGGCTGCCTTGCTGGGTAAACAACACATTTCAGGGACGTTGTGTTGGAGATGAGAAACACGTCATAATTTTACTTCCAGAATTAGCTTTGAAATCTGCCCCTCTTGCACACGCGCCAGGACAGACGCACACCCGGGCGCCGTGTCATCTTTGAAACCAGTCAACCATCGGGAGAATCTGGTCTCTTCATATTGCAGGAGAGAGCTGTGAGGAGCCGCCTGTGCATGTGAAATTGCTTACATTATATGCCGCAATGTTTTTCCAATGGGCTGGAACATATTAAGCTGAAAATGAATAGCAGGTCTTCTCAACAGCATGTTGTGCGGTTGCTAAACCTTCACTTCCCCTTCTCCGAGTGCTCCATCATCGCGACAGCTGTCACTTTTATAGCGAGAGCACGAATCCGCTGGTGTGTGTTTGCACCATATGTTTGAGTAGATCAGCATGCATGTGTGCGTTTGTGTGTACCTTGTAGTGTGCAGTGGCCTTCCATCACAGGTCATGTGTTAAGACAAAGGAGCACATCTGCTCGACTCGTGCTGGAAGATGTGTCATGCGCGTCTATTTGTTTAATGCCTGTAATATTTTTAATGCTTGCAGATGCTCGTCATAAATTTGTCACGCTTTGTATGCTTTGGACGGCGACTCTATGAAAACATATTCATGTGTTTTGGTGTTTGTGATCTCGGCTTGCCCACATATGCAGATTTGTGTCAGATGGCGGCTCATTGGTATGCTGACGGTCTCCTGTTCCCCCGTGGAGCCGGGTGGGATAGGAAGCATCTGTCACCTCTGCAGAGATCCAACACGCCGCCGACTTTAACCCTTCCCGCGCCGCATCACCTGAGGGATGCTTTCTGAGGCAGAGCCACAAACACCAATGCACAGAGAGAGAGGGAGCTCCCTATTGGTGGAGGACCTCCCCGGGTAGGCGGGCTCCTGTCAAATATACCCTTTGATTGGTACTTGCGGGGGTGGAGTCTCTTCCCACAGGGGTCAGCCTTACCGGGAGGAGGCGGAGTTAGATTCTCAACACACGGGCTGCTGAAAACTGCTGACATGCTGTTTTTCCTCTTATTTTCCTTAATATTAAGGCAATGATGTTGTAATCTTGCACTCCAGTGAAACCATCTGAGCTCACGCAAATGTCCAGACAACATTTTTGACTATTTCCTCTCAATACATTACAAGCTGTGGATTCTTAAATGTAGACCACGTAATGTGGTTGTTGAATCTCAATATGGTAACCAGTTTAACAAGAAAAGGGACATAATAAAGAAAGGTGTTGAAAATATCTATGATATTTCTTTCGACAATACCTTCTCTATATTTGACAGGACTATATCAACCCCCCCCCGCCCCCCATATTCTTTAGGGCAAATCACATTTTTTTCACAATAGTTTTTGTGGTTTATAAAGTTCATAAAGTGTGTGTAAAATAAAATTAAAAACTTTTTTGGCCTCTTAATGGCAGCAGTCATTAAGGATCAATAAAAAATCCAGAGAGATCCCGGCGATAACTGAGCATGAGAGGATACAGTCAATTCCAGCCGTCAATGTTTGGACATATTTTTGCTTTAAACAAATGAAAGCGGTTACGACTTCATCAAAAATCCTGTGGTCTGTAAATTCTGGAAAGCCAAAGTCAAGTACTCGGACAATACTGATGATGCTTCATCGATTCATGTAAAAGATGAGAAGGAAAATGTGTTTAATCTCCAGAAAATTGGTTTGGATATTGGATAGCGAGAGATTGATATTAAATACAATAAGAATGCTAATTGAAATACACCTAAGGCTGGTTATTGGTTCTTTATTAGAGTCGAAAATGATTTCATGAAATAGGAGACATCCTACATTATGAGATTTGTGGTCCCCGAGAGCAAAATGTTGTTGACTCTTGTATTAATATCACTGATAAAGTCTTAGCTAAGGTGCTAACAGCATTAGGTCTCACCTCACATTTTAGCAAAAAAAACCAGAGTGATGACAACAAAACTATTAAATTGTTCATATTACTCAATAGCAATTACAAATCATCCAGAAATGACAGGAGTGTAGCAATGAAATGCTTTCTCACAGCAGTGGAAACAACATGCCAAATACTATTGACTTGACCAAACAAGTCTCAAGATCACATCTGCAGAAATAATAGGCACTAGAAAATATAAAAGATAATCATGACACATTTATCCTGAGTTTCAGAGTCTATAACATAGAAGTGGTAGTTGAGCTGATTTGGTGAATCCCTTACAGCGCAACCTACTGTTGAGGAACTGACATAACTCTTGAATAATTAGATTTACTCAAGACAACTGCACCAACAGGCTAAATTGTGCCGTTGCCTGAAACTAATCCGTATGTGTAAACATAGTCAATGTCACACAGCACGGCACTCTCAAATATGTAATATCCTCTAAATATCATAAAAATGTATTTTACATGCACGCACACAGACACACACAGACACACACATCTGGAACGATGGGTAAATGTTGTTGCGACATGGGAGTCGTGTCAACACATGACACATTTTATGACACAATAGCTGCAAGAAAGACGCATATTTTTAACTTCCAGTCTGTTCTTGTGTGTGTATGTGTGTGTCCTCGGGGTGTCATTGAGCTCTGGTATAAATCAGCTGGGTGTGCAACCGCCAGGCTGCAGTAAATTAGCCGGGTTTTAATTGTGTCTATAATAGATGACTATAATTAGTCAAGGCTCTTCTTCAGTCTCTACTGCCCTAACATAATCATCTTCTAACCAAACTACTTTTCGTCGCTCCATCTCTCCATACTTCATCCATCTGAAGCTTGAGGGGACACGAGGGATCTTCTCCTCTCAGGATCCCCTCAAATCCATTGTCCATGTCAGTGTCATCTTGGTTGATATACACCTCCGCAGATTATTTTGTACTTTTGTAGGCTCCTTCTTCAAAACTTGGCATCAAGTGTGGCAGATTTATCATGCGTGGCGATTGTAAACATCCAGTAATTGCTTTTGGAAATGCTCTGCCAGAGTCATAGAGATATCAACAATTAAATCCTTGTTTAAATAACATTAGAAGTATAATTATTTAAAGTGCCAAGCAGATGTCCAAGTCATTTCTGCAGTTCGACTTAGAACAACTGCAGAGTTTTGTCAGCCGCAGGACATTCAGAGTTCAGCTCAATGCACAGACCTGCCATAACATTGAATAGATTCCACCGAAGCCAACATATTCAGTCTCAATATATCAATGAGAGTATTGATATATCTTTCCCTTACAGTAAATGTAAACTTACCGAGCGTCAGTCAATTCAGAAGTCCATTGTTATAACTATTAAGTTAAGTTATCAAAACCTTTTGTCAGTCCTCAACATCAGAGGATCCTGTTTCATTGCAGAGGTCTCATGTTTGGTCATGTCAACATGTCAACAGTTTCTGGTCATCTGTCTTCCAATGGTTCCAGATTCCTTAAACTAAATCCCCTTACAGTCAGACAACCATCTTTCAATGGATACATGATGAGCTCTGCTGCTACCGACTACTTAAAGAAGCATCATTAGATAGTTATTTGAGCAGACTTTTTCTTAATTATCTCAGCGCTTCTATGTTTGTCAATGTGTGGTCTTGGCCTTTTAAAGTTTTTTATTTTTTGTATGTATTTTTAACTGTGTATTGTTCTGTTGTTTAAGCACTTTGTGGCCCTGATCTGCGAAAGGCGCTTTACAAATAAAAAATATTTTCAAATGTACATACTTACTTATTCATATGTTTTTCTGTTTGTTTTAGTGCTATAAAAATAATCATATAATCACAAAGCGGCCACCACATGGTTCTTACTTCATTAAACTGCCTGAATTAACAAGTAAGTAGTAGGTGATGATAAAGTAACCTACAGCCAGTCATGTCTGGAAAACATATTCAAAAGTGGGGCTGTGTATTGGCAAGAATCTGGCAATACTTATCACAATACATGTGAGAAAATATGATATATTGGGATATATTTTGCGATACTGTAGTAACAATGATATATTGTTTTTTTTTTGGCTTTTACAACAAAGAACTGAGAAAATACTATCTCTAATCAAATGTGTAATCAAAATACAATATCCAGTATCTTAATTTTTTAACTTTAAACTTTGTCTTAAGCCAAAATGAATCCAAACATCAGTTTTAAAAGCTAATCTTCAATATATATTTATAAAATTTGAAATAACATTTTACTTTAATTCAAAGTGACATTATTTATTTTTAAAGAAAATCATTTGATCTGTGATCAACAAGGTTTGAAAGTAAGTTAGGAAAGTGTTTAATGGTGTTATGACTAAACTCATTAAATGTATTTTGTCATCATTGATCGTCCCGAAGTTTGTGAAATTTAAATTTAGCATGAGTGTCTGTTGACGTCACACACATGTAACTCAGCACCGTCAGCCTCTATTCAACAAGTAATAAACACAAACTCACTATTTGTTGGATTGAGGCAGATTCCAATGATGAAGTCAACATCAACACTAACAATAACGTTTGTTATTGTTGACTTTCATGCGTCGACTGAACGTTTCTCTCGTCTCTACAGAACAGCAAAGTTAACTGCTTTGTTTTGTTTCATCTTTCTTGTTTCTTCTGCTCATATCCTTTGTCGCTATGCTTCTTTAAAAGCTTAATAAAGTTAGTGGCGTTAGCAGCAGCTGGAGTCGGCGCATGACGTCAGCGCAAATAGAGTTTTGAAAATATATATTTCGATACAGTGCTAATGAATATCGTTACAGTATTGAGAATACAAGACATTGAGATACATCGATATTTTCTTCCAACCCTACTCAAAAGAGCAAAATATTTCATAAGAATGAGGAAGGAAGAGAAAGTTAAAGCACTATTAACACTTTATAAATGCAAAAGTTGAAAAGATGATGGTTCTTCACTCAGTGTACTTGAAGTTGGTGAAAAAATACACTCAAAATAAGTTACCTTATGCCTGACAAATACTGCATCCTTGTTACCCACTTCCTCCTTCATACAGTTGATATTTATATTGAAAGATCAAGTGGTTATGAATGACTAGTACTACAGGCAGTTCCATTAAACTTTACAGTACCACTGCTTACTGTCGCTTGCTTCTGTACAACAATGAAATCACAGTCTGAGCCAGGGATTTATGGAAGACAGTTTCAGGTCTGCCCTCTACTTGGTCATCTCAATGGCACACAATCCCAAACACCAGCTCCAGGTGACGGAGGACGGACCAATTGGTCGCGACACGGCTGATGGCCTCTGTTTGATAAGAGCCGACAAAACTGAAAAATGTTGTTTCGGGCGGATCTATGCGCTGATTAGGCCGGGGTTCGATTCCTCTGAGTGGCGATTCATCAGTGTCCGCGAGCAACCGTTTACCGGGTTCTTGGGTGTCACGGTGGTCACATAGCTGGCGGGACCTCGCCAATCTCTGTCGCACAAAATCAGCATCTGAGAGAGTGGGAGCTCACCCCTGCCCTCCTCGGACCACACTCACACACTAATTGAATCACAGGCAAAACCAGACAAACTGTACGTCAACCCTCTATACAGGCAGCCCTCCCACAACAAAGGCCGACCACCAGGTTCATCCTGAGGAGGACCAGAGTACGACGCTGCCGCCCAGAGTGCCACGGTCACCAATCAGGATCACTTTGTCAGGGCACAGGTAAGCATGACGACTCTAATCCCTTGGCAATCGGTTGGTCATTCATCACTGCAGAAGGGAAGGAGAGAGAAAAGAAGAAGGAGGGAGAGAGAGGGGGGGGGGGTGCAGATGTCACTGGCAGGGGCAACGGTGCAGACAAATGGCCCCGAAAATTCAGTATTAATCAGCAAGTGATTTGCTGCCCCTTTAAAGCCAATACCACTTAACCGCTGAGATGGGGGGAGGGGAGGCGGAGGGATGGAGAACAGATGAGCCAGACAACAAAATATTTGTCACCATCCAAATGAAATGATCAAAAAAACTTATCAAGGAATAAAGTAAGAATCTAACTGTGAAAGTTTTTATTGTAATAGGTGTCTATTACGTGACACACTCACACACACATACACACAGCCCTCTGTTGATTTGTCACTGGAGTTGATCAATAGCTGCGATGGAAACAGAATCAGCTCAGATGGATTAAACGTCCCACTGGCCCTGACGTTATTTTCCCATTAAGAGAAGGCTAATCATTACACACATGAGACTAACACATATACACAAACCCCAACACACACACATTGGGACGCAGAGAGATATTCTGACAGTCCCTGCACTTTATCAGAGTGAAATATTAATTTAACAATCAAGAAAAAGTGGTCATCTTACAGCACAGACAGCTCAGATGTCCTGGCACTATTGCAGTTTAATTTAGTCAACAACACAATGTATACAGCAAGTTCTCAAGCTGTAAGATCTATAATAGCATCTGAAACTACAGAATATTACTACCAAACAAAGGTATAAGCCCAGATATATGTGCCATATTATTAATAAATTGACATGTTTTTTTTTATTATTTGTTAAATAAAAGATAGGTATGAAACTAAAAATAACATCATAGCTTTTCGAAACTCTGATCGCATGAAGAAAACCAGCTCTTGCTGATGACATGCACTTTAATTTCAGCTAAAATTTGATATGTGTAAATGACGCAGATGATGCAGGTGATTCCGTCACAAAGACTGTCATTGGTCAGCTTTCTTTAATGCACCTTCTGGGATGTCCTGTCCTTTCCAGATTCACTTGGATTTAAATCAACTGACATCGGTTTCAACGGCAGGCTCGATAAAATGTCTGCAACTCTTGTGAAGTGATCAGAGAGGAACATTTTGTTCCTTATATTATAAACACACGCCTATAATTCATCCACATTTCTTTTCTGAATTGCATAAAATAGCCTTCTCAGGACTTTGGGATTGGAGAGTGAGGGTTTAATTGACCAATTGCAGTTTGGTTTCAAGTGGACCAGCCAAAAACTACAGAGCCTGCAGCCTTCTTAAATTCTGACCCACTCAGCAGAGTGGTTAGAGGGGGAGATTTAAATGACAGTAACAATTAAGGTAGCTAGGCATCTGTTCCTGGAAAAACTTTGAATAATAAAATTGGATGACCAACTCCAGGATTAGAGTTAAAATAAAAATAGAAAAATGCGATTTCAAGATAGAAAAATGATCTCTGATCCAATACTTCTGTAGTTAAAGTAGGTTTCTAAGTACAGAGAGTTTCACTGATGGCTGAGGTGAAGGCACGGATGTGAAGCTTTTTATAAACACTAAATTATGTCACAGCCCATAAATAAAAATACTGTTGAAGGTGCAAATCCAGTTGACGTGGCTGTAAGTGGCTTTGCTTTAGCATTGACTTAATTCATCTGGTGCTGACATCAATGACAAGTTTCCTTTAAGAGGGAAAGTGCTCTAAATACTGCTCATGATCAAGGACAGTGTGAAGAAATGATGCATTACTGTGATGTAGGAAGGAACATGAGGCAGGAGTGCAGCAAGAAAAAATGTGGAGTGACGGCCCAACAGGGAGTCAGAGTGCAGCCATCTGTTCCTGGCTACCTGCTGTTCCTCTTCCCTTCCTGCTCACCTTCTCCATCCTCTCAATTGCAGTCTATGAAGGCATCCGTAATCCCAGGCCCACACACGGGATCTAACACACACTCACTCAGGGTACAGCGCCGACAGGAAGGTTTAAGTTTCTAAACTCTGTCGGTCATGCCTTTGTCTATCCACAGAAATAGAGAGTATAGACACATAAACCAGACTTGGCTTCTGCAAGAGGCTTTCTCTAATGGATTCTGAAGATTCCAATTTCCCCTCTGCCACCAAAGACAGAAAAACCTCTGAGCTCAATTACCCCTGTCTCGCACACCAGACGAGACCGAATGCACACACACACACTTGAATGTCTCCTCGTAATCGTGGACACACACATATCCACGTAGAACCGAGGAGCTAGTGTGACACAAAAGGAATCACACAATCAGCCAAGCAAAGTGAGTCCGCTGTTATTTGAAGATGGCTTTTAAGAGATAGAATGAGAGACCAGGGAGATGAAGGAGTGCGGCCCGGACGCAGGAGGCAAAGCAGGATATCAGGGAGATATAGGAGGAGCTGAGAGATGAGAAGGTGCATATAGAATCCACTCTTCCAGAAACCTTATTAAATCTGCAATTAGCTGAATGTCTCGGGCTATAAATAGCCTCGCATTCCCCCATTCGGTGATGTCAGTCACTGCTCCAGCCTTCCACTGTGGGGGGAAACAAAACAATTTAAATTATAGCCCGGCTCTCTCTTTGTCTGGCCACCCTTTTAACAGGATAATTACTAGTCTATTCATTCGCACTCGGCCAAGGCGATATATCACCTCGGTGTGCGGCGGCCTCGCTTTTTCTGATAAACGCCCTTCAGCGGTGGGGGGGAGGAGGGGGTACAGGGTGAACATGTACCGTAGATATCAGCTCACTGTCTGCCACAGGCTTTCACCAAAAGCTGCTAGATTGAATAGCCTCCTGCCAGAAGCTGGAGATCTCCGGGAGCGGCGGTACCTCGGCCTCTGGAGTGACACCGAGTCGCTCCCACAGGGCCTGACAGTGAGGAAATGAGCGGGAGAGAGAGTGCAAGAGAAATGGAGAGGGAGAGAAAAAACATCTATTATTCAGCACATGCATGTGTGCACCATTAAAAATAGGAAATCCATAGCGGAGACAAATGGTTTCTAAATGAAGCACTACAGGAGGAGAGCGGAGATAGGGACCCCTGTCACATGTGCTTTAATTGTCTCCCATGGTGATAAGAAGGATTTATCAAATTCATCACTGGAGAGCGTCCGCGACGATGAAAAGCACTTGTTTGTTCATCACAGGAGCTCAGAATGAGAGCAGTGAGCAATTAGAGGCGTCATAAATCATGCTAAGCCCAAACAAAAGTGACTTCTGATAAAAGTATTGATACACAAGCTGGTCTAACTAATACTCAACATAATGATATAATGGTTTATATTTCACACAGATCACACCATCTTGTTGTGGTCACATGGAAGGATAAGCTGGAATGAATACAGTTTCCTTCCCACATCATTATTTTCTGTATTTTGAGTTATTTATGTTATAATAGGTCAACGGATGTCCAAAGTCCAAAAGTACAGGGTTTCTATTGAAGCTAAGCTAACGTGTATTTGTGCTTTCTAAACCAAATAAAATAATGCTCCCTGTTATAACTTGAATGATGGAGTTTAGCTATTTAAAATGTTTAAAAAAAAAAAAGTGAAATCCATTTTTTTAGATCAGTAAACACAATGACCAGATATGATCAAAAATAATTGAACATAATCTACCTTAAAGGGTATTATTGCCAAGTGTGTTTTGTGAGATGTTTATTGAATTATCTAAGGCTAAAAATGAATTGTTACACGTTTGTTGTCATTGCTGCCACAATTTATTTTTGCTTTTATACAGACTTCCTGTCTACATTTTAACCCTCCCCCCAAAAAACTGAGTCGCAAGAGTGTCCCCGCGTCAACCTTTAGTTTTATAATGTTAGCTTAATTGTATGAGCCGTTATTAGGATTTAAATAATGGAGATCGGTCTGTGGGAGCTGTAGGACAATTTTCTCTTTTAATAATTGGGTGTAGGAGTCGCCAATTGTTATAGTAAACAAAATAAGAACAACATAAATTAACCACAGAATTATTTAAGTTTAAGGCATCTTGCAAGTCAGATAACTCACAAACAGCCTAATCACCGAAAATATTTTTTTAAATAATACATTAGTAAAAAAAACAAAAAAAAAAACAGGCTAAACCTAAATCAGCACATTACACTTTTCTAAGACATTTTTTACCACGATAAGGATGAACCAGTGGTGGAGTGAAATTAAAGCCGAATCACTTCTTCATTTCCATTGCTTTAATATGCCTTTTCAAGTATCATTTAAACGAAGAACTAGATTGCTTCAGAGATTAGTCCTAGTTATCCACGACGGCAATCTCAAATGATCTTGTGCTCTCAACTGCATTAAAAGAGTGTTTGCAATTCCCGGTCTTCCTAAAATGCATAGAGGCATATAGCCTATAGTGTCTCATTGTTGAGAAATTATTAATGACCCCATTAGAATTAATGACCAGCGTAATTTGAATTTAATTATGAAATGAACACTTTTTATGATTGCTTCAATTAGCTCTAACTGATGTTCCAGCTGACCCCATGTTGAAGAAAGTAGAGCTTACACAACCGCCGGTCTGAATTACTGTCACAAAAAAAGATAGTTTAATTTCAAATGTTAAGCGTGTGAAAGCTAGAGCTGGCATAGTTGTCAAGTAACGTCAACATAGTAGTTCACTCGCCGGTACAATGCAGTTTACAGGTCAACTAATGTGGAAACCCAACTCTCCTGACTCACTCACATGATTCAAATGTTGAAGTCTTCCTCTCCAAGATGCAGTAACGCCCTCATCATGATGATGTTTTTAATTTTACTTTGAACGTTACTATATAAAGTTCCTCTGTCTGAAATGTAGGCGAATGAGAGGCTACAAGAGAGGTGTCCATTATGACGTAATAATGGTCTTTACTCCTCCAGCAGCCAGTTGTTATCACGCCCTGCTTTATTTATACAACGAGACCCAGACTTCTGAGATTAATGACGCTGCGTGACAAACCTTGATGCTTGACCAATTACAGCAGAGTTAGTGTGGTTATGGTAAATGAGATTTATTCTCCAGAAACATGAAGTGTTTTCTGTGGACGGGGCTTATGAACATTTTCTTATGTACATTTTTAAATGAAAAGAGAGTTTAGTACAAACAGACACATACTGATGAGTACAATAGAGGTCCAACATCCATTTATGAGACACTTAAATCAACATTTTAGTTGTTTTTAAAAACTTTTAATGGCCGGATAGTAGAGTAGTAAAATGTAAAATTTGGTTGGGTACAATAAAAAACGTTAGTTCTGTATCCTGAAACTACCTCATTTATGGCTAGTGTATTAATAAAATCTGTGAATGCAACAATAATTCTTACATTTTGTATTTACTTTAAAGGAATCCCTTTTAATGAGTTACAATATTTAAAAAAGTTATATGTGGTTAAATATGTAATTTCCGCAGTAATAATAAAGAAAAGGGGGGGGGTAACAATTTTTTTTCTCCCCATTTTCTCCTTTACATATCTATGGCAACCTCCATCATAACCCTTCCGTATGTATGGGGAAAAATTACATCTAATATTATTAATAAAATACCACTTTTTTAACGTACACTCAGGTGATAATCCACAGTTACTCAACCCATCGTTTATCTATTTTGAGTAATTTAACATTTTTATGTACTTTTTAAATAACATGTTTTGTTATTTTTACCTTTTTCGTTCCTTATATTGAATCTAAATAAAATCACACACGATATGTCAGAGCATGTGTACAGATATATACATGTCTGACTGCCAGTAAAAAGTCTATTAATAAAAGATTTATGAAAAAAAAATATGAATCGCTCCGAGACCCTTTTTATGAACGTTTTGATTTTTGAGGAATTGGGTCAAAGAGACAGAAACAAGAAAAGACAATTATTTTCGTTGAACCCTTTTCTGAGTGCAATTGTTGTGTGTGTGTGTGTGTGTGTGTGTGTGTGTGTGTGTAAGAGGTTGTGTGTTATGTTTGTGATGGATGAATGACAGTAGCCATGGCAGCTCATCTCCTCTCAGGCGGCTCGATGACAGAGAGAGATGTTACAGCATGGAGACAGCGCAACCACCCTACTAGCAGGTGACACACACACACACACTTGAACACACACACTTTCCCTCTGGGTCTTCACCTGCCTTCCATCTCACACGGCGTTCACCTCCGTCCACTCGGTTTGTCTCCTCCTCCATGTACCCAGTAAGTGAGCTGTCTCTGGGTAGGTGGTGGCCTCCTTGTCTTCCTCACAGCCAGAGAGACACCATCACGTCAACCTCCCCCCCCACCGTCCTCCTCTCCTTCCAATCAATGGGGGCGCCATGAATATTTTACACATCTCAGGCGTGAGGCGAGCGTCCCCGCCGCCTTCGGTGGGGGGGAGGCGGCGTGAAGGAATGGGGGGGCGGGTGTGCGGGGGGGGTAGAAGGTTGGGGAAGTGGGGTGATTTAGGCTGTCAGGGCGCCAGCGAGGAGAAGAGATGGGGCTTTTCTTCCTGAGTCAGACAAGGCCAATAACTCATTAGAGGGAGATGTGGAGGTGAAGGAGCGGCGAAGAAGACAAGTGCAAAAGGAGATCACAACAATCACTTTTTCATTTAGCTTGAGTACTTGGACCAGCAGCCGATAAAGGGATATCGGGGGCAATCTATCACGAAATCGGATGATTTAAAAGAAGGAAGAAGGTTAAAGTAAATTTCTCAGACTTTTATTTAGCAGTAAGTAGAAGAAAAATGTTATTTAAAAACAGAAAACCATTTCCTTTTCTTTAAAGAAAAGATAACATATTCTAGTTTGTTGTGAAGAATCTGTTCAGCCTCATAAGAAGTGTTATTTCATCGATAACAAGTGGACCTTGTGCCGATTTGTATAAATATCCATCCATGAATCATCAAAAACTTCAAGTGGAGCGCATCAAAATCTGGGAATGTTATTAAAAGTCATTAAACTAACAATGACTACCTAGTTGAAACCACCTGTTTAAAAAACTGTTTATTATTATATATATATATATATATATTTTTTTTTTTTTTATTCTAAAAATAATTTTGTATAGTTTTGACTTCAAATGAATTTCTCTTTTGGAAAATCAGCGAATGTGTATAACCATTTGATGTTCAAGACTTGTGAAAATATACTATAAAAGTCTGATTTCTCACCATTGTTCAGGGAAAACTGTAAGTACCATTAGTCAAGTCTTCCTGTGAATAGAATAGAGTTGAGGTATAAATTTGGGACGCCTCCTGGGCTTATAGTAGCCTCTTAGCTCACTTTAATTTAACACTACCATGTTCTCATCCTGCAGTTTATGCACCACTTTTCTCACACTATTTTGGGTCACTTTCAGAAGTTTCAAATCCTGTGCATTGTTGTAAAAAATAAAAACTTTCTAATCATTTTAAATCTTGCATGCAGTGTACTGTGCAAGTGCGTTCTGGAGCCCAACAATATTTCAAATGCTAAAAGAGGTATCTACTTTGATAACGTGAATGTAAGGCGATAGTATTGTGTTAAATATTCCAGATGAGGTTGTATATAAGCGGGGCTTGAGGGAGCTTTGTACTCTCTGTAGTGCATTTCCATGGTATTCTAAATAAAAGCCAGCACCCGCCACACTAAGCTACAAATTTACACGAATCAGATTTATAAAATACAGAATATAAAGATAAATCTTTGAAGTTATCCGGTCAACTCAACCAACAGTTTTCTAAGATTCTTCTTTATCTCTTATTTCTTCATCCCCTGAAACAGTCTCACACCCCTGCTCTCCCCTCTCTTCCTCTCCTCTCTCCCTCCATCTGTCTTTCCTGCTGCAGTGCCCATGCTGCCAGCCAGTATAAATCACATCTCTGGGCTTGGCTGCAATGGGCCTGAAAATAAAAAGGCATAAAAGTGTCGAGATGAGGTACAGGCTGGGGGTAGAATTCCTTTATGATGGGTCTAAATCCTACTCCCACTTCGCATCCCCACGCGCACACACAGACACGCGCACACACGTACACACAAACACAACACACAGAGTGCTCGTGGATACATACACATGCAGACGTACGCCTTGACGCTGAAATCATCCCCCGAACAGCCGTAGTTTTACTCTCTCGACCACTGTGTTTTTTCTCTCTCTCGCTGACAACAGCGCGACTCCCCAAACACAAACACTGCCACATTTTAAATTCTTTTGTGTTCGTGATTAGAATTGAGATGTCATCTCCAGTTGCTGCCTCTTTAAAGGGACAGTTCAAGTAAAACTCAAGTCCGAGCTGACAAGATCAGACCTCACTCAAGTGTTGGCTGTGACCCTGTAGACAAGGAGAGTGATATAAGATGATGGGGGTGTCACCTCCAACTTCCTGTGATTGATTTAAATGGTCAAAAGAAGGCCGGGGGAAGAGATGTACCATAAAATAAGTACTCTATCTGGGGGTGTAAGACTATTCTTCAAGTGGCTCATTCAGGAGAACGTTAGTGGTGGAAAGCACAACCTGTTTGTCAGAACCAGTTATTTTGTTACTGTCACTAAACATGGATTAAAATCAAATATGCAGATAGTTTTAAATATTCATGTATCTTTGGAGAGAAGATTGGTACATTTGCATTCGTAGTAATGTTTTCACTCTCTACTATTCTGTTTACATTTACAGATTGTGGTCTTCCTTATTATACAAGTAATAATAATTGAATAAGTAATTAATAAGTTGCCCTTTTAGGTATATACTTTATTGAATATTGTTTTGATTGTTTAAGCGCTTTGTGACCCTGGTCTGGAAAAGCGCTATATAAATAAAAATGACTTACTTACTTACAAGTAGCATAGAGACAATAGAACTGATAGTTTGATCTGTAATAAACTTAAATTTCAAGATTAAACCAAACTGATGTTATATCAAAAAACAAAAGGTACGTACATTACTCCAACCAGTTATTAAAAATGAAATGACAAATTCCTTATTCAACACTCCAGGACTGACCGGTTAGTAAACAAAATATGGAATATAATAATAAATGAAATGAAATTTCATTACATTCATCAATACGCAATAATGACTCACCCCTGTTAAATACATCACAACTCCTCTGATAGTGCAAGGTACCGAGCCTTTTCTGTAATGTCGTTGTTTTTTTTTTTTAAACCGAACGGAAGTTTAATTTATCTCGCCCTAAGCGAAGCTACTTTCCTTCTTTTAGCATGTGCATCAGTTGAGCTACAGTTAGCATGTTCATCTGGCACATGGACGCAGCGACTGGCACAGCAGCAAGGGCCAAAGGGAACATAAGGCTTGAAAAAAATCGAAGGAAAGAAAAAACACACCAAAACAATTTTCTTACAATAAAAAGGGTGATCAGGAATCAATCTGAAAACTACTTCAGCACTGTACAGGGTAATTTGACCTTAGACAAGAGTCTTTGGGAAAATCCAGAGAAGGAACACAGAGCTTTGATGTTCACTGACCCAAATGGCACAGAAAAAACACAGAGGTAGGATTCTGACATTGAATCATAGACTTGCAATTGAAGTCTTCACGAAAGTGTATAGGCAAAACATTGACATGACGATAGGTGGAGCTTGTGTTTCAAAGTAGTGACGTTCTCGCATCTGTAACAGCGCAAGAGCAAAGTAAATAAGTAACAGTTATTTAGCACTTCAACCCCAGTAGGTACTGATGTTGGTCCATAATGAAGTATGCAAGAGACAGTGCTGACTCTATTACTTAGTGTTAGAATGAGTAGCATCAAAGAATGCTAAAGAAGAGCCTGTACTTGTCTGGAGAGTAAAAAGTGCCTTTCTCAGACCAGAGCCACAAAGCGTTTAAACAATCAGAAACATCATGCTTTAAAAGGCCAAGACAAAAAAGAGACAAACTCAGCAGCCCCAAGAAAATTAAGAGAAAGTCTACGCAAATAAAAATGTCTTAAGGTGTTTCTTGAAGGAGTCAGTAGATCCATCAAACGCAAAGGTAGAGGAAGATCGTTCCAAAGCTTAGGAGCAACAGCCTGTGGCTGCTAGTTGCATGTCTTCAAGGAAACATTAAGAAAAGTTTCTCTAATATTGTCTAGGAATGCTTTGTTATCTGGAACTCGGCGGTCAAACAAGGAAAGGAGAGCGTGGCCATTTTACCTCTTCATCACTAAAGATGATTGGTTAGTCAAGACAGGCTGGATGGCACAGCATTTGTTTACTGACTTTGTTTGTTCAATATTTTGGTATTAAGTGCCGTTAGTAATTAGTCATAGGTGAAAGGGATGATATTCAGAGAAAACAATTCATTTGAGAACATCAAAAATCCATTCACAGCACAGTTATCTCATATTGACTCTGTATCTGTGAGGTGTTACTGCAACGTGTGAGAGTAAATGTTCTCCCAACGATCGGAGATGGATTGGACAGAGGTTTCCACCTTGGATTATGGCATGGAACGAGAGTCCCTTCTTTGTACATAATGGCAATTACGGACAATTTATGATCTCTTTAGTTCCCATCTATGTATTGTTGGGGACAAATAAACCAATAAAAAATGATTGAGGTGGCCTGAAAGATATTGAAATGAATCTGCAGGCAGAGATGGATCTTAAAGGTTGTCTAAATGATTATGGGAATGAAGATTGAACAGGCGAGTACATCACCTGCTAAAAACAACCTATAGCTCAAAGATCTTGTTTAAACTATGCCCTAATGTGCACTTTATCAATTCTATTAGATCACGGGGTGTGCGGTCTGAACGCACACACACACAGAGTGATGACGGTAACGCAGAGTTGCTCCCTGGGTAAAGCCCATTCCCTCGCAGTGAGAGTCATCCGAGGGCTAATTATGCTTGGTTTGGCATTTTTACTATATTGATCATAAGACTGGAACAAAAGAGAAATGCTTATCAGGCTAAAGTAAAAAGAACTCCCAAGAGTTGGTGTGTGTTCGCTTCACAAAGAAGTGATGACATTGGATGTTTGCAACTATACCATATTGACAATCTGATTTCGCAAACATTCTTTCTCTGACCCACAGAGCCCAACCTTGACACAGCTTTATGGTTTTAGAGCTCACTTTTGGCATTAATGTCTGCGGCTAACTGCCCATTTAGCTAACCAAGATGACTTTGACATTATATTAGCACTAGAACCGTAGTCACATCGCTGTCATTCTGCCATAGAAGGCAACTTTTGTTTGCAGATTTTGCATCGCACATTAAGGTCTTTAATAAAATGCTCCCACGTTTTTATTTCATCAGAAAATAACCTTTGTAGGCATGACTTGTCTAGTGTCAACAGTGAAGGGTACAGTGTCAAACCGTTGAAAATAAACTTATTTATGTTGCAATGTTGGTCAGAGTCTTGGTACTAGTCCACTAATCTTGGTGCCCCTAGTTTGCTTGTTCATTGGTCAATTTACAACTCATTAAAAAGGCTTCGGATCCAAGATTAAATCTTCTCTGCTCACATTGCAGAAAAGGATACAATCTGATATAGATGCAGGTGCTCAAGCAACAAACATTTATTTGCTCGTCACATCGAGAAAAAATTGCACGAAGCTCAGAAGAGTCGACATTTCTTCCCTGAAGCCTTTAGTAGGCAAACTGCTACCAGAAAAATAACACTTCGGAAGAGTTTAACTTCAACATTATCAAAATTAATTTTGACCTTTATCACCACCGAGTTTGCTTCATTTCAGTCAGGTGAGGTATTTATTTATTTTATAGAGGTGCGAGTAAACACTAAGAATGGCAAATGCTACTGGATTACTGTTAATAAATATTAGAAGTAAGAAGACTCTCTCCCAAAAACACAAATTAAGATAATCAACTAACCAGATTTAGATTAATACTTTGAGAGGTAAACTATATAATGTTTGATTTTCTCCAACAATATTAATATGACTTGATTTTCAACACATTTCATTGTTAAAAACCTTTTGAGGAATCAACCAGTTAAGGAGAATGAAAAAAAATGAAATAGCTTTTTTCACTTTAAAAACTATTGTCGTAAGAATGTGGTATGAACGTTCCAACAATGTACAGTTTTCTAAGAGAAGTGAGATGATTACAAAGAAAGTTAGAACGATAACAAAAGTGCTGCAGGGACAGACACAAATTACACACACAGCAAAACTTTAACAAAAACCTGACACTGATGAGCAAGCCCCCCTTTTGACCTTGGAACTCTCTGGAAAGACAAAGCAAGTGGAGCCGAGCTCAGGCGGAGGGGAGGCGTGGGTGGCGGGAGTTGATAAGGTGCAGGGAGCGATGGTGAGGAGGAGACAGAGGAGGCAGGAGAGAGGTAAAGAGTGGAGGGGCTGAGTATAGGGCATCGGGGCAAAGCTCCCTCCCTCTCTCGTCATCTCATCTTGAATGCAAATGTGCTTTTCTATACGGTTCCTTTGTGCCGCTTCTTAACTGCTCCACGGAGAAGCAATTACAACTGCTTCACTCGCTCAGAGAGAAAGACACGCATGGAAGGAGAAGGGTAATTAATAAGGAGATAGGAGGGATGAAGGAGGAGGTGAACATGTACCTGTGGAGGCTTTTTCAAGCCGCACTCAGGTATGGATGGAAGCACTTTGTATGGACCTGCAGACGCATTGATGGAACAAACTGATCCATCCCATCATGTCCGACTAACTTTTCCAAGTGGAGACAACACGATACATGGATTTGCACTCCTCAAGGAAAGACATGTGAACGCATAGATTGCAATGTCAGGGCAAAATAAATGGTATACTGGCATTGAAGATGAATCATTATCAGTAGTTTGGTTATCAGTGAATAATACTTGTCGCTCATTTACAACAGCTGGCACTAAATAATAGAACCCGAAAAAATATATATGAACCTTCCCTGAGGTCTTCATTTTTGGATCTTGGTCTTCTCCTTATAACTATTACTTAATTATTGTTGATGACCTTAACCTTCTCATTTTCATCTAGTACAGGAAATAACAGTGTTGACCGAGCTGGTACAAACACAAATAGGTTTTATTAAAGACGCAGATCCGAACATAGAAAAACAAAGCTTAAATAACCAAAAATTATATTCTAAAAAATCCAAATGGTAGAAATGGGCAAGCAGGACATGAAGAAAGGAGATCATTTCAATTACTGGAATTATTTTAAAACATTTACTTATCTTGAATTATAGCTAACCTTTCTTCCTAAATGAATAGCTGTCTGGGAATATAAATCAAGCGTAGCTAGTTACGCCACATCAGTATTACACACACAGTGTAGACTGTCCTGAGCTGGATTTATTGAATCAGAAGAACAACAGACAGTTATGACATCATTCTCAGTTCATTTCTAAGATAGTTCCCTGGCCCATATCCCACCGCAGTCACATTTTGGGCAGCAGTGTGGAGATTTTATGACAGTCATTTAGAGCCCTAATATGTCATCTCCATTAACTGACTTTTAACACCAAGATAGACGGCCCCGTGACATTTATCCGTGCATGGCTCGTATTTTAGCAGTTAAATGGCTTCTGGTGATCAAAGTGTGTGTGGCTGGAGTGTGCGTGTGTTTGAAGGTGGAGAGAAGACAATGCATTGGCCTTTAATGAAGCTCCATGCAACAGCACTTAAGAGGTAATAATGATTAATACAATGCAAGTCATTACCTTTGACCCCACACCACGTGAGCGAGGAGGGTGAGCTTCGATAACACCTGGACTGCTGAGGTCTGATGTCGCAGCGACTTCCCTGCCGAAAATAAATCGTGTGATAAGATTATTAAATTCATCAAAGAAAATATGTTGTTAAAAGATTGAATTGGCCTTCATTGACTATATATCTATTAAGTCAATATAACAATTACAGAACAAGGTTAACAAAATAATCATGTCGAATACACACATAATAGGGGTTTAAATAATGTGTACAGTTTATCTTTAAACAAATAAACAGTAGAGAACAGTTTTAGACTCTAGTTTGATTTATTATTGATTTAAATGAATGTCTATGTCAGGTTTCAGCCATTTTAACTTACTACGTTGCTTTTTCGAAAGTCTGTTTCACAGGTAAAAAAAAAGGCTTTTAATCAAATTTACAAATAAGACCAAATCGTTTTAAGTATCGAACAGTCAATGTTAAATGTAACACCAGCTGTTGGCCAACTTAAACTAACCTAGAGCAGAGAAAATAACAAAAGCCTCACATACAAGGATTTTCTTTGTTGTAGTTCACGGCTGATAACAGAAAATGCGTACATCAAGAGGCTAATTGTAGCATGTTGCTAATTTATTTTACCTTCAAACTCCTCAAAACTACTTTAACACCGACATAACTAAGACCACAGTAATCTAAAAAGAATATTGACGATATATGTACGAACCTTGGACGTTTATGGCATCGCTGTGGAATAATATATCCTTAATGTTTATCCAACAATTACATTAGCAGTATTTGACGTTGATTGAGAGGATGTGTGAACCGGAAGTTATCCTTCAGAATAAAATCAATGAAATTCTTTTGAATAAATCTACTAAATATTAAACGCATCATTCAAACACATGTACATACGAGATCATTTGCTCAAAAACGTTAGCTACGTAAGAGCTTTAATTTATACGTTTCTGCCCCACAACAAATCTATTGAATACCGGAAGCGACCTAATTTAATAATAAAATCGAGATTAAATATTGATATTTACATTGATATTATTATTCAATAACCATCTATTAACACATGTTAATACAATGTAATAATGATTTTTTTGCTAAGCAATACCAACGTACTTACTTGACTCTCGTGAGTAACAAGAGACAAAATTATTTGCATTAAAAATAACATTTTATTCTTTTTTTTCATCCTAAAGAATCTCTGTAGAGTTGAACAATTCAACAATAACAAAAGAATGATTATGTGACAGTTGCATGGACAATAACACAATACCTGCACTGCCACATGAATTTCTATGTGTAATTCCCATCGTTCAGTGTAGGCCAGAAAAGGTTACGTGGGGTCACACGCGTGCCCACTTGCCTGTGTAGAGTGCACCTCCAGCCCTGATGAAACCTAATTGCCTGTATGGATTTTTGTCATTGTTGGCTTCACGGGGGCACAAAGGTGAAGCCTTTAGGTGTCGCTCCAAATGAGCTCATAATTCACGCTCATAAACCCACTCTAATAAAGACCACGCTGATTAAAAAGCATTTCAAAACTCCCGTCCCAGCGTTGTTATTTCAGCCAACTCAACCTTGTGTTCATAAATGTGTTGCCCAGGAGCTGGTCTGCCACCTGTCCAGCGGCAGTGAAGTTGTCTAATGTGACAGAAAATTAACAATTAAAAAATATCACACGAGCCCAGAGTCGCTGCATGTGTGTTCACAACTCAGTGGACACCCTAATTGCTTTGAAATACAAGTGGGTGGAGGCTTTGTTTGGTGTTTTGGAGGTATGAAGCGCATCAGTGCACATTGGAAATTGAGTTATAAATTACCAAGCTGAAAGAGACATGTACCGTGAATACTCAATTTCCAAATGCTGAATGTCCTCGCCACGGAAAAAAGGCAAATGTGTGCGTCTAGATACAAAGATGGAGAGAGAGAGAAAAAAAAAGATGTGACCGCTTGGGTTTCATTTTTGTCAGTAAATTGACTGCTTCTGAGGCAGCCCGGTGTGTACGTGTGTGTGTGTGTGTGTGTGTGTGTGTTGTCGGGCTTGTCACGGGGCACTTTGATAAGGTCAACCTTAACGACAAACAGAGATGGAGAGAACCAAACACAAACCAGTGGGACTGTGAAAATGACAGAAGCGTGAGGAAACGAGGAAAAGCTCATTCATCCACAACATCCACACACAAGTGTGTGTTTGCGTCCGCAGCTGTCAAGTGTGTTTGCAGACATGCCTTGAGTGTGTGCGTGCGGTGTGTGTCGCCGTGTGAACAAAGCTCAGTAGCTTGTGTGTGGAGTCCCTGACAGCTTCATTATGGCCACTGCGCGCTGGGAGACAACACCATCCTGGAGAAGGAGAGAGGACAGAGGACAGGCCGGGTTTACAGGGCCGGTCCAGCTGTTGGTGCGAGGAGGGATGGGGGGGCCGCCTCCTCCTTTAATGAGCCTTCACTTGTGTCACCAGCAATTTACAGAGCTGTCCGGCACCTCGTCGCCTCCTCCTCACAGTTTGAAGTTGTCTGGTTTTCTTGCGGTCGGTTCTCGGGAGCAGTCGGCGGCTTAAATTAATTTTCCTTCTTCTAGAAATCAGGTCGACTCACCAGGGTAAAGTGTGACATGGTGACTTATACTCAGCCTTGGATGGTGTCACTGGAAATCACAAAGCATAATCCCGGCGTCTGGACTGGAAACAGGTAGTGGGATGAAGCGGCTGAATGTCAGGGTAGCTTCTTGCTAGCTGGTGGCGATCCATCTAATTTGGACTGCCACTTGTAATGACAGGTGTTCCCGGGCACAACGCTTTATCATGGCTTCCTGCTTCAGATCAAGGTCAATCTCTGACTGAACCCCTTAAAATGGTTTCCTCTTTGTTATCGGTTGAAAGATCATGAAACACTGCTTTCATTTTTGGAGCCCAGTAGGTGGCACTGTCCATTTAAAATTGATGTGAGGTTTCACTGACAGTGCCTAGTCTAGTGGCCTTTGAGAAACATCACCAACATTTAATATGTTCCAATGGTGGCATAGCTTCTTGTTTCTTTTAATTTGATGTTGCCCATGTCTATGAATCTGGTGGGAAAGAAGCCAGAATCCTTATGAAGATGGTAACAGTTCCCATGTTGAAACAAGAGGGCGTCAAATCATTTATGTTTAAATAGTTATGGGCAGAAATGTATAAACACATTAAAATATTTTATGATTGACAAATAAAAACCTGAAAAACTAAGAAAAGGTGATGGGAAAAGGTGAAGTACATGTAACGATCTGATGCTGATGGATTGGTGCATTTGAAAGTAACCTTGGCGGTCTTGGAGCTCAACCAAAATGAGCCTCTACAGACAAAGATGACTAGTGCCAAATGGAACAATCCTTTTCCAACATCTATTCAACATTTACTGTGTGCTTGTTAATCAACAAATAAATTATGTTGTTTAGATTGTTGATGCCAGATTTCAGGTGTAAATGTTAGACTGGCAACCTGTCCAGAACAAACAATGGGGAAGCATTGGTATGGCCTAAAAAACTACTTGCTCAAGACTCTGGCACAAAGTACCCCAGGTATTTGTTGGTTTCTAGCTAAGATTGTATCCAGAATGAAAATCAATGATTGTGCTCAGTCCAACAAAACTTTTAAAGGATAAAGTTCGGCCAGTCATTTTGCAAATTCTTCACAGCTCCCTTTTAGATGGTGCGAACCCTGTTTCTTTTGAACATGGGTTCACATGCGTCCCCTTGGTCCGATTTTCACACCTCATAATGTCTCGTATCCATTTTATGCCGACATACAGATATACCTAACACTCTGCAACACTTAAGACCTAACTGGTGTTTTAGCTTCACAGCTCATCTCATCTCTCTTATCTGGAATCGGGTCGCAGTGGCAGCAGCTTCAGCAGAGACTTTCCTCGCACCAGCTACATCGTCCAGCTCTTCCTGGGGGATCCCTAAATGTTCCCATACTAGCTGAGAGACGTACTGTAGTTTCTCCATTGTGTCCTGGGTCTACCCCATTGTCTTCCACAGGTGGGACATGCCCTGAACACCTCACCAGGGAGGCGTCATGGAGGTACCCTAATCAGATGTCCAAGCCACTTTAACTGACCCTCTAAACAGCGGTTCATCTCCCAGCCTCTCTCGGATTACCTTGCTTCTCAACCTGTCTCTAAAGGGAGAGCCCACCCTACGGAGGAAACTCATTTCGGCCGCTTGTACCCACGACCTTGTTCTTTCGGTCACTGTTCATGACCATAGGTGAGGGTAGGGACGTAGATCACCCAGTATAATGAGAGAGCTTTGCATTATGGCTGAACTCTCTCTTTACACGGATCAGAGGATTTTAAGTATCTTGGTTTTAGCTGGTCTGGATGAAGCAGGATGGTTTAGAACTCAACACATCCAAATCTGAAAGCATTGTTTTTCCATCCCACAAAACCACCCAACGACAACTCACAGAATAAATAACACTCATGACATTAAAAAAAAAAAATCAGCCAGATACAAATATTTTAAAAATCCATGCTCATAAACCTGACCTGCACAAACTCGACCATTCACTCACTAAACATGTCTCCATCGCCCCCAACTGGTCCAGAACAGATTGGTAAGACTTTCTTATAAAAGATGGAATAATTTCAGGTTTCACCCTCTGCGTTCTCCGTCAGGATGACTGGACTGTGGAACAGTGTGTTTGAGGAGATGAAACAATCTGTAAAAACACTTTTACAGATTGTCGTCTATGTGATATGGTTGGAACTATAGTGCTCATTTTAATACCTCACAAAATGCATCTTTTTTTTGTCAATGTCATCCTTAACATAATCCATCTGAAATATGCTCGAATTATTAAAACCACTATATTCAATTACATCAAAACCTGCATGTTCATAAATGTAATGGAAAATGTATGACTGAGGGGAAAGATTGGTTCACAATAAAAAAAAAATAAAAAAAAAGTGTTTCAAGAGTCAATCAGTAACAAGATCGACATTACAATAAAATGTCTCAAACCCAAGAATGTACGTTTGCTTTCCTAACCTTCCAGTCTTGACAATCAGAAATTTCCTACAGCCCTGTGCTCAGCTCCCATGATGTCTCTACACCCTCTACTGGGCTGTTCTAGGAGTGCACCATCACTAGCTCGCGTTTGTGTGTGGGGTGGGGGGGGGGGGGAGACAATTATTCAAGTCATGTTTTTAAAGATTCTTTTCAGACAGTTTATTCATTTGCGGTAAAACTCTATTGGCATTTGAACACACCTCCCGAGGTTTCAAAGAACTTGCAGACTTTTACAGTTTCAAGAAGTCGTGACAAGTGCGGTACATTTCATTTAAAACAATGCTTTTACAGATCCACTTCAATGACGAGATTAAGATAGAACATTAAATATAAAAATGAAGTTGTTGCCTCTAGAAATTAAGAAAACAAAATAGCTTTTTACCCTTTAAAATGCAAGACGATCTAGGATGCATAAATTAAAAGTGCAAATTGCTGATTCATGAATCGCTAAAAGAGCCCGGATCGCCGTCGGTGGAGTCGAAGAAGGGAATGGGACTCCCTCTCATGGGGGTATCTAGACTGGCTTCCAAGCCCGTTGATGAAGAGCTACTGCAAGAAGGGAGGAGAAGTCAAGTCGTGTTGATGCTTCGAGCGCTCATTTGAACTCACCTTTCACAGTCTGAGTCACAGGAGGCCTTGTCTAGTGAGCTGGCGTACCTGCACGTGGTGTGCTGGATCGCTTCAGATACCGTGAAGGTGGTCTTGCCCCGAACACACTTCTCAATGCTGAGGACACCGAGCTCCGACTGGAGGAAGAGATGGAGGCGACTGTCCGACAACAGCAGCGGTGTATAAATAACACTGTGGGAGAGGACAGGAGGGTCAGTGGGGGGGCAAGAGCAAAAACATCAGCGTTAGAATCCTCACATTTCTAAAAACTCCCGAAGCCCACCCATCCTCTGGGTGACCTGCTTCGTGTTACTCAGGCTGAAGAACGGGTTCCACTGGGGCAGCTTAGGGACTTCACTGCACAGAAGACGACATCATTAAAAACAGACTGAAACAATGGACAAGTGACTTGAAGTTCAGACTTGCATGTCAAGTGAGTTCTTCTGCAGACAGTGACGCAGCCACACGAACTCACTGTACCGCCTCCTCACGCAGGAGGTCTTCTTCTGAAAGCACACACTGTTGGTCTGGGGAGGGAGTAGGGGAGCATCAGTGGAAGGTCGAGAGGACACAAAACAGACTTCGAGGAAAAAAACTCACATGTAAGCAGATCTCATAGTCGACATGAGCGTGCCACAGTTTCCCCCTGTGGAGTCTTGGACTTCGAACACAAACGCTGACAAACTCCTGTGAGGAAAGGTTCTGAAAGTTACTTATGGATTTATAGGACAGTTTAAGCAAATTTACTACTCACGTTTTTTGAAAAGGACTCCAAAAAGCCCTCCATCATGGACCAAAAACTAAAAAAAACAAACAGAAAATGGAAACACTTGTCAAAACAAGCTCAGAGTACAAAATGGATTAACGGATTAATTTGGACCTGAACAACAAATCCAGGATAAAGTTCAACCAGGTCACGCAGGTCACAAAACACTGTAATTCTAGGGTATTTCTCACCTGCGTTTCTCGCTTCTTTTGCGGTTCTGTGGCCTGACTTGGACCGAACTTCTTGTAAAAAAAAAACGATCTGGTTAAAAGTCGAATAAAAAAGGTTCTCCAAAACCTCTTGGCAGCGTGTAAGTCCTGCTCACGCTGCTCAATTACTGACTCACGACTGACACCTGCGAACATATTTGAGTAGTTCACCTGGCCACCAGCGATGACGTCGTCGACACGCGACTGCGATAGAACACTTCAGTATCAGACACAGAAAAGTTGATGTTGTTTTTTTGTTTTTTTTTAACTTAAACTTCAATCGAGTACCAGATCAGAATTAGATTTAATAGACAATATATCAAGAAAATACCCAATAATGACAAATAAAAACAAGATCCTTGGAGGAACTGTCATGTTGGAAGAACATTGCATGGATCACAACACTTTCAAAGTGTTCCACTAGAATACCATTAAATTATGACCAGTGCCATGGTGTCATAGGCATGGTAGGAACTAGATCGGCTTCTCTAAATCTGAGACCTTGGTTCTATCTTAAGAAAATGTGGAAAGTCCTCATGTTTTAGATCAGATTATTCCTCAGTTGGACAGGTTTAAGTATCTTTGGTCTTGTTCTCAAGTGATGGAGTATTACATTGACAGAAGCATTCTGACCCACATTTATGACCAAGCTTTAGTGAGGTACAAAAAAAAACCCAAACAAAGGGCCCCTGAAAATGAGTTTTCTCATCAGATTGAGGGGAAGTAGAGAAGCCAGTCGTCTGGCACCTTATCCTTATCTTATCTAGTCCCCCTTGATGAGGTGCTCCGGAACTTTCCATGAGGTTAATGGAGCCTCCTCTCTTTTGATGTGGCAAAAAAACCTTGGAATAAAAATTATATTTTTATAATGAAGATTCCCCCAAAAAACTTGGATTTGATAGAATATAGTTTTTAATTTTTTAATTTGTGTTTAATGAAGAAAAATGTTGTATGAAATAACTCAATAGTAATTATTATTCAAGTTCTTGTTAGTCAAAACCAGTTTAATAAACTAATAAAGGCAAAAGGCAAAAGGAATATACATTGAATTAATCCAACAAGGTGCAACAATAATGTCAAATGATAAAGAATGTAACCTGATTTTTCAGTCCAGTTGAAGATTTGTTGTCAATCCAACTGAGTAAGAATAAGTTCAGTCTGACCTGGGATGCAGAGGTAAAGGTATGATTTGCATTTAAAGACTCTTTATCTCATGCAAAGTCAGCAGGATTTCTTGGCCAGTGATGTCACATCAAAAACTGCTCAGAGGCCACAAACTGTTGAAAACAGGGGTACATAACCCCTGGTCAGGACACCGGTAACGGTCTGTGAGGCATTTAATACCAGGCCCCACAGAACAAGAAAATAACTATTTCTTGTTTGGGTCAAAAGACCAGATTTTCTCTGAAATAACATTAGCTGGTGACTCTTGACACATACAGATGTGCCCTGAGATGTCAGTCGTCAATGTTCATTTGCATACAGACACAATGTGCATCACTGATAGCAGCTTTGATTCAATCAACACCTCTCGCGTTGGACTTTCAGACTTTTCAAAATCAGAGCCAGACAGAGTTTTGCCAGTAATGTAAAGTACAAGATCCAAGTGTGTATGTGTGCATTTTCTTTCATTTTGCAACAGTGGGGGTTTTGTGTAGATTTTACAAAGATACAGACTGAAGAACAAAACCCTCAGTCATGACTGGTTACACAAAACCTACTGACAAGACAGAAGTAAATTGTCACATCGTTAAACTGCAGGATTTTTTTTTTTTTAAATAGTTAAGGTTTATTTTTGCATAATCTTATTCTGTACCATTGTGTTGTATTTCTTCTGTTTCATCTTTGCACGTTACTGTTTTTTCTTTTTTAACTTCCAACTTTTAATTAGTTTTAAATATTTTGGTCATCAACCAGATATACTTTATTAACATTGCCTATATCATGCAATTTGTTTTTGGTGTATTTTCTTCCATTTTAAAATCATTATAATTAATGGTGCTTAAATGAACATTTAGTAGTTGGCAACTATTCAAAAGAGGTAAAATCCTCATGTGCCGACTCAACATTTAAACCAAGTGGATGAAAAACAAGCTTTGAATTTAATTTCAAACTTTAATATAAAAAACAAAATGTTACAATGTCTCAACTTCTACAAATTGTTTAGTGGAAATAAACCTGTTTCTAATCGTTGCTCTGCAACATAAAAAAATCTCCTTAAACAGGAGGCCGAACTTACCTAGATTACAGCAGATGGAAACTTGTCACATTAATCTATGACATCGTATATATAACCTCGATCATCATTGCCAATAATCTATTTGGAACAATAATTCATCAAGTAAGACTAGTTCTTTCATGTTTAAGACACGCGTCAACAAGGTCGGAGATGGTAACATTTAAAACAAAAACAACAAAAAAACAAAAACATCGACAGAGTTAACGGTTTCGTAACTATAAACACAAAGTTAAGTCGGAACTCCTATGGGCTGTCATCGCTCTTGGAAGAATGCCATGTCAGCCGCTCCTCGTAGAAGGAGATGACCACCTGAGGACAGCGGGTATTGGCCTCCTCTGACAGGACCAAATCTGCTTCATTAGACCCTTTCCTGTGGACAACACATCAGGGCATCAAAGCGGGGTCGTACTTTCAACTGGAAATAATGAAGAACCAAGACTCACCACTTCATCAAGAACATCAAACGTCCGCTACTTTTGGTAGCCCCGATGATCTTTTCAGGAACAAGATTCCGGGCAAAGCCTTTAGGGCCCTGAGGCTACAGAGGGGAAAAAACTTTTAGATAATGACCAGAAAATGTTTTTTACATCATGCGTTTCATCTTATTTTGTAATCAAATACATAGAATATCCCCGAATTAAAACAAAAAAATAAGAAGTTTGCATTTATAAAGCTACATCGAGTTAAAGGTGACACATATGGATGCCTACTTTATAAACACAGATAACAGGGAACACAGGACAAGGAATACAAACGCTGTTCTAATTGCAAAATAGCAGTGACCCCCCACTTCAACTGAGGAGGAATAGAAATTGGTCAGACATGTCAATTATTTAAAAATGTATATGCAAGTAAGTAATCATGTGCTCAATGGGTGCTTGTCTTACTATATGAAAGAAGAATCATATCCACTTTAGTCAAGTCAAAATACTTATTTGAAGATTGAGTTAGCATCCGAGCGACGAGGTTAAGACTCACTTATACATTTGCGAAACATTTAGATTCTGTGATGGTTTAGCAACAATTATAACGCCATGGGACATTTTCTTTCTGGACAATAAGGAAGTTACTCCTGGCAACCATGAACCCCACTAAATAGTAAATGTTGTTCTTCTATGATACAATATGTCAATTACTCCTTAATACTTTGGACTTTGGGAGGTCCAACTCAAAGCCACGTCCGGAGTCCATCAGAGGTGACGAGGTGGAGATAGTTGACAATTATAAGTACCTCGGTGTGTGGATGGACAGTAAACTGGACTGGTCCTG